>NC_077227.1:451117240-451449740 GCF_027887165.1 Monodelphis domestica
TAAAAGCTCAGTTGTATGCAATGGTTAAGAGCCATTCCAGTGGGGCTCGTCACGAGCAATAACAGTGCATTACTGTGGCTTGTGCTGTAGTTGGCCGTTTCGAAGATAATTAGATTTGATGTCAACATTTCTTTATCACCTGCATCCTTTTGTGCATCTGCGTGTCAAGTTGTTATTTCCGGATTTATTAGCACCCTCAGAGCTACTATCTATCTGTCAGCCTGTGTGCTGTTTGTGTTGACAGTTGTAAAGTTAATTACTAGTACTAATGAGCATCGGGCTTTTGGTGGACATGGCATTTTGGACATTTAAAACTATAATTAGATTTTTTTTCCTTGTGTAGCGGCTCAGTATAAAAAAATAAAAATAAATAAATAAAAAACCCTTTCCCCATTCCATTTTGACACATTCTCTGTGCAGTCATCTTATCTTTTATTCAAAGACTCCAAAAAATTCAGTTCTGTTTATTTTTAAACTAGACTTCCCTTCCATTGCAAACACCATGAATAATTTCTTTTGTTCCCTACCCTTCTTCTCACTTAACAATGTGGCCATCTCACAAGGCTAGGAGAAGGAAAGACAGTATTGATGAAGTAGTTGACAAATTCACTTGTGTTCATTTTTGGTCTCCCCCTACCTCATGAGTTGACTTCAACCTCACCCTTTGTTACCCTGAGCTCTTTAGGAAGCCTAGTGGATACAACTAAATGATGCGGCCTCTAAAAGGAGAATGGTTAAAATAAAAAGGAAAAACATGGCTCTTAAGATAGATCTTCCCCATACATAACTATGCCTTCAGTGAAGACTAACAGAATCCCCAGATGTAAGTTTTAGAATCACAGAAAATAGTTATCTACAAAGTCAGGCTTGCTCATTTGTATCTCTTTTCTCACTGATAGAAAAATGCTGGTTTTAGTATAATGGCAATTATCTGTGGCATGTACTTTATGGAAGTATTTTGTTTGTTCTATTGCTACAGCTAAGTACCACTCCCTTGCTGGTATTCATATTTACTTTCTATTTATCATTATCTGCCATTTTGCTAAATAACTATTTTTCCTAGACATAAATCATCTATAAAAATACTCTGGCTCAGAGAAAATTTCACCCTGGCACTGCAATGATGAGATAACCATTTTCATCTCTTGTTGAAGCATTGAGATTTATTGGCTTTCGATGGACAGCAGACCGGGCATCACTCTCTCCTAAACAGACTCCCACTTGCATTTATTCTCATTGCATTTACTGATGCACAATGGAGCGCTCTGAATCCCTGGAGGGTCCATTCCCAGTCTGGGTGGGGTGGGAAACGTCAGTGTTATTACTTTATATTAGATAAGGGAAGGACACACAAAGAAACATGCCGTGATTCCGATGATTTTTTATTTCCGTTTAGCAGTGATGACAGAATGTCATAGTGAAATGACTTCAAAAGTCATTTTTCCCCACTGCCCTGGTTCTGCAGCCTTGTCCCTTGAGGGCACTTCCATTGTACAGTGTTATTAATTCTGCTAACTTTCAGACTTCATTGCTGACAACAGGCCTCTTGGCTTTCGCAGCCTATTACATTAAATTTCCCATCAAACCATGTCAGCCTCTGAGGTCACAGATTCCAAGAGAAGCTTTAGATATTTTGCCATCTGACTTCACGGGCAGGTGTTTTCTAAATTGCTTTTAGGTTTGTTTTTCCAGTGTCAGAAATCAGATTGAACCTATTTAAAAAAACCTCAGACAGTGAGTGCTCATCAGGGTAAGAACAAAGCCATGCCCAGGGGACTGGGTGAATGTGTGTATGTGTCCATATGTGCACACACCCACATTATGGGTGGCTGACCTGTCAAAGAGAAAACGAAAATCTTGCAACTTTACTGCATCATCTCACCATACCTGAGAGTCAGATAGTTCATTAGCTCTACTTTCTGGCACTTACCGAAGCCTCACAGTCCATTGTGACTGCTGGGATTCTTCAGGCTGTGTCCAAACTTGATTTAAGAGGGATCACCAAAACCCTTGGGCTTTAGATAACTATTTTTGTGTGTCCAATGAAATGATATGGAGATGGTTGAGTTAATAATCTCTCATCCTAATATAGATTCCTCCTGTAACAAGTTCCTGATGATAGATGATAATTTAATTTTTGGAGTGATAGTATAGGATTTAAAAAAATATATACATGCCCAAATAGCTGCAGACTTTCCTCCTACCTCATAGGATAGTTGTAACTACCACCACTCCATCACAATTACATTTTTAGAGAGTTTGTGGGGAAAAGAACAGTTAAATGTGAAACAAGCCTTCCTTTAAAAATGAAAAATTAGAGAGTGGTGATATTTCTAAATGACTGACTTATAAAAATGCTTCAGTCACCCTGAAAATACAAAGTGCTCTGCAAATTTTAATTTATTAATACTTAAAGTCATAATATTTCTGTGACCTGTGATAACATGACAATGTTCGAACAACAGAACACCCTTCCC
Source organism: Monodelphis domestica (assembly GCF_027887165.1). Lineage (NCBI taxonomy): Eukaryota > Metazoa > Chordata > Mammalia > Didelphimorphia > Didelphidae > Monodelphis > Monodelphis domestica. The sequence goes on from NC_077227.1 coordinate 451,119,718, forward strand.
GTTCAGATCTCCAGACTGAAGAAGCCGCAGGACCTCTTAGTACCACCATACCTGGTGGGGGAGGGAAGAAGAAGGATCCCAGCATTATATTTCCTCCTCAATATGGTATCTAAATACCCCAATGCCTCCTAATAAGAGCATGAAACAGGAGCTCAGGCCATCAGCCTCAGAGGAAACTCTTAAGTTCAATGTAGTCCTAGCCCTTTTTTCCTGTTTAATTTTTCAGGCCGAATAGAAAGCTGTTCTCATCTCAACCAATCCTTAGATATCAGTACCTGCAGGAGGGCATGCTGGGCCTGGACAGGACTGGAACAAGATGAGTGAGGAAAGGCAAGGTCCCTCTGTCTCCACCTGCAAGCAGCCACAAGGATAGAGAATCATTTGTGGCACTCTGGGGACAATTTTGTCACCCTGACAGTAATGCTGTTATGCGCCAGCTTGACACACAGGATGAATCCATAAAGACAGATAAGTAACTGTGAAAGTGGCTGGGGATCAGCCCTAGTGCTACCACTCACCTGCAGTGACAAATAGATAGTCATGAAGGATTGGAAATGCTGCCCAACACAGAGATCTGTCAGTGTAAAGATGGAATGCATCCCTGGTGACACGGAAGGATGGAGTCAACATACACACACTCTCTGTCTCTGTCTCTCTCTCCATCTTTCTGTCTTTCTGTCTCTCTGTCTCTGTCTCTCTGTCTCTGTCTCTGACTCTCTCTACACACACACACACACACACACACACACACACACACACACACACACACACACACACACACACACCCCAGGCAGGAGTGTGAGACCGTTAACTTCAGAGCTTTTTTGGGGGAAAGGTTAAGACTTTCTTCACTGCAGTTTGTGCCTGGAGAGGGGTGGGAGTGGGGAGTGGCTTCAGCAGTTTTTCTGTTTCACAGCTGGAATGATGATACCTTGCTCTAGCATGCTTTAAGTGGGAAACCCTGGGGACGTTTAGTTTGGAGAACTATGCTGAGGCCCCTTTTTTTGCTGGGATTTGTTCATACCAATAGAGGTCCCCATCTGCAAATCAAATGAATACAAGTTATGATAGCAAAATATTACTGCTGAGCCCCTGGTGTCTATAGCACCCAGTGAAGGGAAGGCGGAAGTGGAAGGCCTTGTATTTATCTTTTGGGCTAGAAAGGTTTATTTATTATTGCTGGGTGGGGAGTCTGTTTTTCTTCAATGAAAGAATTTCTGAGGACTGGGTTTTAACAACCCAAGGACCCCACTAGAGCTACTGTTTCCCCTGGTTGTCCAGGACCTGAATGGCATCAGGACCTTCCAATCATGGAAGCACTGTTATTGTTGCCCTCCATCTGCTTTCTTCTTTTTAATTCTCCTTGGAGTCATGAATGCCTGGCCATACCCTATAATCTTCCAGAAAAGTTAGGAAATAGATTTGAGATGAAAAATAAACAGCAGTGATGAGAAGGAACTCACTAACATAGTACTGCAGGGCATCTGGGCAGAAGCCTGACAATTTTGTAGAGTTGGTTTAGTGTTTTTTTTTCTTCTGTTCTGTGGAAAGCATTGGCTCTTTGGCCCTAGAGGGAGAGTAAAAAAAAAAATTCTTTTGGAGAAGGCATCTAAGGGTTTGGGCAAGGTTGAATCCTGAGCTGTTTGCAGTTTGCCAAGGGGCATGCATGAGGTGGGATGTGGGGAGAGACCAAGACTTAAGAGCTGATTACTCAGAGCATCCATCAGTATTTATTAGATAGAGTAGCAGGAAACTGCTGTGGCACTCTAGGAGGAAGCTCATCTGGGGTCCTTGATCTCTGTGAAAAGAACATGTCTTATAAAAGCGATTTCAAGTGAGGCAGAACTTAGGAATCACATGTAGCAATATCTTTGCTTTTTTTGATTGGTCTAGGCCCTTTTCCTGACTGCTGCCCCCCCCCCTTTCCCTTTTCATTCCCTTTTAACCCTAGGGCTCCCTTAATCCACTAGAGAAGCCTCCTCTACCTCTTCTGTATCACTCGAGTCTCCTTTGGTCTGAGGGTTGAACGGAGCCCATCTGTAAGCTCAGGTTTCTCTAGCTTTCCTGTCTGTGTGTTTAAAGGAAGCTTCTTGAGTGCTATCTATTTAAACATTTATTCTCTACTCTCCCTGCAAGCCCTTCCAACTAAGTATCTCCTTAGACACCCTGGGGGCTATTTGCTGCCCTCAAGCTTCTTTATTTTATAATTGACTGAGGGTGTTTTCGAGCATCTCAGTTGTGATGAAAACACTTAAAAAGCCCCAAAGAATCTGGTTCTCAGGTTGACATATTTTGACCCTACCATTCCAACTGTGATTTAAATTCTGAATTTCCAGAAGCTTTATTAAAGATGTCAATTTGTGCACCAGAATGGTAAATGTTTCTGTGAACTTTGACTCTTAAAGGAAACTCTATTTAAAAAAAAAATGTTCCTGATAAATATGTTCCTCATTCTGGGCTAATACTTTCAGGCTGAATGCTTAAATGGGAAAGGGCCGGGTCAGTGCCTGACCCCACTTGCTCCCTCAATCTGGGATCCAGCATTATTTTACAACCTGCGGCATTAGTATTTTATTTTGCCAAGATCTCTTTTGTAATAAGATATAAATCTCCTCGTGCACACCTGATTAAGTAGGGTTGCACATGAATAAAAAGGGCAAGCTGTATGCTATGAAAGGGTTACAGGTGAGCACTTCTGATAACCAGATCTCAGGAGACAGAATGGGGAAGGTCTATGGCTATTTTGATTAACTAGGAGACTGAGTCTACTGTTTCTTCTCAAGACCTTGGGGTGAGCTGGCTATAAAAAGCAGACTGGTGACCTCCACTTCCCTCCTATATTCAGCTCCACCTTTAGGGGTTCCTCTTTTGATCTGCAGGGATTCCCTCTCTTCCCATCCAAGGGAATAAACAAACTGGTGGTAAGGTATCACAAAATCTTAAGATTGAGATCCATGAGGAACTGTCTATCATCAGCCAAGGGTTCTTAACCTGAGATTCAGGAACCTTTTTTTTTTTTAATTCCTCTAAGTATATTTAATATAATTGGTTTTCTGTGTAATCCTATGCATTTAAAAACAATATTCTGAGCAAGGGTCCACAGGCTTCCCCAGACTACCAAAAAGGCCCATGACACACACAAAAAAAGTTAACTCCAGAAGAGACCAACTGTCTCCTTTTACACATAGAAGTTGGAGGCATTGGTACTGGCTGAAGCTGAGATTCCATTCGATTCTGTAGACATTTATTCAGCACCTACTATGTGCCAGGCACTATGATAAGTGCTGGGGATACAAATAAGAAGAAAGCTAGCCACTGCCCTTGAGGAGTTTATCATCTAATGGATAAAGACAATCCGCAAAAGCTAGAAAGAGAGATTAAGGGGCATGGTTTTGATGGGCTCATAAACCAGAATCAGCTGATGGTAAAGAGTTAGCCTCTGAACTCTCCTTAAATGGAAACTGGGGAGGATTTTTTGCTCTGTCTTCCAACTCTCCAATCAGAGATGGGTGAGAATGACTCTTGATGGTTGCTTATATGGTGTGCTTCAGGCTATTACTGCACCCCACCATTGATTAATAAACTGAGCCAAAATTATTGAATAAAAATGCAACTTGTCAGAGATGTGCCACGTGTGATGTCGCACGGTGTTTAGAGCATCAAACCTGGAGTCAGGAAGACTCATCTTTCTGAGTTCAAATCTGGCCTCACCCACTTCTTAGCTGTGTGACCCTGGGCAAGCCATTTAACCCTGTTTGCCTCAGTTCCTCATCTGAAAAATGAGGTGCAGAAGGAAATGGCAAATCACTCCAGTATCTTTGCCAAGGAAACCCCAAATGAAGTCACAAAGAGTCAGACAGGACTGGAATGACTGAACAAGAATTTATCAGAAATGCTATGTGGCAAAATGTGAAGGGTCCTGGCAGAAACTCTTATTAACAGTATCCCCCTGGTTAAATCACCTCAGTGCTCTGAGCCTATTTCCTTGCTTGTGACAATAAATGCTTAAAGCACCTTTTTATTGTCATTTAGTCATTTTCAGTTGTGTCTCTTTATGACCCCATTTGGGGTTTTCTTGGCAAAGATCGTGGAGTACTTACATCAGGATTTTTTTAAACCACAGAAACGTAAGATGGTAGTAGTAGTAGTAGTAGTAGTAGTAGTCAGTAGTAGTAGTAGTAGTAGTAGTAGTAGTAGTAGTAGTAGTAGTAGTAGTAGTAGTAGTAGTAGTAGTAGTAGTAGTAGTAGTTTTTTCCCAGTTTAATTTTAATTTTATTTCATCAATTTAGAACATTATTCTTTGGTTACAAGAATCATATTCTTTCCCTCCCTCTCTTCCACCCACTCTTCCCATAGCCAATGTGCAATTCCAAGTAGTAGTAGTATTTTAAGACCAACTCATGTTGTTTAACTCTACCACTCACTTTCAAGAGATAGAGAGAATGAGTGCTCAAGTGAGGTTTGGGTGCCAGCCTAGCCCATATTAATATTTCCCATTTTCATCTGATGGAAATCTCCCTGAGAGTAGCCAGGTACTTCTTTTCACTTTATCAGCAGATGAACTGAAGATTCTAGAGAGTGTCCAGTAGAGATTTTCCCAGCCTGCTTTGCAGTATTTTTCTCTCCTGTCTATAACTAATGATAGTGAAAACCTTAGGCTCCAGAGACTTTCTCTCTTCATCATATTTCTCCTAGTTTTATGACTTTGTTGAAATTTTGTCTAGCTGGAACCCTTGTCCAAACCATCTTTGGGGAGAAATTGGGAGGGATTGTGATTATGGGAGAGTAGTTAACACCTAGTATATATAAATCACTAGGACAAGAAGGATGAAAGGACATCTCCCTAACCCAAGTGTGAGATTCTCTATGGGAATGAAAAGTCTTTATGGGCTCTGATAGGCTAGGTTGAGTGCCTAATATAGTTCTATACCTGTAATAAGTATTTGGACATTTTTTGTTGTTGATAATAAGAGAAAGAATGGTGGAAGGTAGGGTTTTCTAACCTAGAGTTTATTGATAAATTTCAGCAAGTTTGTGAATTTGGATAGGGAAAAAAATTACATCTTTATTTCATTGATTGGTTTCTTTTAAAATCTTCTGCATTTTACTTTATTTAAAAATATTATTCTAAAAAGGTGTGTAGAGGCATCATCAGATTGCCAAATTGAGTTCATGACACAAAAGTTAAGAGCCCCTGGTTTAAAGGAGAAACCTTAAGCTACTTATGGAGAGAAATATATATCAAATATATCAACAAAAGCTCATTGAACAGTAAGGTCATAGATCTAGAGTTAGAAGGAACCTAAAGTTTTCTAATCCTACCCCTTAATTTTGAAGATGAAGTTAACTGTCACTTAGTAAGAGGCTATGATTCACAAACAGTACTTTGGTAACACTTTTTCTACCCTAATACACTATCATTAATGATTCCTATGATAACTGAGGTGGAAAGGACCTCAACTATCATCCAATCCCCCTGCTCCTAAAGATGAAGAAACTAAGGCATGTAGAAATTAAGTGTCCTATCCAAGGCCCCATAGTCAGGAGACTTGGAGCTAGAATCCCTGTCCCTTGATTGCTAATTTGCTGTTATTTGCATCATTCCACACATGTTCCTAAGTGAATGCACAGGACAGTGGCACTTAGCTCTAGAGTCTAGTAAACTCTGTGAGGGGAGGAGCAATTTCACAGTTGTTTTATCTGGCCCATACATTGTTCCTTGTAGGGTAGCTATTCCACAAATTTATTTTTGGACTGAATGGAGGAGGCACTAAGGGTTCAAAAAGATCTCTATGAAGACGGATATTGAATGAATAAGAAAGCCATTTCTGTGGACTGTTAGTAGGCAGGGAGTTAGAATATAGAAATAGCATCCTTCTACAGGAAGTCCTTGGATGATGGAGGGAAGCAACTGAACATCATTGTGGGCTGCATTTGCAAAGGTCAAGCTTTAATTACATGCATAGTTAAATGGAAATACTATGTAGAGGTCGTAGTCATATTTCTTTTGCCTTCATTAATGTTATTGCTTTGCTTCTTTCTCTCTCCCTGGATTTTTAATTGAAAGTTCCTATAGTATATTATAAAATAGTATTTATTTTTAATTGTTTTGTTTCCCCCTTCTGATTGAAGTTGTTTTTTTAAAGAACGGGTTTTTAAACTTCACATAGACATTTTATGCTAATTTCTTTTAAACCCTCCAACTTTCATAGTCTTATCTCCTAATTCTTTTGATTAAAACACAAGCAAAAACCATCCAACGTGAACAGGTTGAATACCACATCTGTGCAGAAGATAGCTGCACACTTATTTATGACTCAAAGAAATGGAGCCTAAATCAAGCTAGCTATTGCTGTAGAGTGGATAAGCGGCCATTATGAATTATCCTTAATTATAGTGATTTCCTAAACTAATAAACCTGCTAAATCTTTATTGCAAAGGTTAGTTTACGCAGTGCATATAAAATCCGCATGTGCTCCGCATCAGCCACCAGCTGTCTGACAGTGTGTTGCTATTGCAGTGAGTGTTCACATAAATTTTATGTTGGTTATATTAACAGTCAGTCCATATCACTACCCACAGATGCCAGTAGACATAAAAATTGCTCTCTAGTGAGCCTAAATATCCCTAGAAGCTAGTTGTGTCTAATGTTCCATGTAGTATTTGTACGTGAAAGCACCAGATTGAAGAGTTATTTACAGATGAATATTTCAATCCAGTTAGTTCATATTGGCCTACTTAGCCTTCTTTGCTGGTTTATTTGTATGCTAAATAATTCACCAAAGGTTCTTGTTTACTTTCAATAGTAGTTTCTATGAAATGCAAACAAGGGAGCCAACTTTAGGTGTTCAAAAGGCTAAACAGCTCTGTGTTTAAATGCAGGTCAGAGCTGCAAATGCAGTCTCTCACAGATGGGCTGTCACTCAGTTGTACACATTTTGCCTCCCCCCCCCCCTTTCCTTTAGCTATAACTGGGGCTTGCTGCTTTCATAGGAATTTTTGGCAAGACCAGAATATTTTTATTCTAAATTTATCTTTCCTATACACAGCTATGTGCTGCCTTCAGCTTTCACAATTAGCTGCACTGACCTGGCAGCTCAAAACACGGCTCAGGTTTTGGAGATGTTTCCCAACAATCCTCTGGGCTGACAACAGCGCCAGTCCAGGCCCTGCCCCCTTAAATACGCTTGTCATCCCCCTCCACACACACACACCTCCCCCTTATATTTTGTGGTGAATTTCCCTAACGTGTAATTTGCATAGACGACTAGGATTTTTTTCCCACATTGAAGCACAGCCTCTTTGGGAAGCCTTGAACCACTCCAGTCTCCACTACAAGAGGGAGAGGAGCAGGAACCTGGTTGTTTTAATGAATCCCCAGGGATTATACTCACCCAGAGGTGGGAGCAGAGCCTATTTTTCTGAAATTTGACAGGCACATGGATATATTGTTCAAGAGGTTGGCTATTCGCTATTGCCCATTTTATATGTGAAAATACCCAGGTGCACCCAGGTTCTACACCTGTCTGCCATCTAAAAACATTTGCCCCTAAAGGGATTAGAAAATAGCCTCTTTCATTTTCAACCTCGATCTGCCAGGATCATAAGAGAGTTCAATAGCAGTGCTAACTTTTTATTTAATAATATTGATTTTATCATTTTTACTACTTACAATGGGGATTGGTAGGCTGATACTTATTTGACCTCCCTTTGTGCACAGCCGTAGAGTGCTCCGTTATAGCTATTGACAGATCTCTCTTTTCCCACTTCTCTACCAGCAGCCCATTTCACCAAATAATATTGAGATGCAGTAACTGCTCCCTGTTATTGATTTCAGATTGTATTCATCACACCCTTCTCAGGACCAGTCAAGCAGCCGCAACAGCAGCCCCTGCAGTACTGTAAACTCTTGATTGCTGCAGGCAAAAGTATCATTTCCACCTTCAGAGAAGGAATATCAGCCATATATATTTCCTTTAAAATTGCCCAGGATAATGGATGCCTTTTTGATCTAGATTTTTCTGTATATGTAATTAAACTGATCTCCTTGGCTTAATGTTGGGTTCCTAGTGTAATTTTTTCAAAGCATGTTCAAAGATCCTTGTGCAGATGGCCTTAGAACTTGCCATAGAAATCTTGATTACCTTTTAAGCTTCAGGGACTTCAGGTTTAGTACACACCCAGGGGCCCCACAGACTCTCTGTTTTTCATTCAGTTAGGGTCAGGTCCATTGGCCTTTCCTTTGAAAAGTTCTGCATTTTGCCAATGTAGAATTACTGAACATGGCCAGTTGTTTTTAAGACACCTGGTGATTTTGTGGCCATTGACTTTTAGAATGATCTGTGTGAACTGGGGCAAGTTACTGAAGCTCTTCAGACCTCAGTTTCCTTACCTTTAAAATGATGGGATTGAACAAGATGGCCTTTTGTAGGTCCTTTCCAACACCAGTTGCTATGATTACAGAGAGCCATCTCAATCAAAGGGATTTGGGCCAGGCTTTAACACACTGCATGTGTGGTTCAAGAGTCCTAGAGTGAGGAAAGTGAGCAGAGGGTACATGGAGAGCTTCATGGGCACACTTAGAGAAAAGAAACCTGGTCTATAAACATGAATGAATAACCAGTATTGAAATGTGTTAATTGTCCTTGCTAGATTCTGCCCTTCAGTAATATGTATGCAGTTTACTTGAGTGAGCTGTATTCAGTAGCCAATTATACCCCATTATCCTCCTGCACCCTGTGGAAGGGGCTGCCTCTGGAGAGAGTTGGCTCCCTCTCACTAAGAGGTCTCCCAAGGAAGGCTGGATGATGACTTATAAAGGGGTTTCATACACAAGGAAGAGTTGGAATAGATGATTTCAGAGAGCTCTTCCAAACCTAGGATTCTGGCATGCTTTGATTCTGTAACTGCCCCTATCCACTCCCACAATGGAAAGCTCCAACAAGGACCCTTTGAGTCCACTGATTTGGTCAAAGATTTAGTGCTGCAGTCATCCAAAGCTTGCAGTTCTACAGTCAGAAATAGTGCATGATTCTGTGGCTGATACTGAATTCTTCCCTGCAGGCGGCCATCTTCAAGGCAGAAAGACAGTGCACAAAATGCAGCTAAATTAGAAAGACTTTACACAGTTACCAGAACTGGCTTAATGAGAGACAGTGAACATTTTTCAGGCTACTGAACTTCTGAAATATGACAATCCGAGCAAATGAAATCATGGTATCTTTCATTGTAGTTTAATTGGACTCAAACCTGGCAACAGGGGCTGTTGAAAGCTATGTTCAAGGGAGATGGACACGAATCCTGCAACAGCTAATCCACCTCCATGCAAGGCATCTTAAAACTGCCCAAGCAGTGCCGAACAATTCCACGCTGCTCTCAGGACCAACTCTCATCGGTTGAGAGAGAAGGAGCTGCTGTGAATAAAGAAGAGATTACAAGGCAGGCCAGATTCCGGCATTATGAATGGCATACCTGTCACCCCTGGTTATGCACTGCCTCATGGCAGCTTGTACAGGCCAATTTATTAAAGAGCAGAGAGAAGTGAAACAAACTTAGCCCCTTCTCTCTCTGCCTGAGAGTGTCAAGACATCATTGTCAAGGAGCCCTGTTAACAGAAGAGTGAGGATGAGCTGAGCATAAACACTAACAAGGGAAGAACTAAACACATTCCCCTTCTCCCCCCCAACTCTGTTGAGTGAAGTTAAATGGGGATCTCAGCTGAATAACCCCCAAAGCAGAAGATGGGGTCCTGTCAGGCTAGAAACAATGAAGGTAGAATCAACATTAAAGAAAGAGTTGGGGGCATCTACTCAATTTGCTACTGATAGGAGAGGAGCTTTTACTTTAAGAAATGAACCACCCTGGGGTACACAAGTCTGTAGGCTGAAGGGACTTTAAAATATTTAGAGAGGCACATCTCATTCTCCTTTCTTTGTTGCCGTTCCACTTGAGAAGTTCTCTGAGTTGGAAATGCTTACTTTTTTCTATCCCTCCCCGTTCTGTTAGCATCCTTGATGGCAGGTTAAAAGTCATCCTTGACCGCTTGGGTCCATGTTTACTGGTATTATGATGCTTTAGTTTTAGCTGGCAATACTCGGAAGATGTACAAATTGGGTACACACATGTAACAGGCCATCTTAGCCATTGATTTTTGAAGGTTCATTAGATAAATGCTGACATCACAGATTGATGTCTCTTTAAACCAGTACCTAGTGCAAGACCATCAGGGGAATCAAAAATATTGACTTAACATGTTTGTGCAGAAGGCCCACTGGAGAATTCCCTTGCATTAATGGGATCCATCAATTTAGGTGTTCTTTAATTATTCTAATTCTGCACTTCACAGTTGGAAAAGGGACTTGTCATCTGAGCAGTTCGCATTGAGGGGTAGGGGTAGAATGCTGCCCCTACTTTGGGAAATGAGGTCTAGATTCAGACACACACGTCTATTTTTCATCACTGCATTTTGACCTGCTGTTCAGTAATTAAAATTTTTTGATTATAGACTAATTTTCCCATAGAGTGCAGTGGTGGAATTGACAGGGGACTGATTAATGGGCAGACACTGGGGCCATGAGACTGCTTGGTTGCTTTCGAGTAGAAGGCATGCCGGCAAAATAAAGTTGATGGTTTTGTTTGTGTTTAACCCTTCACCTTGGCACTATCAATAGATTGAAGACATCATTTGTATCTGCAAGTGTTTCTTTAATTAAGACCTCCTAAAAATCTTTCCTATTGATTCATTCCATTATCCTATTGATTAACTGCAGTGGATCATGTATTTGCTCTTAGTGGAAGGCAACAGTTTCAGCCGCCTGTCATTACCCACCTAAGTAGACTATAAGCAGCATCCAGTGCCCAGGGCTGCCAGTGTCTTGTGTTCTAATGAGCCACTAGCAATGATTCCTTGTACTTCAGGGAGGGAAGAAGTTTTTCCCTACTAAAGGAGAGGCCAGGCCTAAAACTCACCTTCCAGTTAATCTCACAGTGATACTTGAGGACATTGGCAGTCTTGAAAGGAAAATCATACTTAATATTTGAATGTGGAAATTAGAAGTTTCCACACAGAAACAAACCTATGAACCCACATGAGAGAGTCTGATTCAGGGCCTCTTTCATTTTCCTGATGTCCAGAACTGTGCCCCAACCCTCAGCCACCTTTTCAACCATACCAGCAGCTAGGGCACTGATTGTATCTGATTCACTTTATAGAGTTGGAATCATCTTGGTTTTCTTCAGTGCATGCCATGATAGACAGTTCTGAAAATTCTCTATATCTAAACTGAGATACTCATGAACTGAAGGGACTTTTAAATTGAAATTTATGAAACTGGAGGAGGGGGTGTTCTTCCTCAATACTATCCTGCTGAAAGTTCTTTCCTAGATGAAGTTTGAAGGAACGATATGAATGAAAAGGTACATATTAAGGATATACTATTACAAGGATGCAAATATAAAAATGAGTTAATCCCTTCTCTTGAGGAGCTCACATTTTAATGGTCAAAAATGACATATATAAAGATAGCTACAATTCAGATGGACCCAATAGTTCTTTTAGTACAATGGTGAAGCAGATAGTAATACATCTTCTTTAGTGTCAATTACATCAAAAGAATAATATCTGTGTCTGATGTTGAGCCATCCGATGATTCCAAGGACTTCGGTGGTGAGAACTTTCCTTTCTAGGTCTTTAGGAACTGTGGCTGCTGAAGAAATGGGAGGGGGCTTCAAAATCTGTAGAAGTAGTAAACCAGTGGTCAGTCAGGGTAGGGGAATAGAAGGGAATACTTTCTCTTGGGCATAAGATCTCAGGCTGTCTCCATTTGGATCTGAGAGGAGGTAGTGGTCAAGATGGTTGATGTTGGCTTGAATGTTCTGGCACATGTTATCCCCCCAGCTGTACCCTATCTCTCCATATTGTTCCATCCAAGTTAACTTGACCACCCCATTTATGCCTATTAGTCTATTAGGTGTTGTTATTATTATATAGAGACTACTAGTCTATTAAGTATTGGTGGTGGCAGAGATCGTGAGCCTCTTCTTCAAAAGGTTTACTTGTGAAAAAAGTACCTTCTTAGGAGTAGCCTGAAGTCTATGACCTCCACAATGGTGGTTGCATCATCTTTAGCAGATAGAATTAAGGAGAGGAGAAGGAATTGAGGAAACAGTAATTAATTTGAGGAGGGAGAAATATTCCTATCCCCTTCCTGCACCCCTCCCCACTGTTCAGACACTTGGAGTGATAAACCAGATTAATTTTCACTATTGGAGAGGAAAATCATAAGGCTTTCTACATTCTTGATTGAAATATTTCACAGAAGAAAGGCCATAATAGTCTTCATTTTTCACATAGAGTTCTTGCCTGAGATTTCCAGGAGACTGTACATAATGCGTCTGGTCCTTGAGTAAATGCCAATGACTCCTTTGTTGTCATTGAGACAGGGAGTCTCAGAAATTCCTCATTGTGGAGAGAAAACAGCTCTTCTTTTTTGACATTTGTATTTAAAATAACAACTTCCCCAGTTGAGGTAGTTTAGAATTAAAACCCAGTGCAGACTCTGTGTTTAGTTTAGTTCCTATTTCATCTATAGGGCATTATGAAATTGTACTAAGCCAAATATTCAACTTTACCTTGGCTCCAAAAGTCACGTTGTTGGGTGCTCTCTATCCTCTTCAGTGAGTTAGAGCCAAAAAAAAAGGACCCAAAAAACAAATAGCTGCTTTTCTTAGCATTTCTCAAACAAGGGCCTGACCACCCTAACTTCTCTTATAAACCTTTAATATGCTTTTCACCACATTTGATCACATATCCTCATGAAGATTCCTTAAACTCTTATCATGAACAGGAGGAGCCAGTGTAGAAGTTAATATTTCAGCCTCAAGTTGAAACATCAGAAAATATGGAGAGCAATGTTATATAGAATAAATCTTTGTGGTGTTCTTATGCCCATATTAAATTGATGTTTGATTACTTGAATATTCCCATGCAAGTTTATTAATATTTTTTTATTTTGAAATAATTGGTTAATTTACTTCTGATAAAAAAAAGATATATGAAGGAATCTGACAGTGTCAATCCTACTAAGTTAACTCTCCCCAGACACTATCAGCATTTTATTACAATTGTCAAAAAAAAAAGAAAAACCACACCAAACACCAACAATTTTATTGTTTTGATTATTGAGATCCAGCCACAGATCAACTAAGCAATTAAAATCTCCAAATAACATTCCCTGAATTGTCAAACAAAGGAGGAGTTCCCAATGGAAAGGATTTTTGAAGAGAGAGCTCTCTCTCTCTCTCTCACTCTCTGTAACTGCTCTGCCAGTAAATGGTTGCACTAATTGGAATATACAGAAATATTTTACCAGTTTAACAATGCATGACACCCTAATAAGATTGCGATGACAAGCTTTTCTTTATATGCAAGGTGATGTTACTGCATGCTTAGAATATACATGGGCTCATATGTCTTTTTATGACAGGAGTTATAAATGAATTTTTGGAAGGAATTAAATAATGTCTGCTTGACTAAACTCTTTCAAGTAGATGAAATTATATTCTTGAAAATGAAAAAAAAACTAAAAACAAACCTTGCGTTGCTATTATTTACTGGATTTGGAGCAATATGTTGGTATGGAACCTTAGACTTGAATGAAAAAAAGGATAAATTCTATTTGCATACGAAATGCCTTGCCAATGACTTCTCAGAGGCAATTCTTCCCTTTCCCAGCTCCAAGCCCAAACCCTCTTGCCAAAGGTAGGTGGGAGGCGTGTGGAACTAGAACTGTTAATGACAATTTTCCAAGTCACCGAGGAGAGGACTTCACATCAATATACCTCTCCTGCTAATCTATATACTCTGGAGGTGGTGAGCTCTGGCAGTGTTTTGATGGTTTTATGATGGCTTGTGTATATTTACAATGTGTTTAAAATATTCCTTTTAATTATCATTTGAGTGACAATGCTTAATCTTTAGATCTTTATCAGCACCCCCTGGTGATGTATGTTTGTTAAATTACTAAAAGAGGAAATTTAGCCAAGCCAGAACTTTATGCTGGTAATGAGGCTAAGGAGTAGATGATTAACCTGCTTAACTCCACTTTATAGGGATAAAGGAGACATTTTTCTTTTTAGAAAAATCCTTCCAGGTGACTTTGATAGCCTCTGATTTCTTCAAAGGAAGACTTGAAAAATTGTCGAAGAGTAGGAATTGGCACCAAACAAATGCCACAGCAGAAGCTTGTACAAAAGAGATCATTTTGCATTTTGAATACTTTGACCCTGGACTTCCTGATTCTCTCTCTCTCTCTCTCTCTCTCTCTCTCTCTCTCTCTCTCTCTCTCTCTCTCTCTCTCTCTCTCTCTCTCTCTCTCTCTCTCTCTCTCTCTCTCTCTCTCTCTCTCTCTCTCTCTCTCCCTCTCTCTCCCTCTCCCTCTATCTCTCCACTTCTCTCTCTCTCTCAACAAAGCACACTACTTCTGAGAGGTTCAACTCAATTGGAAAGCCTGTGTGTATAGGGCTGAGAATGTGGCACAGTTCTGCTGTGGTCAGTGGAAAGAGCTCAGCTAAGTGCAGACAGGTTCTTCATTAGGTTGGCCCAGAGGCTGATGATTTTTATTGGCTGCAGTAACTCTGAAGGACCATCTACTAAATTTGCTCTGGGGTTATCATCAGCATCAATTACTAGTTCTGCTGCATCTGTGATCTGCCACTTAGTACCCAAATGCTGTATGAAATTACAGAACCTGGAGGAAGCTGAGTGGTGCAGGGGCTAGAGCCCTGGCAATCCCTGGAGTCTGGAAGACTTGAGTTCAAAAGCAGCCTTAGGCAAGTCATTTAACCTCTATTTGTTTCTGTTTTCTCTTTGGTAAAATGGAAGTAATAATAGCACCTATCTCTGAAAATTGTTGTAAGGATCAAATGAGATGATTTTTGTAAAGTGCTTAGTTCAGTGCCTGAGGCATAGTATATACCAAATAAAGACTGTTATTGTTATTGTTACTGTTGTTCTGATTGGACTGAAGACAGCAGGCCTTCTGGACTTATTTTCCTCTACAAACATGCTGTGCATGTCTGTCTCTTTGCGTGTAAACAAATCAGAATGATTTTACATGAAATTCTATGAAGTTGGTATTATCAGGTGCTAAAAACTTTTAAGACCATAAGGACTATATCCAGATAATCAGGACAGAATTGTTATCTTCGGCCAGGAAAGATGTCCACTTTAATAGGTGTGTAAGGGGGGCAACTGGGTAGCCCAGTGGATTGAGAGTCAGGCCTAGAGATGGGAGGTCCTAGGTTCAAATCTGGCCTCAGACACTTCCCAGCTATGTGACCCTGGACAAGTCACTTGACCCCCATTGCCTAGCCCTTACCACTCTTCTGCCTTGGAACCAATACACAGTATTGATTGCTAGGTGGAAGGTAAGGGTTTAAGAAAAAGAAATAAATAAAAGGTGTGTAAGAATAACTTCAAAGATCCTTTCAGAAGTATTGTTCTCTAGCAGGAAAGAGAGACAGACCTGGGGTATTATATTCATATCACAAATGAAGAAACTGAGGAACATGAAGGCTAAACACTTAGAGAGGTAGAATTCATTAGGAAACTCTTTCCTCACTGATTTATTTTTTATTTCTAGTCTTCCTTGTTTCTAATATGACAAACCAGAATTTTAGACCGGGTCAAAAGGATGAACAAGTATTGGTGACTGAATAGACAGTACACCAATCCTGAAGTGATGAGAAAGTTAATGAACATAAGAACAAATCTTTGAGACATCCCTTTTTTCTGGATCCTAGGCACTTAACAGCGTGTAGTACATAGCATGTGCTTAATTAATGCTTTTTCTTTTTATTCATTCATTCATCCAGACATAAGTATGAACCTTCTTGAAACAACACACATAAAGTAGGAAATATCAAATATTGTAGATTATCTTACATGGAAAAAACAATAATCACATGCTGAGAAACTGGTCACATAACTCAATGTTTTCATTGGCAACAAAGAGCTGAAAACCAGAAGTTTTGCTACTGGCCAAAAAGATTAATTACTGGAGTCAAGAATACCAGCACATCCCTTGAGTGACTATCAGACAATGTGGCATCAAATAAGGCAGCAAGTTCCTGACTAAAATGTGAATCACTAGAACAGTGACAATGGGGCAGCAAATTCCTGACTCATGGTTTTATATCTTATGTATAAAAAAATCTCTATTCTAGAGCTTAGCATCGTTTTTAGTGGCAGTTCAATGCTATCCTCAATCAGGAGACCTAATCCTCAGATATTTACTAGCTATAATAAGTATATAAGCTATAAGTACTTCTTATACTTACTATCTATATGACTTTGAATCACTTAAATATTCTCAGCAACAGTTGCTGAATCTATAAGATGGGGATAATTATAGCATCCACCTCCCAGGATTGTTGTGATAATAGTGATGAGAAGGGGCAACTGGGTGGCACAGTGGATAGAGAGCCAGGCCTAGAGAGGGGAGGTCCTGGGTTCAAATTTGACAGACAGCTCCTAACTGTGTGACCCTGGGCAAGTTACTTAACCCCAATTGCTGAGCCCTTATTGCTCCTCAGCTTTGGAACTAATACTTACTAAAAACACCTACTGAATTGTATCAGAGAATTTTCACAACTCAAAGTTTTCATTGGCAACAAAGAACTGAAAGCTAGAAATTCTGCTGCTGGCCAAAAAAAGATCAATTACTAAATTCAAGAATGCTGGCACCTGAGGGCAGCTAGGTAGCTTAGTGGATTGAGAGCCAAGCCCAGAGATGGGAGGTCCTGGGTTCAAATATGACCTCAGACACTTCCTAGCTGTGTGACCCTGGACAAGTCACTTGACCTCCATTGCCTAGCCCTTACCTCTCTTCTGCCTTAGAACTAATACACAGTATTGATTCTAAGATGGAAGGTAAGGGTTTTTAAAAAATAGTGATGAGAATAGCTAACATTTTACAGCACTTGAAGATTTGCAAAATGTTTTATATCTATTTGATCCTCTCAACAATTCTGTAAGGGAGATGCTATTATGATCACCATCTTAGAGGTGAAGAAATGGACACTGAGATTAAGTAAGTTATCCATGATCGTACAACTACTTTCTGGGGCAAGATTTGAGCTTAGATCTTCCTGACTCTATCTACTATCAGGGCCACCTAGAGAACTAGAGAACACCTAGAAACTAGTACTAAAATAGTGAATAAACGAATCCTCTTCAATGATAACAGCATTCAATTAAATAACATTCACTAAATACCTATTTTATACAAAGCAGGATATTTATAGGATGGAAGTTGGGAAATTATCCAAGTGACTGCTGTTTGAAAATCCAGGATATCCTAAGTAGAATATACCAAAGCAACTCTTGAGAATCCCAGGAACAAAATCTAATTCTGCTGAGTGGTGTAATGCCAGGAAGCTCCACCAAGGAAAGTCATCTTGGATGGGGCCCAAAGCATCCTACTTTTGCAACAGAGGCAACCTAGGATCACAGAATATAGAGCTGGAAGAGATCTTGGAGATCATCTCATCCGATCTCATTTTACAAATGAGAAAAACTGAGGTCAGGTGTGATGCACTCAGTTGCCCTACAGTATCTCACAGGTGTTAAGGGGCAGAGCTGACATTTGCCCTCAAGTTCTCTGTCTCCCAAGCTCTGTGACCCCAACTCCAGTCTTGTTGCTGCTATACTAATGTGTAGCCTATGGGCTAAAGAGCTGGAGCTTCAGACTCTGGAGAGCTCCCAGGAATAGCTGTCCTCATAAACCAGTGAAGAGCCTCCTGGAAGGGGTCACAAAGAGGAAAGAGCTCCCATTCTGTTAAAGCTTTATCATCCCCAGAATAAGAGCAATGCGCCTGAGTATTAAGAGTGGTGAGGGGGGTGAGGGGAAGAGTGGTGAGAGCTAGTCTTATTGCAGAATTCTGGGAGATGTTCTTTTCTTTGCCCTGGTGCAGTGGGGGGCACAGGGGCAGTGGGCTAGCAGAGTTGCCCCCCACCCCAGAGGGAGCTGGGAGCTCAGGCTCCCTTGAACCCCAGCACAGCAGTTCAGTTTGTTTTTCCTCCATGTCTGCCCCTCCCCCCAGCTTTGGTCTGGCAGCTCACCTGGCAACCCCAAGATGAACAGACTTGTTAGATCGTTTTTGTCGCCTGGTTGGTAATTGTTGTTTAAACACCAAAGTTTGCTGTTAATGTTGTCTTGTTACGGAGAATTCTCCTTGACAAAACTCGTGGGAAAAAGGAACTGATTTATGCACGGCTTGGCCTGAAGCGTTTGCGTCACTGCTCTGCTTCTAGAAGAGTATACTTTGACTTATGTATTGCTTGCTTAATAGACCACAAAAGTCAACATCCCTTTGGAAGAACAACTCGTGCTTGAAGGAGTCACAAGTTCCAAAAGATCCTGTTAAGGCAGGATGTTGTGAGAAACCCACAATTGGAGCAAAACCCTGTTTCCTAATTATAATGCTAATATTTAGGAAAGCTTCAGTGACTGACTCTCCTTTCTGTTGCCTTCCAGGTTTGGGTTTCCCTGCCCTTTGCTCTGGGGGTCTGGAAGGGAATCAGGGGATTTTAATTTTTAACAAAAGTGTCTCTTGGTCCTGGCAGGCTTGGGGGGGGGGGGGGGCGGGTATCAAGGCTACATAGATGTACAAGGAAGGAGGGAGTTTCAGGGAGAAAGTCACTGAGCCCCTACAGCAGATGCAAGGACAAGTTATGATACATTTTCCTCACAAAGGAGTTATTTGATTATTGTCATGGATAGTCTGGGTGTTTTTCAACACCTGCCCCATCCCATTTTCTAAGCACCCTGTGGCATGTCCCTTCCATTCCCTTCCGCCTTTAACCCAGCCCAGGGTTGGGCCTTCGTGTGTCTGGGACAGCTGTACAGGTATTGGCACAGCAGCTGGAGCAATGAAATTTGACCAAAGGCCTAATAATGACTCATATTTGAGATAATCCATGGCCCCATGACACCCTCGGAGGGCCCCCTTGCTGGCCTCCTCTAGTGGCCAACGTGCGTAAATGAGCCTCAGCCACCCAGTCTTTGTGCCTGTCCCCAGGCTGGGAGCAGCTCTAGCTATTCCAAAGAGGAATCAGGTCTGAACTGAAAATAACAAGCACTATAAATCATTAAATGCAGCAGACAGGGTGTCTTTGTTCAGAGATTATGCAGAGCATAGGAACGGCAAGAGCCTTCTAATCACAAGCCTGAAATAAACAGCCTTGTGGAACAGATGGGCAAAGCCCATGGACTTTCCTTCTTTCGCGAGAGGAAGGGCTATTATTTAAATTTATCTTCAGTGGAAGTCACTGGAACCCCATCCTGATGATTAAATCTGGATGATCATGACATCCAGCTGCATTAAACAGTGACCTTCTCAACTCAGAAACATGCCGAGATGCCACTTCTCCATGGCCAAGGACACACAACAGTGAGTGAGTTCCATAGGCATTACAGGCTGTGTGCTAGGTCAGCCAAGGTTTAGTACGGTCCCTCGGTCATACCCTTCTTCTTTCTCTTTTTCTACCCGCTTGTAAGTGCCCACTACGAAAGACATTTCCTCCCGTCTTAGGTAATAGCAGAGAGAGTCCAAAGGATCATTTCCACCTTATCCATCCACTGCAGTAATCATGGATGCGCTAAGTGAGGACGAGACACTTGCTACATCCTAAAGGAAAGTAGCTCTTAGGAAATAGAATTTGACCTCTTCAACCTAGGACCATGATTCTCTAAGGGGCTCCATGGAATTCCCTGCTGTAAGTCCATACAAAGCAAATCACCCCAAACAGTTTGGGCCCAAATTCCAAGGTGCATCTTACTGCAGACACTATACACTTAGGAACAGATCCACAGAGAAACTCCTCATCCCCACAAAACCAAGGTTCTGTGAATAAAACCTGCTCCCAAAACTCTTATGCTATAGAATCAAGCTAGGACACTGCCTGATAAAAACTAAGCACCACTTTGGGGAGCATCAGAGTGGCCCTCCATCGGATTGACTTCACAGGGTTAGGGATGAATGCTCACTAATATCTTTTTAGTAATCTGTTATGGCTCAATTATTCTCCATTGGTGTCTCTAAAGCCTTTTTGGATAAATGAACATTCATTTATCTTGATGATTACTATTATGAGTGGATTCCATAGATATATACTTATAACTGGTGAGTGTCCTCTTTCTAAAGGCCTGCCTAATAAATCACTGTGGAGGAAAATTACATTTGCATCCAGATTGCCTTGAGCTAGGTGGCCTAATGGATATGGGGTCAGGGTGGGGAAACCTGAGTGTGAATCCTGCCTCAGAAAGACTAGTCATGTAAACCTGAAAAAGTCACAGTTAACCTCTCTCAACCTGAGTTTGCTCATCTCTAAAAGAGGGATAAAAAGATCACCTACCTAATAGAGTTGTAAAGATCAAATGCAATATCTGTAAAGTAATTTGCAAACTTTAAAACACTATATAAATCTCAACTATTATTATTGTTGTAGTTTTGTTGTGTCCTTTTTAGGAATGGTGGAGGTTGCTAAATTTGATTAATTTTTAAGGTTTTATTTTTTATTTTAACTTTTTAATGTATTTTCAGTTGCAAATTCTCTCCCTCAAGTTCCTCTCTTACCCATTAAGAAGTCAAGTAATGTGATGCATAGGAATTTTTTATTCTGTTTCTTGTGCTAGATGACTTTACAAATCTTGGCTGATGATCTCTCTTTGCATCAAAAAACTTTGAAGAAGAAAGATAGAGTTGTAATTTTATGCTTCTCTTGAGTTTTAGCCTCTTATTGAGAATGGACACCATAACATGGCCTTCTTTTTAATGCCCCCAAATAGGTATTTTTTTCTAATTTGTGATTATGTTACACCAGTGTCTATGTACCATAGATTAGATTTTTATTATGGGTTTTATTTAATAACCACTGTTTCACCAACAACTAATTAAATCTGCTACCTAAATTGAACAGAAAATTATGGGGGGGGGGGCAGGGTGGTAAAAAAGCATTCATAAAAGACTTCATTACAGATAAGACTATTATTTGGTCATCTTAAGAATTTGAGATCAAATTTACAAGCAGTATCCTGATCAAATTTCTTTTCTAGGCTGCTGCACCCTAGCCCCTTGAAAGCAGCCCATTATTTCCTTCCCATTTATTATAGTGTCCTGGTTGCTGGCAACACGCCCGCTGTTTAAGGTTACTTTCATTAATTAACCGAAAGTTAATTTCTTTGCAAGCAAAATCTCTGATCTCATTATGTTGTCTTTAAAGCTGAAAGCTTCAGGTTTTCTGGTCTCCTTTGATGGCACAATAAAAAGCATACCCTTTATCTTAAAGTAAACCATCTCCAGGGTTTAATTTAATAGTCCTTGAAATAGTTACAGTACAGCCAGGGAGACTACAGTAATATGCCAGTTTTAGAAAATACTGATTTCTTCATAGTTAGCAAGCCCAGCAACGGGTCCATATGTGCACTTTGGGGGTCCCACTTCCATATAAGTTCTCTTTTTGCCTATCAAGGTCACTTTTTTTAACAAAGGACACTCCACTGGCTTCTTTAGGACAAGACAAATACATGCTAAATCAACCTTTGCCCTAAAGTAGGGAACACAACAATTGAATTCTCTGGGATTTTTATAGATTTGAGGGGTTACCAGTGGACGGGGGTTACCATTTCCTCTCTGCTTTAGAGTTCTTAGTAACGAATTATTTTCTTCTCTGATGGTAGTCATGGTCTAGATTTTACCAGCTGATCTTGGATAGTGTTTATACATTTCTTTAAAGATGAGGTTATTCTTGATATTTGGAAAGTAGGGACTTTGTGTCAGCACAAAGAAATTCCATGAGGTGGTCCCAGAGCCATGTCACATTTGGCATGGGTTTGATGGAGGTCATTGCCCATCATCACCCCACCACCACCATTTGCTCTTCCTCTCCTTAATGCTATCCAGTGTACTCTGGGACTTAAACAATGCATTCTCCTTGTCTTTCAGAGTTAGCTTCAAGTTCCCTTATGAAATCTGGGTGCTTTCTAGAGCATTAAATTCAGTGAATTGAGATAGGGTCAGAATGTCTTTTCAGAGCCACAAGTTACACATCATATAACAAGAACAGAACCCCTAAAGTGACTCAATTCTCGGGGAGCTCACTTACTACATGAAGAAGCCATTTGTATCCCACTGAGTCCCTGTGACGTTGAGTCTGCTGCTGAGATTGACACAAGTCTGATCTGGACCACTTGAGAAAATAGCTTCAAAAGGGGAGAGAGTTAGTGGCATGGCCTGAGTAATGGCCATGATTCCTGAGAGGCTTAAACCGTGGCATTAGTCTCTTTTTTCTGGGGCCAAGTTATGATGAAGGATAAAGTCAACTCAACTCCAAACAGTTCAAACTCAGGCAGAAATTTCTAAGACTCAGAAAAAGGGGGGGAAATCAAATGCCCCTTGGGTCCCTTGCAAAAGTCAGAGGTCTAAGGTAATGTATTGGCATAGTTCCTTTCCGCTTTGGTGCCTTCTTTATTGCTCACCCCCATGCTTTTAGGCAAAAGTATTGTCAGTGGTATTGATTAGTTGATCTGATAATCCAGCAGGCCCCCTGATGTGTTAAATTTCCTTCCTTCATATGACAGTATGGGAAGAGGGTTTGCTGTTGAAAGAGGGAACTCTCAGTGGATTCTAGTAAGGCAGTGCCAGTGAGATGACCTTAGGCATGACAATTCCAATTATTCTTTTGTCTGTCACATTTAACCCCTCTCAAGACATCTCTTCTTTCAACCTGACTCTGGATGCAGTAAATACTTTGACTTGAACAGAGGACTTCAGAAGTCTCTATTCCTGTATCAGCCAATTCTGTATTTGTGACTGTAGATCATTTTAAAAAAATCTCTTTAGTTATCTCCCTTCCCCATTTCAGAAACAGTATCTGCTTTGTTCTTTGTCCTACACTGGCCTAGAGGAATCCAAATCGTCATGTCTTCTTTGATTATCAATTCACAAACGTCTTCATAAGATGGCACTTGCACATAAGATGGCACAAGAAAGCACTTGCAAGGTAGGGAGACATGGGCAGAGGGTAGTGCTTTCTTTGGCATCTCAATATGATTTTGAGCCCCATTTTGGTGCAACTTTGTAAATATATCCTGGGGCTAATAATCTTTACTGATCCTTCTTGATTGAAGTCATTTGGCAAGTTTGGAATCCAAGTTGTCATTTCTTGGATAACCCAACTCATACTGGCCAAATGTTTTTCAGAAAATGAAGCACCTCATTTTCTTAGCTTCTTGACACTTCTACATCCTACTCCATCTTCACTGGAGAAATCCCAGACAAAAAAGGATGGTGGTGGGTCACCCTAAAAGATTACAGAACTTCTCCCTCTCCTATGTTGGCAGATTACATTGATGGACATTATGGTGTCGTTTGTAGAAGGCCTCCACACTTACTATAGGTAATGGTAATTACATTTTCCATTCTGACATTGAGACTGGAGTATACCCAACTTCATCTACATTTACAAGTAAAAAATAAAATTATAATTCTTGAAGGTGGAGAAAGTTTAGTCTAAATCAGATTATTAAAAGGATTAGAAAAAATTATAAACACCTGAACTATAAGGTTTGCAGTAGAAACACCAGCAAGCCTTTAAAAACTCTGGCAAAATCCTAAACACAATTGTAGATGCTTTCACACTTGACTAGTGCTCTCACTTTAGCAAAGAAAACCATTTTTTACTTGTACTAAATGAGCTATAAGATCCAGTTATACAGGCTTAGAAAAATGTGTTATTGCTCATCCTGTCTGCATGCCATTAAGGCACATTTGATGGCAAAAGCATTATAGTTCCTAAAGAGTTAATAATTGAATCCTTCCCACAGCAACCACACAATTAAGGGCAAGATTAGCAGAGATGAAAAATTTATGCTGAAAATAGCATGATAGCATGGAAAACAAAATAATTTCACTGAGTAGTTGTTTCTGTTGCCATAATCCTAATGATAAACTCTGTTACTCTAATAATAGGAGAAAAACTAATTGCAGTGAGGACAGGACAAATCTTTTTTAATCCTCGTTGTCATCTCAACTAAGTCCAAACCCATTTGTATTAACCTTTGCTGACAGAGTCACATGATGGACATAATTTCTTATAATTTACCAGCTATGGATCTAACCTTTCTTCATCAAATATTCATAAAGGCAGGATTCTCAATGATTTCCTGTCTCTCTTCATATTTACAGCATGTTGTCTTCTTCCTTTTTACAGTCATTTGGTTACAATTGAAGTCAGATGGAATTAAAGTTAAATGCCTTTAGCAACTAAGGTGCCTAAAAGCAGTGGACATGTGTTCCCGTGCCCCACATCACTCTCACTTGGAGCCCATGTACTGCCCTTCCAAAACCAAATGCCCTTCCCTGGAAGGCCCACAACATCGGCCAGAGATTGAAATGTCACTGGCCTCACTTGTCCTCACTCAGTGGGTGAACCCAGCTGCCCAAAGCAGAAAGGGTCTGATTGCACTGAAGATCTCTTCCAACACTTTTAGAGCATCCCAGATCCCGATTGTGGGGCCCTTATTTTATTTGAGCAAGTATGCCCAGAGAGGCTTAGAAAATATGCCCTCAGCTGGAATGGACAGCAAGAAAGGACCCTTTGCATGCAATTATGTTACCATTTGAAACCCTGGCTAGGAGTATATTCAGGATAAACATCTGTTTCTACTTTGCATCTTGGTTGCTTTGACAGTTTTTTTAAAAGATATTTAGGATGAAAGAAATTTTTTGTAAGTTCAGTTTTAAAAAAGCATAGTAATGGGCTCTTCTTTCCTTACTCAAGCCACTTACAATGCTTTCAATATTGAAAGAGGTTTGTGTCAGGAGGTAAGATGGCCAACTGAAGGATACAGAATGAGTTCCTTCTTTCTTTTTCAATCCTTAAAATGCACTTCTTTCTACAAGGGCAGGAAAGCTGTTGCTCTTGGTAAAATTCCTCCTCCATGGTACAAGGGAAATCTTTTGGTTCACTGGCTACCAAACCTTGTATTGACTGTGCTGAGGATTTGCTTTCTGCTTGCTGAGATCCCCTGAGTCTTGACTGGTGGTGAGGCAGATGAAACTAAAGGCACAGGACAATTCACTGAATGAGTTAACTAGAGTCATGACCTCAGCTCCTCTAGCAAATAGAGTTTTTGCAAGGTGTAAAATTTGAAAAAAAAAATTTTTGGACTGTAAGAGAATCTTTTTCCAGTAAATTCTGAAAAATATTTGTAGTATGCTGAAAACTCGAAAATATTTTATGCAAATTAAGTTATCAAGCGACATTTCCTTGTTAACAGCAATGAAGAGAAGCATTTTTAAATATTTTAATATCTCTGCCCTTACTGCCCCCTTCAAAAAATTATCTGAAACAATTTAGTAAAAAAAACAACTATTTTACTACAGAATGTTCAAGGAAGATATTTCTTAATAGAACATCATTATAACAAAACATGGATTCAACCCTATTGTGTGAAGGTCTGAAAATATTCCCAACCCACCAAAACATAAATGTACATGTGAACAAAATTGACATGGCACAATTCTTCCTTAAGGCAGATGTTGGGGGCAATTGGGTGGCTCAGTGCATTGAGAGCCAGGCCCAAAGATGAAAGATCCTAGGTTCAAATCTAGTCTCAGACACTTCCTAGCTATGTAACCCTGGGAAAGTCACTTAACTCCCATTATCTAGCCCTTACCACTCTTCTGCCTTGGAACCAATACGTAGTATTGATTCTAAGAGGAAGGCAAGGGTTTAAAAAAAAAGATGTTGATTTTGTCTTTCAGGATAGATACTGGAAACAGGTTTCCCTATATGTATACAATATTTGCCAGTATAGGTATGGATGACTTGGCAATGGGAGACTGCAAATCCTCTACCCCAATCTCAAGTAATAAATCAATGCTTGACTAACAATAATAATAAATAGTTTCCACTGATAATGAGCTTAAAGGACTTTCATATCCCCCAGAAACAACCCTATGAGGTACTGCTAGTACATTATCCCTGTTTCATGGATGAGGAAACTGAGGTCAGGGAAGGAAAAAACTTTGTCAAAGGGCATAATAGTAACAATGATAATAATGGTTAATGTTTATATAGTTCTTACCATGTGCTAGACACTGTACTAAGCATTTTACAATTATTGTCTCACTTGTTATCCCCATTTTACAGATGAAGAAGCCAAGGCAAACAGAGGTTAAATGACTTACCCAGAGTCACACAGCTAGTAAATGTCTCAGGCCAGATTTAAACTTGGGTCTTCCCGATTCCAGGCTGGCACTCTCTCTTTCCACTGCTCCATCTAACTGCCTGAGGACACAGTAAGTGAGTGATAGAAGTAAGACCCCAACCCAAACCCTGTAACTCCCAGGCCAGTATTTTCATTGCTCCAAAAGCGGAGACCTTGACCTCAACAAAGCATTGGACCCTTCAAAGTTCATCTCTAGACCTAAGGAGTGCTTTAAATTTGTAGCCCAAAGATGTCCCAAATCATCCAAACTCCACTGAGCTAACCTATTAGCTCTGCAGAGGAATCATAGTGAACCCTCAATCAGATATTCCATCTGAATTCCCAGCTGGTCTTGCCTGCCAAATAGTTCTTCTGAAAAGTGTGAATTCCAGCTTAGCAGTCTGCAGAGAAATCCGGCCTTCTAACAGGCCCTCTGCAAGGGCAGGAGGTTATATCAGCTAATCAAGTCATTGCCATGCGGTCCCAACGAACCACTGAGCCCTGGTCATTTCCCAGGTGACCTCTCTCCTGTAATGCTCAGTAAGAGGCTGACTTTCTCCATTAATAGTTTTGTTTGTGAGAACTGGAAAGGTGACTTGTAATAGAGCTCTTTCTTCCCTACACCCCTATAATGACATTCCGCACAAGCTGCTGTCCTTTGATTCACGATGACCTTCTTAGTTTCAGGAAATCAGACAGCATTAAATAAGGAGCCACACTAAGCCTGAAAATGTCACTCCTACCGAGGGTCAAGCACGACTTTCTAGCCCTCTTCCCTAGCACCTGGCAAGGACACGGGCCTCTCTGCCTTCCCTGTACACGAGTGGCTGTTCTCTTCTGGAACCAAGTGTGTGGCAATTAGGTGGCATGGGGCATTCTTTGTGAGGTGGAGTGTTCACCTAGTATGATTTTTAATCCTCTCTGGTCCTCTGCTTGACAGATAAGAAAACTGAGCTTACTTATCCTTCCCAAGGTCATGCTGTAAGCAAATGTTGGTGTCTAGAGAATGAGAAAACCCCCCAGACAACAGAAGAAAGACAGATTTGAAATTTTAAATATCTCAAGTGAGGGGCTGTAAGCCATTGTGACCACCATGAGGAAAAATGGTAATGAGACTGTGCTCAAAGTGAATAGTTAACAACTTTTTCCTCAGTCCCTTCTAGAACAGCATTTCCTGAAACTGGTTTGGCTATGACATACTTTGGGATCTACAGAATCTTGTAATGCTAGTTGGGAGGCTTGGGGAATATGGAATACTCCCAAAAGGTAGGCAGTTAGGGGACATTTTATGGCAAAATTGAGGAAATTAAACCTTCTTTCAAATTGCAAAATTGTCATACTGACATAAGAGTATTTATTACAATGTGTCCTGGAAAATATCACTAGTATTGACATTTTTCTCAAAAAGCCCTATTTACAAGTGATGATGTTCTATATATTAGAAGTACAGACCTGGTGCAAAGTTACCACTAAAGCTCAGGGTAACAGCCACCACTGGCGACCCAACCTGCAAATATAATTACCAGTTGAAGGAGCATCCTAGATGGGGTGCTATGGAAGTTTTCAATACACACAGTCTAATATTTTGGTAAAAAACATGTCACTGGCATTAGCATTTTCTCATATATGCCCTGTTCACAGGTAACAGAATCTCAGGGTTCTGCAGGGTAGAGACTGGGAATCCTGGCACAGAGGATATCCTAGTGAGAAGTGGCAGCTATAGTGACTGATTTGTTCATTACTGTAATTGACAGCCAAACCTGAAAGCCCACCCTGCAACCCTAACATAACTTTGTTTTTCAACCTCCTCATGCTTTGACTTTCGGAATAGTTACACATTTTGGCCTATGGTGGCAAGGCTAGAGGTTTGGGCATAACTTCAGAAGGAAGGATTTCAGAATTAGCTTCATGGTCTATTGAGCAATTTCTGCCACCTCTTTTATGCAGAGCCATTCTAGGAAAGCAACATCAGAGCTTACGCAGAAGAGAAGTTCAATCTTCTGTCTGGCTTAGAATATATTATTCCCATTTTCTGCATCCTTCTCTCCTAACCTAACTACTTGAATATCCACAGCTTCAGGAAGGAAAAAAAAACCATAAATTGGAAGCTAGTTGAGTTCAGAACCACACATCAGATGGTCTCAGAAATATAGAACTGACCTCAGCATTATTTCTTCTCTTCTACTCCTGATTCAAAAGAAATAAACCATTAATGGAATCAGTGACAATGAAGTTCAGAGCCCAAGGAGGAGATGGTTTGGTTCCACTAAAGAGTTTCAAGTTCTCGATTTCTTAAGAGAACTGTTCACCTATCACTATACGATGGGACATAGAGCTTTATAGTCTTAAGATCTGATTTACACCAATAAAGGAGCCTGTCATCTTCATTCAAAGTACAGGGATGCAGAGATGCCAGGGGAGGAGAGGGAAGGAAGATTGCTAAGTGATCAAGAACCAAAAATGGATAAAAACAAATTCTGTTTTGAAGTTTGAAGTGTACATATACCTAGCATCAATCTCATACAGTTGTGGTGAGGACCAAATGAGATCATCATTGTTATAGCACTTTGATTTTGGGTTTCCTCTGATTATGTGGTTGGCTGGTGGCTTTGTCCTCTGTGTTTTGGATGCTGTTGCACTAGTTGTGGATTCCTTTAAAGGGGAGAACAGAACTGAGGGATAGTACTCTACAGGCATTAGGGAGTGTGGATTTCCTAAATGAAGCTGAAATACTCACGTGTTATTTGGCACCTAAAAGTTAATTAAGTGAGCCAAAGGATTGTTTCAAAATCTAAAAGTCTAGGATAGTAGACCAATAGCTGAATGGCTCTGACTTGTATAGCAGGTAAAAACCCACATGATCAGCTTTAAAATGCAAGCAATTGGCCTTTGGTCCTTTCCATTAAATTATAGTTCTTTGCCTTGTCTTGTCTTAACTGTTTCTCAGATTTATCCAAAAATATGCTTCACTTGCCAGTTGATTTTTTACTTTTCAATCTGTCTAACCCATTTCTGGCCCTCTATAATATGCTTTCAACTTTTTTTTTCCATTCTTATTTCATATTCCCTTCCTTTCACAAATCATACTCCAGCCCAACTTGACTTCTCTCTGTTCCCCAAAGATGACAATCAATCTAGATTTCCTGCCTCTGCATTTTAGTAATCAGTCCCCTTCCTCCTCATTGCTGCATCTCAGAATCCTCTTCTTTCAAAGTCAATTCAGGTGACACCTCCTCAGTGAAACCTTCCCTGATTTCCATCTTCTATTGTTAAAAAAAAAAAAAAGCAAAACCAAAGCCTCACTGTCTGTCTTAAAATCAATATTGTGTATTGGTTCCTAGGCAAAAGAGCTGCAAGGGCTAGATAATGGGGGTTAACTTGCCCAGGGTCACATAGCTAGGAAGTGTCTGAGGCTACATTTGAATCCAGGACCTCCCACTTCTGGGCCTGGATCTCTATCCACTGAGCCACTTGGCTGCCCCTTCAATATCCTCCCTTGTCCCAAGCAAACACCCAGAAAAATAAGGTAAATTTGTAACAGTAAAGTCTCCCTCTTCAATTTTCCTTGTTATGCTTGTTTTTATATTGTTCTCCCCAGCAGAATGTAAGCTCCTAGAGGTCAGGGACTGTTTCAAGTGTGCCTTTTTATCCCCAGCACCTAACACAATGTTTTACACTTAGCATTTTGTTCAGGTATATCCAACTCATGACCCCGTTTAGGATTTTCTTGGCAAAGATATAGGAATGGTTTACCATTTCCTTCTCTAGCTCATTTTACAGAGGAGGAACTGAGGCAAACAGGCTGTATGTGACTTTTTCAGGGTTACACAGCTAGTAAGTGTCTGAGGCCATAATTGAACTCATGAAGATGAGTCTTCCTGACTCCAGGCCATACACTCTATCCACTGTGTCACCTAACTGCCCCAGGTAAGCATTTATTCATTGTTTTTTTAATTGAAGTGAAATAGCCTGTATGACAAACAGAAGATTGGGCTATGAATTTGCCCTCTGAGACTCAAGTCCCTTCTGAAGGAGATACTATTTATAGACTTGAAGCTGATGTAACACCTTGACTTTTTTGCTCACTATCATCAAATCATGCACATTACATCTGTGGCTACTATTGTATTAGGACTAACCAAAATTGATAGATGAGAGAGACAGAGACAGAGACAGAGAGAGAAAGAGACAGAGAGAGAGACAGAGACAGAGAGAGAGAGAGAGAGAGACAGAGAGAGAGAGAGAGAGAGAGAGAGAGAGAGAGAGACAGAGAGAGAGAGAGAGAGAGAGAGAGAGAGACAGAGACAGAGAGACAGAGACAGAGACAGAGACAGAGACAGAGACAGAGACAGAGAGAGAGAGTACACACATTCTCTGGTATGATTTCTCCCCTTTGAGCCTTTTAAAATTCACTCCTACCATGAATATCTGCCCTTTGGTCTTTTGGGAGTTTCAGGGCCTGCCTCCACAAACTCAATTCATCTGATCTGGAGCTGTAAGGAGCCTTAGAAATGATCTTATCTAATTCACTCATTTTCTAAATAAGAGGAGTCAGAGGGATTATTTAACTCATCTATGATTCCAGGAAGTGGTAGAATCTGGATTTGAACCTTAGATCTTGTTACCTTCTTAATGTCCTATTCTTGCCATTAAACTACACTGCTGTCCTAGGAAATCGGGAACCTGTGAAGTTTGCAAAGGGTTAACTTTCTTTGAGAGTAAGTAATCCCTGCTCAGTGAGTGATGCTGTGATCCTTGATGGGGGCCCTGACTGATGGGAGCAGAGGGGGCAGGATATTCCATGGCTGAAAGGAGGGCTTGATACCACACAGTGGGGATTTTGTTCCAGTAATTGCATCAAATTGGACCTTCTGCCATGTTGAAAGCATCGCATTAATATCACTCATTAAGTCACACGCCTGTAGATGTGCCCTCCCAACAGCAGAGCCACTAGCAGAATATATTTTCCTGCAAAGTGTTTGTTTTCATTGTTGTCCTTTAAAAATAATGAGCTCATTCTATTCAATTGCAAGGAAAGTTACTTTAGACTCCTTTGAAATCGTATATCTTTTGTTGAGCAAATTTCTGCAGTAGTTCCACAGCTTTGTGTGCTGGGGAATCCAACACGCCATACCCTGAAGCTTATAAGTGAGCTGCCCCAGACATAGTGCATAGAATCATCCAGCCTGCTTGACCTTTGTATTGTTACCTATAGGCAGGGAGAAGCCGGGCAAGTTTCAGGTGACCCTCTCATGTGACTGCAGATCAGAGGTCAGCAGCTCCTAAATGTTCAGATGTCAGAGTGGCCCATTCATCACCATTGTTATGTAACTGACAAGCCGACAAATGGACTTGTGTATAAAATTGTTCTCAGCCTTCTACCCAGTGGTCTTAAACCCCAGTGGCAGGCCATACATTTTTCACGTATTAAATGGCTCCAGTAGCAAGCCAAGCTCCTGAAGCAGGGAGAAGAATCTAATGAGGCCTATCCTTGGGGCCAGCCCTCAGACAGGAAAAGTAAGCAGCCTCCTAGTGAGGGTCACAGGATTTAGATTTGAAAGAGATCTTAGAGGTCACTGAGTACTAGACCCTCACTTTACAGGTGAGGAAACTGAGACCCAGGAAGGGGGCAAGCCTGGCTCAAAAAGCAACAATAGGATTCAGACCTGGGCAATGTAGTATAAGGAATAGAGTGCTGGCATTGGAGCCAGGAGGGCATAGGTTTGAGTCTCACCTCAGACCCTTTTAACTAGCTGTGTGACCCTGGACAAGTCATTTCTCTTTGCCTCAGTTTCCTCATCTATGAAATGAGAGGTTATGCTCAGTGACCTTTAAAATCTCTTCCAATTACTATTACAACTCCAAAATCAATATTCTTTCTACCCCACCACTGCCTGCTTCATTATGTGAAATCTGGGAAGTCATTTATCAAGATTTGTCACTTGCCATTCCTTTACAAACTTTTTGAGAAAAAAAAATGTTCGTTTTTAACAAGGTTAAGCCATTGTTATATGGGTAGGGAGGGGGGATACAGTAATTCATTAATTGCCTAATGTTAACTGGGACTATCTTATATGATTAATAGTCCATTACTACCCTTTGTCTTCCAGCAGAAATCAGGGCCTTAAAGGAATGGGATGTAGATAAGTTTTAATAAAAGGAGTATTTCTTCCCTCTACTCTCTTAGCTATATTATTCATCTCATACTTATTTTTTTAAAACTGAGGCTATTTGTACCTAGCAATCCTTTCTCCCTCCCTCCTCCTAATCTCACATCATTCAGAAATCTTCTTCCACTATTTCTTTCCTCCACTCTAGTCTTGACAGAAAGGTGACCCTACTCTTTGCCAAATCAACCTTTCTTCATGTACCTTGATTCCACCTTCTCCCCATTCTTCAGCAGATCCTCTTCCTCCTCTTATCTTTGTTCTTTCCCTCTCTACTGGCTCCTTCCTTGGTGCCTAACACACTTATGTTTCTATCATCTTTAAAAGTCCACTCTTGACCCTAACATTCTCACTAAGCATCATATTCTTCCCTTCTCAAATAAATACATTCAGCGCCTCTCCTTCCTCCTCTATTCTCACTCTCTTTTAAACCCTTTGCAATCTGGCTTTCAGCCTCATCATTCAAACAAAATTTCCTTCTCCAAATTGACTGATGAACTTTAAACTGTCAAATCCAATGGCCTTTTCTTAGACCTTATTCTTCTTGAGCCTTTCTTAGTATCTGACAGTAGAGATCACCTGTTTCTCTAGGAATCTCTCTTCTTTAGGCTGCCATGACTCTGCTCTCTCCTGGTTTTCCTATGCCAAACTTTTCCTTGAACTGATTTTCATTCCATGCCATGCTTGCTAACCTTGTATGTCCCTTCTTTGCTGGTTCCTTGCCCATGTCATGACCACTAGCCTTGTGTGTCCTCCAAGGCTCTGTCCTGGGCTTCTCCAACTCCATGCTGTCTCATCAGCTCCCGCTATTATCATCTCAATACAAAGGATCTACCATAGTCTCTCCCCCAAGTTCAGTTCTTCACACACCACGCCCTTTGGACATATAGAATTGAATGTCCCCAAACATCTCAAGCTCAGCATGTCCAAAACAGAACTCGTGACCTTTTCTCAAATCCTTCCCCTTTTCCAAATGTCTCTATTGTTTTTAAAGGTAATATAATTCTTCTAGTTACTCACACTCAACACTTATCATCCTTGATTCCTTCCTCTTTCTCATATATAAAAATTGTCACAAAATCTTGTCCTTTCTATCTTCTCATTATCTCTCATCTATGTCCCTTTCTCAACTTACATAGCCACAGCCTTAGTTCAGGCCCCATCCCCTCCCCTGGACTATTTCTAATTGGTCTCAGTGTTTCAATTCTCTCCCTGCTCCATTTTGTCCATCATTCAACTACCAAAGTGATATTTCTGTCACTGCCCTGCTCCATGAGGCTTCCATGGCTCACTCTTATTTCCATATACTCTACATTCCAGGTACATTCACCTACTTGCAGGTCCTCATACATGACACTCCCATCACCAATCTCTGTGTCTTTGCACTGGCTGCCCCCATCCCTGGAATCTTTTCTCACCTCCACCTCTTAGTTTCCCTATTTCAGGAGGTCTTTACTGGTCCAGATGTTCATCTCTTCCCCTCTCAGACTGCCTCCCATCTACTCTGTACATATCTTGTGTGTACCTCATTGTTTATGTGTTGTCTTCCCCATTAGAATGTAAACTCCTTCCAGATGGGAACAATTTTTACCTATCTTTGTATCCTAGACCTCAGTGCAGTATCTGGCACATAAATGCTTTTTGGTTGATTGGTTATTTGAACAATAAAAAGATTAGTCTAAATCAGGAGTTCATAATCTGAAGGTTAAGACCAAGAAGGGTCTGTGCATAGATTCCAGAGGATCTGTGAACTTGAATGGAGAAAAAAAATCACATTTTTATTTCAATACCACTGAGTTTCTATATAATCCCATATATTTTATTTTGTGCACTTAAAGATTTTATTCTGAGACAGAGTCTGTGTCAACAGACTGAGAAAAGGGGTCCAGCACCAAAAAAAAAAAAGCTAAAAACCCTTGCTCCACTGCTAGGTTTGTACCCCAAAGAGATAATTAGGAAAAAGACTTGTATAAGAATATTCATAGCTGTGCTCTTTGTGGTGGCCAAAAATTGGAAAATGAGGGAATGCCCTTTGGTTGGGGAATGGCTGAACAAATTGTGGTATATGTTGGTGATGGAATACTATTGTGCTCAAAGGAGTAATAAAGTGGAGGAATTCCATGGAGACTGGAACAACCTCCAGGAAGTGATGCAGAGCGAAAGGAGCAGAACCAGGAAAACATTGTACACAGAGACTGATACACTATGGTACAATCGAAGGTGATGGACTTCTCCATTAGTGTCAATGCAATGTCCCTGAACAATCTGCAGGGATCTAAAAAACACCATCCACAAGCAGAGGATAAACTGTGGGAGTAAAAACACCGATGAAAAGCAACTGCTTAACTACAGGGGTGGAGGGGATATGACTGAGGAGAGACTCTAAATGAACACTCTAATGCAGATACCAACAACATGGAAATGGGTTTGAATCAAGAACACATGTGATACCCAGTGAAATCGCGCGTCGGCTATGGGAGAGGTGGTGGGAGGAGGGGGGAAGAAAAGAAAATGATCTTTGTGTCCAATGAATAATGTTTGGAAATGACCAAATAAAACAATGCTTAAAAAATAAAATAAAAAGCTTTTTGATGAAGGGTCTAAAAAAAAACTCATTGCTCCAGATAGAACATGAAACATTATTGGTTTAGTGAAGTGTATGGCGAGGTTGTGATCAGTGGGGGGTATTTTTGGCTGCATTGGCTATTGGAAATGTCCCTGTAAACCTGAAGAATCATGCAGGAGTCAGTTTATATACTGTGTTTTTATCATATTTGTCAGGTAATGATTAGGGGGCTTTCCCCTCATTGGTTTTTGCCAGGATGCAATGAAGACAGGTTCAATCAGTCATTGACAAGTTCAGGACTTCCCTTAGCTCCTCTCACTAATCCCCCCCACAACAGATATTCATTGAGCAGTTAATATGTTCAAATCACTTTGCTTGATGCCATAAGACAATCCAAAGTGTGAAATAGTAATCCCTGCCCTCAAGCTAACAGTCCAGCTGAGGAGACAAGCCAGAAAGATGAAAAAATTAACCAAGGCAAGATTGAAATTCTTCAAGACATTAGTTTTAAAAATACACATCTCTTAATAATATATGATCTTGTCACTGGGATCCCTAGTCTGATACAGGCTGGGCTAGCTGTCTTGCACCGACCTTTCCAGCTCTTGGGTTTCAAGATTCTGTGAGCCCTGGTCAGGCAAGAGCCATAAGATCGTAGATTGAGAACTGGACAGGATCATAGATGCTTTCAAGTTCAAATGAGATGAGAATATCGGATAAGAAGGTGTCTCCAAGGGCAAGTCTGACTCCAAGACCAGTCCACTGTATGAAGCTATCTAATGCCATTGAGGCTCTCAGTTGAATGTTTAGTCCGTTATACTACCGTGTTATTTTTTCATCTCTGTATCTCTAGCATGTATCCCAATACCTTTTCATAACAGATGCTTGAGAAATGTCTGTTGGAATTAGATGTGGGTCCCCATCCTCATCCTGTTGGACTACAAGATTCTTGAGGACAGAGACTATTTTGGGGATGATAAGATCATGAGTTAAGAACTCGAGACCTAAGAAATTATCTAGATTAGATGTTATCTAGAAATTATCTAGATCAAACCTCACAGAATACAGCCTGATCCAGACTGAAATGTAATTGGGAAAGATTTAGCAAAATAAATAAAGATATGATATAGAGAATATTAATGGGGGGGGTGTCAATATTTGTCCTGTGGGGATCCATTTCTATTTGGGTTTGATTCTTCTGCTATAGATCAACTAACTACAGAGGAGTAAAACTAAGACTCAGAGGAGTCAAGCGACTTGACCAAGGTCACAGAGAGAATAAACGGCAGAGTCAAGTTTCGAACCCCAGTCCTCTCACTCCAAATCAGCTCCCCTCATTGTACATTTTTGCTTCATTCTTCCTCCACTTACCAATTTGACTAACACAGCACTTGGCATGCAGAAAGTGTTTGTTGATTGATTGTCCCATTCAATTGCACTAGCGCACCATTTATCACAAAGAGGCCCTGAAAGGGAGGATGGATGGCTTATTGTTGTTCACTTGTGTCATGACACCATTTGGAGTTTTCTTGGCAACAATACTGGAGCAGTTTGCCATTTCCTTCTCCAGCTCACTTACAGATGAGGAATATGAAGCCGCTGGGGTTAAATGACTTGCCCAGGGTCACACAGCTGGTATATGTTTGAGTCCAGATTCGAACTTAGATCAGTAGACTCTAGGCCCATCACTCTCTGGGCCTGGCACCACCTAGCTGCCCCACACAAGTGCAATAGCATAGGGCAAGTACATATATCTGTCTATCTACTTTTGTTTTTCTATCTTCTTTCCTTTTTTTTCCCCTTTATCTATCTTGACTGTAAACAGAATTAAGATCCCTATAATTAGACTCAGTATGTCATTGTGATAAAGTTGTTTATCAATCTGTGCCTCAGTTTCCTTATATATTAAAAGGGACTATTTCGGATATATATATATATATATATATCAAGTGACTGACTATTTTCAAAAGTACTGAAATTATGGGGGCAGCTGGGTGCTCAGAGAATGGAGAGGCAGACCTAGAGACAGAAGATCTGGGTTCAAATCTGGCCTCAGATAATTCCTAGCTGTGTGACTCTGGGCAAGTCACTTAATCCCCATTGCCTAGCTCTTAGCACTCTTCTGCCTTGGAACTAATACTTAGTATTGATTAATATATCAATAATAACTTAAAATATAATATAAATTTAATAAAATAAATATAAGATAATTATATATTATATTTTATTATAATTATATATAATTTATTATTTCTTTATAATATATAATAATATATCAGAAGAAAAGAAGAAGAAAGAAGAAGGGGAAGGGGAAGAAGAAGAGGAAGAAGAAGAGGAAGTAGAAGAAAAAAGAAGAGGAAGAAGAAGGGGAAGAGGAAGAAGAAGAGGAGGAGGAAGGGAAAGGGGAAGAAGAAGAAGGGGAAGAGGAAGAAGTGGAAAGGGAAGAATAAGAAGACGATGATGAAGAAGACGACAATGACTACGACTTTCTGGGAGTTACATGTTGAAACCTAGTCCTGTGTCTTTCACTTTATTCTTTGAGACAAATCCTTTAACATTACTACATCGTAGTTCTTGGTCTATAAAATGGATACTTACACTTCCTCTACTTTTTCACAGGATAGATGAACATTAAATGTGCTAGACTGCAGGCTCCACAAGGGCAGAATCAGAAGATCCTAGGTTTAGAGCTGAGAAAGACCTTAGAAGTCCTCTAATCTTACCTAGTTTCTTATCTCCTCCAATGACTGCTCAGTGCTTTGTACACAGTAGACACTTAAAAATGTTTGCTGTCAGAGCAAGAGAATAGTTTTCAAAGTGCTTTGAAAAAAGCATAAGCACCATACAAAAGTGAGATTCCCTATTCCAAGTTATGGCCAACTTCTCCCCATAATTTATGGAATAATTTCAGGGCTATGCTGGAGCTAACTCCAACAGGATCCACTAATGACCAGACTTTCATTGTCTCAGAAATAGGTAAATGCTACAAATCAGGGTTTGATTTACTATTTTTTAGATTCTTTAGACTGAAGAAAGTGATGGAGAAAATGTTCATGTAGATTTGACTTAAAACTGTGTCATGGCTACATTTTTTTCCCCTTTGAGATCTGGTTGTTAAATACTGACAAGCACACCACTAGATACCTTCCTTCCTTTAACCTCACTCCGTTGGTTTCTCAGGAACACCTCTCAGTTAAGGACTTGGGTTATGTTTGGGTTTTGTCTTTTAAGCATGCATGCAGGCACGTTCTTGAGCCAGTCAGCACTTGATGCGAATCTGTTTTCTTGCCATTTCAATAAATGTAATTAAACCATTACTCCTTCCTTATTGGTTGCAAAATTTAGGGACAGAGAATACTCTGTGTGTTTTTTTTTAAATCAATGCCTCACACATTACTGTAAAACCTATTGATTAAAAACACAAAGCATAATGTTAGTCATTTAGTCTGTAGAGTGATGCAATACAGAGAGAAATTTATCCTTTGACTCTTGCATTAACCTTTTATTGACTGCTTGCATACCCATAATTAACACACACTTTAGCTAAAGTGGTTAATTTTAGCATCATGACCAACATCCACTAATGTAGCTGAAACCCCAATGGTCCAAATGGAAGTGCGACCCTGGGGGAATGGGCTGGAGGAGGAGAGGGAGGTCAGGGTCCGGGAGTTATACCTGCTTGGGGACGGACTCTGGGCAGACTATCTGGCCGCCAGGTTAGGGGAGGCCATTTGGTGGTTTAGTGTTATGTCACTAAGGCATTAGGGGAGGACTCTTCATTTAGTAATTAAGGGGCTCGGAGGCGATGGATTAAGCACAGTCTTGGGTTAGCCTAGGATCCAGACACTTCTGAGTTGAGGGACGTAGAGAAGAAGGTGGGAAAGACAGAGGCCTCTGCCTATGTACAAAGACAAGAGCTGGGGCTCTTGTCTGGGGTGTAAAACCCTCAGCCTCTCTGAAACCATTTCCTTCTCTGCAAAATGGGGACATTAACACGTTGCACTGTGTTCACTTGACTAGCATTCAGCTGGTACGGCCTCTCAAGAGTGCACTACCGTTTGGGAACCTCAGATACTCTTTAAAATCCTACCTTTTCCAGGGAGTCTGGCATTCCAGCCTGCCCTAGGTCTCTCTGGAGAATGGTGGAGTACAGAGAAATACTTTAAACACGTGACAAATATGAGCTTTTGTTATTAAAATGCAATAAAATATGAACTACATTCTCCAGTATCCTTATTATATTTCATTGCGTTTGAGTCTTGCCAGGAATTCCCAAAATAGGCCAGTGACCCTCCCCATCTGAGAAGGGCTTGCTCTTTGGGAGGGGAAGCGATTTGGAAGGAAACAATGACGCGGTTGATTCAGAGGTGCCATATTTCAGATGGGGAAATGGGCTTCTGGTTAGTGAGAGCTGGAAAGGGCCTTAGCATGCCTCCAAGAAGGATCTCTTCCTTTCAGAGATTGGGAGACTGAGGACAGGGCAAGTTAAGTCCAGAGGCACAGAGGTGGTGTCCTTTGACGTGAAATCCAGTGTTTTGTTTTGTTTTTTCCAATACATTGTAAGCTCCTGGACCCAATTTTTCCCCCTTTTTCCTGTCTATTCCTTTATAATGTTTAGCTCAGTGCCTAACCTCATGATGAGCATTTAATAAATGTTTATTGGATTGAATTGATCTGATGTCACTAAACAATTTCCCTGGTGAGGAGCAGCAAGGAGCTATGCCAGGGAGGCAGCTGGTAGCTCAGTGGATGGAGAGCCCGGATTAGTAACAGGAGGTCCCGAGTTCAAATGTGGCCTCAGACACTGCCCAGCCAGACAACTCAGGGCAAAACACTTAATCCTAATTGCCTTATCCTTTACTTCTCTTTTGCCTTGGAACCAATATTTAATATTGATTGGTGAGGATACGTGAAGGAAACGAAAGACAAATTGGATCCACTGAGGAAAAGCAGCCATAAAAGACAATACTTTTTGAGATGCTATTTTGAAATCCTGCCCCTGCCATGGAATCTCAGGCAAACTCATAAGTATATCTTTATGTCTGCTTTTCCTCAATGGGCCTAATTTGTCTTTTAGGTTCCTTCACATATCCTCACATTGATTCTAAGACAGAAGGTAAGGGTTAAAAAAAAAAAGATGAAGCTATGGAAAAAATACTTAATGGCCTAGAATAAGGGAATTTGCAGCAACTCCTTTAGAGAGGTCTTCTGGCTCTCAAAATTACCTTTTGTTTACTTTTATCCAAATATCGATTTGGAAACTAAATGAACTATCTAACATGTATCATATATCTTGACAGGAAATTTGCCCAAACCAGAAAAATGTATGCGTTTTCATTCCATCTCTGGGCACATACTCTCCAGCCCCTAGGGATGTCCCAGCCCTGACACTCATTAGTTTTGTGATCCTGAATGAGCATTGAGAGCCTCAGTGTCTTCATCTGTAAAATAGGGGTCATAGTACTTTTAGTCCTTTCCTCACAGAACTGTTTTATAGGAAGTATTCTTTCTTTTTCCTGATTATTTTAATTGTATATATAATAAATAATTAAAAATTAAAGCACTACATTGAGCTTCCATTATCTTATCATTGTTGTTTTCAATGTTATTACTCTATTAGAGTGGGGGCATAGAACCAGCATTTGCCTAGCCAAAAAACTTATAAGAGAGAGAAAAGGAGAGAAAAGAGCCATGAGACAAGACCAATATTCACCAGACCTTTGTCTCGTCTTACCATATTTTTGTTATGTTCCTCATCCTTCTAAATTTTTAATTACATTATAGTATTGTTTGACATTTATGTACCACAATTTATTTAGCTATTATTATTGC
The DNA here is from genome assembly GCF_027887165.1 of Monodelphis domestica. Classification (NCBI taxonomy): domain Eukaryota; kingdom Metazoa; phylum Chordata; class Mammalia; order Didelphimorphia; family Didelphidae; genus Monodelphis; species Monodelphis domestica. Next base: position 451,160,556 of record NC_077227.1, read on the forward strand.
ACATTTAAATTGATTCCAACTTTGAGGGACTTTGTCATAAAAATGCTGTTAATGAAAATCCTTAAACAGACAATTCTTTTTGTCTTTTTAAATAACACTTTCAGTGAATATTTCCAACAATGCAGTTATTGGATGATTATTGGGTAAAATTTATAATTTTATAATTTTTACTGTGTCCTGCCAGATTGAGCTCCAGAAATTTCTCCAAGTTTTACAAGTCCAATCAGCAATAAGTTAATGTCCCTATTTCTCTACAACCCTGCCAGCATGATTAAAACTTGTTTCTGGACACACTTCCTCTTTTCACCTCTGTTCCATTGTCTGGTATGGAGTTAAATAATCAGACAGCCTTATTTCGGATAAGAGTGGCTGTCAACTGGCATCTTGGAGGTCAATTTCTTATTGATAAATATAGCACGCCAAGCATGGAGTACACTGTAGATTCTAATCCGTACCAAGAAATTAGTGCTACCTTCTTAGCATTTAAGAAAGAACTCATAAGAGAGATCTGAGAGTTCAGAGTTGTGGTACTCAAAAGACAAAAAGAAAAACTCTTCCAACAAGAAGGAAAACTGGATCCTACTGCTGGTTCAAATAAAACCAGTGGGATAAACAACCCTATCCTAGGTCTGCCCCAGAGCAAGAAGATAGGCTTTATGACAGCCTAACTCACAGTGAACCAGGTGACAGCTAATCTTTTGGAACCATTTCCCTTTTCTGGGAATAGCAGCGGGAGAAACCATGGAAGCTATGAGTCAGGAACAGACTTGATAGTTCTATTTTTAAGGGGCAGAAATTCCCAGTTTTAGCAAAATGCAAATGCCAAATACCAACTCTCAAATACAAAGCCAAATGCAATGGATGACAACGTGGAACCAAAAATAAGGAGAAAGAAAGGATGCCACCAAATATGCCTCCTTTGCAGACTTTAATACTTTTGATATGTTTTTAAAATGGGAAAAAAAAACACTTTCCATTTTAAATTCAAAGTGAGAATGAATTTTTTAATTGACTTTTACATGCTTCATAATATTCTTAGTGGATCCTCACTATCACAGCTCTTCAATCTGCCAGCAAAAATAATGTGTACACGGTTAATTTATCCACTTTTAGATGGAAATGCTCAATTTGGAATATCTTACCCTCCCCAGCAAATTGAGCATACTGTTTGGTACTGAGACAGAAATAAAGCATGATTTGAAAGCCTTGCTGAGTTCTGTTGTAATTAGTTGCAGCTTCCCTTGAATATTAATTTTTCCTCATGTTCCTTTCATGTAATTTAGAAAATGTCTTCGCAACAATGATGAGACAATCAGCTAAGCACCTCTCAGAACTCAGACAGCAAGCTGCATTTTCTGAAACACCTATTATGGAGCAGTCTGCAAAACAAATCCTGTTCCTCTGTACAGTGTGGCTTATCAATGCAAACAGTTTAATATTTATGCTAAGAGGATTGTCAAAAGTAGCTTCTGTTGCTTTAATTCTTGTTTTAAATAAATAATGAGAACATTTAAACACATTACTCTTCTCGGGGCCCCCGAGGTCAGCTAATCTTATTATTTATGAAGTGATGTGCTACATAATAGTACTTAGTACATGTTAACAGATGCTATTATCAGGGCCTGATGCGGAGAGCTGAAGATATATTGGAATGTTATGTGTTAATACTGTCCTTGTGCTGTAATGTACGATGGATGGAGTGCACAAGATGCTGGTGTGGCAATTAACCACCCGCAAAAATAGGTGTAAAGTTGAAGTATATTTTCCCGTGGGGGCCCCGTGCCATTAATAATTCCCCAGAGAAGAAGGCATCTTTCCCCTACAGCAGTCTTCCAAATGGGGCCAGGATGTTATGTACTTTGATCTCTTTATAGTCCATCCTACATGGCCAGAAGACAAATAATGTTGGCTGTGACCACTTGCTTATTGATTGAAAGAGAGAGAGAGAGAAAGAAAGAAGGGGGGAGATTGCCGTATGACTTTTCCAGATGGACTTCCAAGATCCACATTTCTTATGTCCACATTACATATTGGGAAGGATAAGAGAACTGTCTGTTTCTTTCTCCAGTTTGTTTTTCAGTTGTGCTCAACTCTTCAGGACCCCATTTGGGATTTTTCTTGGCAAAGATACTGGGGTGGTTTGCCATTTCCTTCTCTAGCTCATTTTACAGATAAGGAAAATGAGTCAAATAGGGGTCCAGAGTCACACAGCTAGAGTCTGAAGCCAGTTTTGAACTCAGATCCTCTTGACTCCAAGGCTGGTGCTTTATCCACTGCCTCTGACCCTGACTAGCACTGCTTTAACTATACTGAATAATTGAGTTTTATATAAGGTATAAAAGTACTCTCTGACTTCCCACTGTTCCATTTTACCCTAAAACAGTCATTGTAATGTCACAGGGCATTTATATAGGGCTTTTAGATTTTCAAAGCATTTCACCACATAGTATCCCATTCACTCCTCATTACAACTCCATAAGATAGATAGAACAAGATACTCATACCCCATTTTATAGACAAGCACAGCTCAAAGCTATTGGGTATTCCCGGGTTATCTATAAATAATCTTCTCTTGGTGTGATGGGAGTCTGCCAAGGTGTAGTGGTGTCCCAACTTTTCTCCTGCAAGTCTGTAATTTAGTTGCATATGATAATTAACTCCTCTAGTATTGATGAATAATCCATTTAATAAAAACTGTGATTTAAGTGTTTTCCCTAGAGACTAAGTCTTCGCTAGCCTCTTAATTTAATTTTGTTAAAGTTTTCCCCACCTATTCATCAGTGGAAATGATTATTAACCTCTATTTGCATACATCCTTATAAAATGGTCTCTCCTTGGAGTGCCTTTTTCAGAGCGAAGCAGAAGGATACATGTGCAAATCTCTAAAATCTACAAAGTCAATCCTGATCTGTTATATTGTTTAATCTATCCTTGGACCCTTAGTGCAGTAAATTCAGTTTAATCTTTCTCAGTAATCTAGTAATACATTGAAATCCCACAAACATTTAAATCTGATAATGGTTTAATCATACACTTTAAATAACAGTTGAGATAATGAAAAAATAATTCACTATAATAAAAAAAAAGGCCGTGAAACTAAATATTCTTTGTGATTGGATTTCTGGGACATCCCTCTAGATAACACAAATCTGGATGGTGAAAAGGAAGGACTATCAATGTAAGTGAACAATTCTTCCTAATCACAGACCAACTTCCTTCCAGCATGGGGAACAATTACTTCATTTTTCATCTTCTTCATCCTCCTCCTCATTGATTAGCATTTTAGAAACATTCAGATTTTAATCACCCTCTGAGAGTCCCCTAGATTTGAATTTTTAGGGAATTGCTTACCATTGATAAATAATGACCTGTTTTCATTCTTCTAGATGCCAATCCCGAATCGCCCAAAATTTACCAGAGGACCAGAGACCAATTTGCTGGCCATATTGGGAAGATGAGGATCCTGAGATGCCATTGCCATTTGATCTTAGCAACATTATTTCAGAACTCCAAGGTCATCTCCCAGAAACAAAGTCCTAGGAAAGAATACTGATGTTTGACTTAAAACCATATTTTCAGAAGAAATACCTCTTCACAAAGGAAAATCATCAGCCATAGAATCCAGTCTGTGACTCAGGCTCAGGCTCAGGCCAGGGCACCAACAAACACTCCAGCTGCCCGTCTAGTCCCTGGATTATGAGAATCATTGATCTTGTAACAGCAAAAAAAAAAATGGGGCCCTCCAATCCAAGAGCTCGGAACTGAGACTCTGTTGGAGTCTTCTTGGCTACAGATAGATCCTGGGCTCTTCCCTACCTGAACCCAAGCTAGCTATTCTCTAGGACCTCTATGAGATTTTTAGTCACACAAAGGCTATAGGACATTGCAGAGGACAGAAGCCTTGCTTGTGGCAAAATGTTTCACTCCCACTTCTATCCTTTCTCCAAAGAGGGGGCAGGAGTCAAAAATCTTCATTCTCTCTTTTTGTCTCTTAATAAATAAAATATAAAACCAATTTTGTATTTAAAGTTTCCACAATATGGATTGCTATTATTATTTTATGGTGCTCGCCTGAATGTGTGGTCCTTCCTAGTCATGCTGGAAGATGTGTGTGCATGTGCGTGTGTGCATGCGTGTGCGTGCATTTATGTGTGTCCACTTGCAGTTCTTTGAGTTCATATCCATCTCCCACTCCTTGCACAGACTCTTCTCCATGTCTGGAATGCTCTCCATCCTTACCTCAGCTTCTTGGAACCCCTTCAAAATGCAGTGAACCTTTCCTTGTAATTCCACCCTCTGTTGTTACTATTCTTTATTTCTTGGAATTATTTCATATTTCTCTGTACTTTGCGTATACTTATCCAATGTTGAATGTAAGCTCATTGAGGGCAGGTGCTATTTTTGTTTTTGTCTTTCTGCCTCCAGCACCTAGCACAATACCACCCACCCAGTAAATACCTGTACATATTTGTTGAACTTGGAGTCAAAGGTACTCTCCTTGGTACAGAACTTGCCTCTCTAAAGTATACAGGAAGCCCATGTTCATGCTTGTTTTGCTGTTTACTTTCTTTATTTTCCCTTTGCCTTCTTAGTTACTCTGCTCCCTGCAGAGAAAAAGTGAAAGGAAAGATAAATAATTATTTAAAAATCTGATAAGCATAGGGGAAAGCCTAAAAAAGGCCTGTTCTTTCTAATTCTGCTTAGTGTATTATTTGTTGCTGTAAGCCCTTTGCAGTAAGGACATGGGATTGAGAGGAAGTTAGTTGAGGACAAGGCCACATGCCAGATGACTGGATATTAGTAAAAGTGGGATGGAAATGAATTCCTAGGATGAGACAATGTAGCATGGCAACCTTATTTCAGGGCTATGGGCTGAGCATCCCCAATGTATGCTATCTTTGTCCTTCTGGCAGTCCAAAGGGAAGAAAAAGCCCCTTGCCTTTGAGAAACTCTGTCACGGTCTATTAAGGGAAACATGGCCTTGGGGAATGTCTCATTCTACCTGTTTTCTGTTCTCATGCACCTTCTCCACTTGATAACAGATCTAGTTCCCCTTTTCTGGATCTTACCAGTTTTCCCAATGGAGAAGACACCATTTCCATTTTTAGGGAGCTTCTAGTCTAATTAGGCAGACATAATACAGACACTATATGAGAGCCTAGCATAAGCTAAATCCATAAGAGATAAGATACAGAATTAAAAAGATGATGGAATGGAATAATGGGAATTAATCCAAAAATTCTGGGGGAGGTAAATTTTTATCTGTAATTTGAAATAGTGTCTGAAATTGTATAGCATTGTTACAGCTTTCCATTTACTCAGCTCTGACTGTTGTTACCCCATAATTCCCTCCTCAAAAGAAATCTGAACCATTCAACTGTGACTGCTTAATGGGGACAAAAACTAAGACTTGGAACATTCTAGGGCACCATCTCAGGTCAGACTGCCAGGAGATCCAGCAGGAGTCACAATAATCCACACTCAGCCCTGGGCAGGTCGGCAGCTGAGCAGGGATCCTGGGGCTCTCTGTCCTTTGCCCACCTCAGCCGCTATACCCCATTTCTTCTTGTTCCTCCCCATGACACATTTTCATCTTTTCCACATGCTTGTTTCAATCTCTGGGGGGCAGTAAAGCAGGGAGGCTATCTGAGGTCATGTACAGCTTCCCAGGTTTGGGTTTGGATCCTGCCACATGCATTTACTGCCTGCATGACCCTAGACAAATCAGTTATCCTTCCTGGGTTTCAGTTCTTCATCTATAAAATGAGGAGGTTGGACTCTATGACCTAAGCAAGCCCTCACTGGTAACAAAGACTAAAAAAAGGAAAAAAAATTCAATAAAATTGACATATCCTCCCCATCTGACATCATGAACGTTTCTACACCTGTTGTCCCTGCCTCTCCATTTTAAAGGGAAGGTACTTCTTTATCATCTCTTCCCAGGTCCAAGATTTATTTTATGTTTTGTAAAACATATAATATTTTATATTTTATAATATATTCTATAATAATACACAAATACATTTTGTAAAACATCATTTATGTTATTCTTTCTATTTAAATTATTGTAGTCATTGTATGTATCATATTTCTGGTCCTGCTTACTTCACTCTTACATTATTAGTTCATATAATGTTCCTCATGTCTGAATTCTTTGAATTTATCATTACTTCTTTGTTTTGAAACTCTTCCCTTCCATTTTAGAATCAATTCTGTGTATTGGTTCCAAGGCAAAAGAGTGGTCAGGGCTAGGCAATGGGGGTTAAGTGACTTGCCCAGGGTCACACAGCTGGGAAGTGTCTGAGGTCAGGCTTGGCTCTCAATCCGTTGAGCCCCCCATCTGCCCCCATCAATACTTCTTATATAGAAATAATATAATGGATTTGTGAAAGGCAGTGTGGCACAGTACTTAAAATGCAAAACTTGGGAAACAAGAAGAGTTGGGTTTCTAACCTGCCTATAACCTATTCTAGCTTCCTGACCTGAAGCAAGTAACCTAATCTCTTTCAGTCTTGGTTCCCTCATTTTACAAATGAAAGAAGTGGACTAAATCATATCTAATGTCCTTTCCAGCTCTGAATCTATGACTTTATATATACCATAATTTGTTTAGCCGTAGAACTTCCCAAAAATGTCGTATTTAAAGGAGAGCCTAGGGTGGGACGATATGAGGCCAGGTGGTGAACCAGCCGGTCCCTCTCCAATACACACACTTTTCTATTGCCTTTCCGGCTTTAAATGGCCCTTCTAGGACCCTAGAGCTCTCCCATGGCCCGCAAGTTATTTCCGTTCTTAAAAGATCAAGGAAAGAAGGCAATTCTCAAAGAAATCAACACTAGAATTTCAAGCATTGGTGGGAGACCAGTAAAGAGAAATATAGGCTATTGGGGGGCACCTTTCATCGTACCCCAAATCCTGGCCTGAGCTGAGGCATTTAGGGAACCAAAATATCTCTGAGCTGAGCAGCAACCAATCAATCAATATTGGCTGTCGTAGGATCATAGAGTTTAGAGCTGGAAGGGACTAACACAGTTAGAGAGAATCCTCGGATTTAGAACGAGAAGGGACCTTAGGAATCATCCAGGCTGACCCCCGGCTCATTTTGCAGAGGAGAGAGCCGAGGACGGATAGGATTAAGTGATTTGTCCAAGGTCATACGGACAGAAGGGAGCAATGCCAGAATTGGAATCAAAATCTCCTGGCTTGCAATCGGGTGTTCCTTGCACCATGCCAGGATATCACCTTGTAGCTTCCTCGCCCGCCATACCGTGCTTTTCTCTGGCGGTAAAGAGGTGAGGGGCCAGCCCGCCACGGTCCGTGACTGCGCTTGAGAAACGGGCTCCTAGAGCCTGGAAAAGGATGCTCTCCGTCCCTAATGGAATCCAGCTCCGCTGGCGAGGGCCCGCCATTCAGGAGGCCCTGTTTAATAGATACCCCATGTTCAGTAGGGGTGGAGGGTGTTTTGTTTTGATTTTGGGGGGTGCGTTTCAAGGGAAGATGGTTTTTGAATGCGGCATTGTTCTCTCCCCCTCCTCTGGTTAAGGCTGATTTACCAGTGGGCAAACTGCATCCATTTGGCCCGGTGCCACTCTAAATACTGTTTATATTGGCGATCTCTGAGGCAAACGAGGGGAAGACAAGGGTATTCTGATTTGAAAAGGCAATTCTCCTCCAAACAGATTCAGCTGGAGAGCGGCAATATGGATTAAAATGGGATGGAGTGGTAATGCAGTGGATGCAGCTTGCCATTGTTACTTTGTGATTAAATGGTATTTTTAATTAAGTTTCATTGGGAGCCATAGGTATCGCGGTGCTGAAATCAATTTGACAACCATAAAGGGGAGGGAAGGCTCGCCAAGCAAGCGCCGCACAGATTGCTGCGGAAGTGAGCAGCCAGCTTTAAAAGGCTGGAGAGAAGGGACTCGGAGGGGGAGAGGGACGCTGAACTGGCAGATAATGACTTCCTGCAGGATTGCAAGGGCACCGAGTGCTGCCGCCTGTCTGAAAGGCAGATTCCGGGATTGTCAGAGAAGCAAACACCCCCCACGCACACACAGGCGGGCCGCTGAGAGACCCCGCTATTTCCAAGTGAGCCGGGAGCTCGGAGGAAGTATCGGGAAGCTGGGCTTCTCCTTTTCCTGGTATTCACAAGGAAAGAGCCAAGCTGACGGGGAATCTCCAGCCTGGATGGCCCTGTCAGACAAGGCCATCCTGCCTATCCCTGAGTGTTTCGTCCAGTTGTTCTCAGTCTCATTCATTAGGGACGTAAAAGGGCTGGAATGTTGGACTTCACGGGAGAGCACTGAGTTCAAGTGCTGACTTTGGATATTTATTAGCTGTGTGACTGTGAGCAAGTCTCTTAAGCCCTAATTCCTTGGCTTCGTCATCTGTAAGGTGATGATAGTAATACACATTTCTCCAGAAGTTGCTGAGAGATACAAATAAGAAAACTGATCTAAAAAACTCTGTACTCTTAAAAAACACACACACAAACAAACCAAAACCCTGACTTTCTGCCTTAAAATTAATACTATGCATTGGTTCCAAGGCAGAAGAGTGGTAAGGGCTAGGCAATGGGGGTTAAGTAACTTGTCCAGAGTCACACAGCTGGGAAGTGTCTGAGGTCAAATTTGAACCCAGGATCTCCATTCTCTAGGCCTGACTCTCAATCCACTGAGCCACCCAGCTGCCAAACCTGGTAAATTCCAATTTCATTCTATTTTTATTAAAAAAAAAAAAAACCTACCTTCCATCTTGGAATCAATAGTGCATATTGGTTCCAAGGCAGAAGAGTGGTAAGGGCTAGGCAATGGGGGTCAAGGGATTTGTCCAGGGTCACACAGCTAGGAAGTGTCTGAGGACAAATTTGAATCCAGGACCTCCTGTCTCTAGACCTGGCTCTCAATCCACTGAGCTACCCATCTTCTCCTGTACTCTTTTTAAAACATTATGTAAATGCCAATTCTTATAAATATAAATATAATATAATAATATAATATATTAAATATATATAATAAATATAAAATTAAATAAAATAAAATAAATAAATATATAATAAATATAAATAAATATAAAAAATAAAATAAAAATGTCCATAGGACATTTCTAACCCCCATCATCCCTAACCAATTTTTCTCACTTCCTGTTTCATAATAGCATTTTAAGGTTTACAAATGTCTCATTCTCATAAATAATTCTAATAAATATTAAATTCCAATAAACAATAAGTAAAATATATTTATTATGTTTATGAAACACTGAAGTCCTGAGGAGGGGAATAATTTGTCCTATGTTACACAAGTGGTTCAAACTTGAACTCTTCCCTCCTGACTCTGTGACAATGTATTGACTTTAAATGTTGATTTTCATATTTTACAGATGAGGAAATGGGCAGATGGAGGCTAAATAAGCTAGTAAGTGTGTGAGACTGAATTTGAACTCATATCTTCTGGATGCCCTGTCTAACACCAAGCTTTGTAGGACTTCAATTAATTTCCAATACTCTAAGAATTCTATTTTATAGAGTTTAATAATAATCAATTGAAGTAGAAGGAATAAAAAGGAAATGGAAGTTTAAAAAAAACCTAATTATTTAACAAAACGAAGATCACATGACTAAGTTCTCCTTGCCAGTTTAAAAAGTCGGTCCACCAAAGCCCTGACAGGAAGACCAGAGAGTGAGAGGCGGGGCTACACCAAGTGTACATCCTCCCTAAATCAGCACCAAAACGTGAGGAGAATGGGATGCTGGGAACTGTAGTTTTTAGGGTAACAGAATCTAATTACACAGCTTGAAATTTTCCGTGGAAATAGATAAAATTAACAAGATCCAAATCGAAATGATGACAATAATGCCTAAAATATAGACTTTTAGAGCTGCAAGGCATCTTAGAGATCATCTGGTCCAACCCTCCAACCCCCGACCCCCATCCCATTTTATATAAGGGAAAGTGGGGTCCAGAGAAGGAAAATGATTTTTCCAAGGTCATACAACTAAAACTTAAAATTCTGCCCTTCAGACTCGATCCTACTGTGTTGCCTTCAAAGGCTGATTTTTCCAGTTAAGAATAGCCCCAAAGTCACTGCGTCCTGCGGGAGGCGGGAGGCGGGGTTGGAGGAAGACGCTGTTCTTAAGGAGGTCCTTCAGAAGCGATGCTTTTCCCACCGCCATTAACATGGCGGGACGAGGTCACCCACCGCTATTTGGGATTTGCTACAAAAACAATTTCTTCTCGTCCGTCTCTAATGGATGCTCTGTGTACAACAATTGTTTATTGACTAGAAGCGTCTAAGTAGCAGGGTCAGTCTGTTTCAGGGGGAGGGCAGCATTAATTAACTCCCAGCATTAGACTCGGTGATGCTTTTCCAACGACGCAGTTCATGACTTTGCTTGCATTTACTTTTCATCAGTCCTGAAAGAATGGAGGTAAAATAGTTCCCGTGCACGTGTGTGTCAAGCTAAATGGATAACAGGAGATACAGATCTGTTTGCCTGTCTGCACTTGCCTTTAGACAATATTCATCAATTTTACAAAAGCCACTGACTAAACATGGCACCCATACAAATGAAAAGCTCCAGGCACAGGGGCCTTAGCATTGTTGTTCATCTGGTGCCAAGCGGGCTCTGGCTGATAGATGGGAAGCGGGGGTGTCCCGCGCTAGCGCACCACGGGGCTGGAGAGAATGGGTCAAGGTCCTTCTGGAGGTTATTCGGGAGCAGCTTGCTGGACCCGTGCCCTGCGGATTCAGAGCAATTCCAGGGTGCTCTGTTAGTTGTCTGGCGGCATTCGGCACGCTTCTTCTCATTGCTGAGGCTTAAATAAAATCAAGCCTTGTCTTAGCTTCCTTATGTATCTCTGGCTTCAAAGCAAGCCTCCTGCGCTTTACAAGGGTATCCGCATCCTAGACAGGCACACGCGGCGGATTTTCCACTAGAAATTCCCCACTCTGGGCAGTGAGCAGCCGCCACTCTCCACATCGTCCCTCCTTATTCTGAATGAGGAACGATTGCTGTTTTCATGGGTAATGAGCAGGATTTGCTTGCAAGGGTCTTTTTTTTTTTCCTTAGTCAGGACCAGGCTTCCTGGACCCTCCGATCCACAGGATAGATGTCAGGAAACATAATGGTTAGCATTTGCTTTTTTTTTTTTAATTATAGAATAATATTTTTTTCCAAGCCACCTTCCTTTAATTTCTTTTTTTTTTAAGTTTATTTATTTCATTAATTAATTCAGACTATTTTTCCATGGTTACATGATTCATGTTCTTTCCTTCCCCTCCTGTAATGGCTAGCATTTATTTAACATTATTATTATAAAAATTATTATTAAAAAAGGTTTGCAAGGCATTTTACATATTATAGTTCATTTGATCCTTGAAACAACCCTGGAAGAGAAATGCTATTAAGATAAGTGCCAAGGGGGTAGCTGGGTGGCCCATTGAATTGAGAGCCAGGCCCAGAGAGGGGAGGTTCTGGATTCAAATTTGACCTCAGACACTTCCCAGCTGTGTGACCCTGGGCAAGTCACTTGACCCCCATTGCCTAGCCCTTACCACTCTTCTGCTTTGGAACCAATACACAGTATTGACTACAAGATGGAAGGTAAGGGTTTAAAAAAAACAGATAAGTGCCAGACCTGAACCTGGGACCTCCTGTCTCTAGTCCTGACTCTTAATCCACTGAGCTACCCAGCTACCCCCTGTACTCTTTTTAAAACATTATGTAAATGCCAATTCTTATAAATATTTCCATAGGAGATTTCTAACCCCCCTTTGTCCCTAACCAATTTTTCTCACCTCCTGTTTTATAATAGCATTTTAAGGTTTACAAATGTCTCATTTTATTTTCATTTTACAGGAGAGGATACCGAGGCTGAGAGGAGTTAAGTGACTTGCCTAGAGGCACACAGCTTCTATGGAAGATATTAACTGAGAAAAAAAAATGAGAGACTAAAACAAAAGCACTTTTGGCATGATGCAGAGGAAGGAGAACTGGATTTAGAGACAGGGTATGATAGAGGTTCAACTTCCAACTCTCTTACTGGCTACTTGTGTGGCCCTAGGCAAGTCATTTAACCTCTGAGCACCTCAGTTTCCTCATCTATCAAATGAGGGTATTGTATTAGAAAACCTCTGAGATTCCTTCCAGCTCTAAATCTGTGAGTCTCTCATCCAAGTTCAAAAATACTCTCTAAAAACAGTATAATAAAAATGACAATCCTACCCAAATTAATTTACTTATTTAGCACCATACCTATCAAACTACCAAGAAACTTTTTTTACTGAATTAGAAAAAATTATAACAAAGTTCATCTGGAAGAACAAGAGATCAAGAATATCAAGGGAAATAATGAAAACAAAATGTGAAGGATGGGGGCCTAGCAGTGCCAAATTTAAACCGTACTCTAAAGTCATCAATACTCTAAAAAACAAACAACCCAAGGACTTTTATTTCCCCTCTCATTCACATGTCCCCTCTGCAAAATGCCCTGCCCAACCTGGGCCACTTTAGTTCCCATAGAAATGATCTCATGTGCATCAGTAAAAATGGATGGTCTGCCTTTTTTTCCCCTTTTCTCTTTTTCCCTCCTGAAAACAATCTGTGCTAGCTGAAAAATGGGTTAACCTTTTAAAAAGAGGTGTCCGAGTTGCACTTGGGAGGAGACACGTTCATCTACAGCCCAGAGTCCTCCAAGGAAGGAACCGATGCCTCAGAATGGCATCACGACTCGGGGTCCATTTGGCGCAAGAAACTGTGCCTTCTTTTTTTCCCCCTCCAAGTCTTCCCTCGCCTCCCCAACAGCGATGTCGGCCTGATTAGCTGTCTTGATTAGAAATGGAAAAGAATTGAGTCAGGTGTATAGGATTCCCATTGTCCTCTCCCAGGCTGCTCATGGGCTCAGGTCAGACCCAGAGCTATTATCATGAACATGTGAACAATCAAGCCCTGTTTACCGTGAACGTTCAGTTTTCTTTTCTTAAAATCAAAACAGAGTTTGGTAGGCAGTGCCTCTCGTCCAGGGCCCTTGATCAATGGAATGATCTGTCAGAAGCCATTAAAGCCTCTATTAACTTGAATGCATTCAAAGCTAAACTATTGGATCATTTAAAGGGCCGCAATGATTGTTTTTAATATACTATACATTGATTTCTCCCCACGAGCAGCAACATAACTTTGAAACTAAGTGTGTATGACTAAGGCTCCATTGGCTGTCTCCAGTCCTCTCGGAGAAGCATGTTTCACTTCGGCCAGAAATGTCTGTGCATGGTTTTAAAGAGATGCAGACCCTGGTCGATTTCCCAAGGTTCAGCCTGGGTAGACGTGTGTCTGTGTTTAACATCCCTAGACTTTCCCCCATTTTCTTTGTGCCCGGGAAGCGGGGCCCTGCGTGCAAAAGAGGGGAGGCATCTCTGCCAAGGACCTTGACTGAAGGACGGTTGGGAAATTTTTCTGAAAGCTTGAAGCCCGACAGAATCCGAAGCTGAAATGAGTTTGACAGCCTTGGGTTAACAGGACCTCTTTTGCCCAATCCGAGGCAACAGGGCTGTGGGGCCCTCCCAGGGAGGAGAGCTATGGTTCTCCTAGGTGGGCCTGGAGCTGGAGCAGCTAATGTATTGCTCGTCAAAATGAAGGCACCTTTGGAAGAGGCAGGCAGGGGAAGCTGGCCAGCTGCTAGCACCTGCCTGAGAGGCTGCTCCTCTCTGGCAGACCTGGGCGTACGGGCATCTGCGCTTCTTGCTTTCTGAACATCTTCAGCTCAAACAGATCAAAACGCAGCCCTTGAGCTTTCTTTGCCTTTTCCTCTGATCATGGGACCTATGAAGGGAAAGAAATATACCCAAAGATACAAGAATTAAATTTTAGAGGGGGAAAAGCAAAAGATGGAAGAAAGGTCCCCATGTGCCATCTCTCTCACGATAATCTCCTAAACCTTCCTTGGAAGCAGAGCAGAGCAGAGCAGCCCTCGCCCCACCCCCACCCCCTCTACAGATGGGGAAATTGATCTCTGATAATCATAGATTTAGAGATAGAAGGGCCTTAGAGGTCACTTAAGTCCAACCCTCTCATTTCACAAATGAGAAAACTGAGGCCCAAGTTGTATAAGTGATTTGTCCACTGGCATATAGTCAGTTAAAAGGACAGAGTTCGAATTTGACCCTAGGTCTTCCAGACTGCAAGCCCAGCACTTTGTTCTGCTCAGAGCAGGACAATGACTTAAATGGAGGCAGAAATCTGATTTTAAATCCTTCACGTGGATTGAAAACTAGAAGTTGAGACATGCAAATTACAATGTGAATATTCCTCCTGTCCCTCTTGAAACCTATCTAAATTAAACTAAACTACCTAAACTAAACTAAGATCATTAAAATATGCTTATGAGGAAGCCATCAAGAGCAAGGGCCAGCCATCTGCCTATCTGATTCCTCTTTGGAGAAAGGAAGTCTCAAAGTTGGTTTGTGAGTTATTGACTCTTTTGGTTTTCTTCATTGATGGTGGATTAGTAAGAGGATGGAAATCAGGATCTGAGATCCAGAATATTAAAAGCTAAAGGTTCAAATTCATTTATTCAAGGTAGAAGTAGATGCAGACATCAGTAAACACAAAGTCTGGGATCCTGCTTAGATCCTTCTATGCTACTATTCCAAAGCAAAGAGGCAGAATCAGTGATAATGTTGATTTACAAAAATACAATCAAGAATAAGCCTCATGGTCCTGCTATAGTTATTACTGAGATCAACAGGTAGATATAATTCATGAATTAAACTCTAGGTATAGATGTTGAAAACAAGCTCGGTTCATAGGATTCAAATGACTCCTGTTCATTCTAATGTTCCCAGCTAGTTTCTAGTAATATGTAGTGTTCCCAAGAGAGGGATCCATGTGGGAATAAAGTTTCCAAGTAAGAACTCTCTCCTATTCCCAGTCCTGCTAAATTTGTAACCTTAATGACTTATGGAGCTCCCTGACACTGGATTCCTCTATACAATGGAGACCACAGCCTCAACCTGAAGATTCAAGTCAGCCATCTGGGTTAAATATAAGACACCTCCTGGCAGGAACACTATAAAGATCTCTAGACCCTTAGCACCATAGCACAGCTCTGAGCCATCCTGCTTCTGTCCCACTTAGCCCTTATTTCAGTCATTGGACCTTCATCTTTGTCACCCAGATTTATCTCATACCCTTCTAGTCCCAGAAACAAGAACTCTATTTTTTCTTCATATATGAATGGTAAAATGTTAGAAGTAGAAGAGGAGTGAGAAGTTACTGAGTCCAATTCCTCATTTTACAGGTAAAATTATTGGGATGTAAGCTCATCTTCTGTAGACTCACTGAGATCATTGCCAGAGAGATCCATCCCAAGAGTACACAGGACAATCGAATGGATGTGGACCTCATTCTGTTCATATATGGTTTTTTATTTCTTCTGTTCAACCTCTATATTCTGAGAGCCTTTCATTTCAATGGTGTAGCAGTATGGTGATGATGGTGATAGGGATACATATGTAGAAACTCCTGGCTTCCAAGGATTTCTCTTAAGAATTCTAAATTTCTCAGCAATAACTTTCAAAATGTATAATTGAAAATCTGTTGCCCTAAAGGGGAACTACATTTCCTGAGAGCCCACTCACTTCCTGTCATTACATACATACTCCCTGTCGACAGAAGATAAGTGAATGGGCATTGAGGATCTGCCTCCTCTTTTTGGGATGGTGTAGCAATCAGTGGTAATGGTGGTAAGGTAGGGATTTTGAAAATGGCTAACCAGCCATGGACACGTGTTTTTTATTTTGTATCCTCTTTATTCCTTGATTTCTAATGATCATTTAATAAACCTCATAAAGTATAATATTTTTTAATATTTGAGATTTAATTTAATTTTTACAAAATACCACAAGTCATACCACAAGGGGTTTGAATAATAATAATTAGACATTATCACATTATTTCTTCTCCTGGAGAACTCTTCTAACATCTCTTCTCATGGGGTCATAGCATTGGGACCAGAACAGGACTTAGCAGCCATCTAGTCCAATGCCCTCATTTTACATGTGCAGAATGTGAGACCACAGGTTAAGTGGCTTGCCCAAGCCAGCAAAGGCAGCAAAATGATAGAGTCAACATTGGAACCCAGGACCTTTTACTCCAGAACCAGTTAGGTGGCACAATAGATAGAATGCCAGGCCTGGAGTCAGGAAGACTCATTTTTCTGAGTTCAAATCTGACCCCAGTGACCCTGGATAAGTAATTTAACCTTGTTTACTTCTATTTTTAAACTATAAAATGAGCTGGAGAAGGAAACGACAAACTACTCTAGTGTCTCTACCAATAAAACCCCAAATACGGTCACAAGGAGTCAGACATGACTGAAAAGTACCTGAACAATAACATCTTCTTACTCTAAACCCAACACTCTTTCCACTGTGCCATATTTCACACTCAGTAAAGGTTTTCTGTCTGCCAACACATCAAATTCTCCTATAATTCCCCTCATCTTTACTTCCAACACATTCTGTTCTCCTGTCAGAATTCATGAGTTCCTTTTATTTTTCTTTTTAAGGTCAATACAATTTTAAAGAATCACTTTCTGACATTTTGTGAATCATGTTCTCTCCTCCCATCCCACCCCCTCCCCAAGATGGCAGGTAATATGATATAGGTTGTACATGTGTCATCCTATAATACATATTTCCATGTTCATCGTGTTGTGAAAGAAAATACATATCTCTTACACTAGAGAAAATTCATGAAGGCAATAAAGTGGAGGATAATATGCTTCAATTTGTTTTCAGACTCCATCAATTTCTTCAGTGGCAATGGACGTAGCTTTTCATCAAGAGGCCCGTAGAGTTTCCCTACATCCTTGCTTTGCTGATAATAATTAAATCATTCACTCTGTACATTGTTCCCCTGGTTCTGCTGACTTCACTTTGCATCATGTCATAGAAGTCTTTCCAGTGATTTTTTTTTTGGTGATCATTTTGTTCAGCATTTCTGATGGCACAATAGTATTCCATTACAACCATACGCCATGTTTTGTTCAACCATTCCCTGATTGATAGACATCCCTTCATTTTCCAGTTCTTTGCTACCTCAAAAAGAGCTGCTAGAAATATTTTTGTATAAGTAGGTCTGTGCCCCCTCTCTTTGATCTCTTTGGGAAATGGGCCTAGTAGTGGTAATGATGAGTCAATGGGTATGTACGGTTTTATGGCCCTTTGGGCATGGTTCCAGATTGTTCTCCAGAACATGAATTCTTTAAGGATATACCCAGGAAGTTCATTTTATGTGTTTTGCCACTTCATATATTATGAATATATTTGTCCTTATTCAATTTGGTTTTATGTATTATTTCATAAACCCTCAGAGGTCAAGAAAAGGGATTGTGAGTCCTATTATATTTAAACCCCTTCCTTATACACAGCATTGTCTGTTAAGTGCAGAGGTTCTCTGTGTGGTCCATGCCTGATGGTGCTCAGATTATCTATGGATTGTTCTCTTCTACATAACCCTGGCAGAGAAGAAACATGGATGTGGTAGAGAGAGGACTGACCCTGGAGTTAGGAGGAATTGGGTTAACGTTCTGACTTGGACACACACTAGTCCCCAAGGTAGTAGAAAGAATATAGGCATTAAAAGTCAGAGAATCTTGGTTCAAATCCCACCTCTGAAGATAACTCCGTTAGGCAGGCCACTTATCTGCTTTAGACCATGGTTTCCTGATCTGAAAAATGAGAGGGTTGGCCTCCATGACCTCATCTGTGCCTTCTAGCTCTAGATTTATGAGCCTCTGCTCCTCAGATGCAAAGTAGTTGCCAATATGCATTCATTTCAAGGTATTTTCTAACAGGATGTTCCCTAAATCAGTAAAATCTGAGGCCCAACCTCACCCCAAAATCTCTTTACTATCATCGATTTAGGGATGGAAGGAACTTCAGAGGCCATCTGGGCCAACCTTCCTCATTTTTTACAGGTGAAGAAACTGACTCCCAGAAAGGTTAAGTTCCTTTGCCCAAAGTCTCATTGCTAATATGCATGGAAGAACTGGCATTTGAACCTAGGACCTCTGACTCCAAATCTAGGGCCCTTTCCACTCTATCAAGGGCTCTTAGCACAATGGTTTTGCACACAGTAGGCCCTTCAATAAATAACATTTGAATGAAATGCCTGCAGTGTTATTTAACAAACTTTAAAATCTGCTCCTTCAGGTTGGTGGCAAATTTTATGCCAGATTTGGCTATTGAAAAGATGTGAATAGTCAGTGCCCCTTGAACAGAAACTTGGGCTCCGAGTTGTCTTTCTTTTTTTGTAAGGGAATCCACTCATGAGGATTGCTGTATGGGAAAGAGCAGATTGTTGGCTCCCTGCTTAAAAAGAGCAAAAGCACCCCCCCCTCATTTGGTTATTTCTGAAAGCCTTTTGTGCATGCGTGCGTGTGTGTGTGTGTGTGTGTGTGTGTGTGTGTGTGTGTGTGTGTGTGTGTGTGTGTGTGTGTGCATCTTAGGCATCCTGGCTGCTGTTTGATTAATCTGTTCCCCCTGAAACCCAGACAGTGATGGAGCTGGGACAGGGGAAAGGCTTTCAAGTATTGTGTCTACAAATGAAGAGGAACCCTTAAGGGAGGCTGGCTGTAAGGATGACTGAACTAGGGACAGGCTTTGATGGCTTCACCTGATGTCTCTAATGCCTCGTGATTATATCTGCCCCTTGGGTCACCAGTTCCCCTCTAGGAGGAGTCCAGAGAAAGGTCAAGGGGATGGAGAGAAAAGTCTCTTCAGGATATGAGGAATGCAAATAAATTGGGAGCTGAGCAGCTTAACTGTAGGCAGCTGATCTAAGGAGCCCTGGAGTAATCCGACTTCTCAAACTGTAACATAAGCTACTGGTATGGGATTTTTAGAAGAAAATTAACTGATAACCCCACCGTTGTCAACAACAACAACAACCACAACAAGATGCTGAGGGCCGTAGCCCATTTCTGTTAACAAACTCCAGAGACAATTCAAGGAAACTTTTGTTCTTGACTTACAAATGCACCTTGAGTACTTCCATCAAATATTACCTTTAATCTTAGATGCAAGGTCAGAGCAAGTCTATTCAATGCCATCCTTATTAGTGGGCCGTCCAAGTTTTATATGGCATTATGGACAGAGACGTAATCTTCAGAGGAGAGTTGGCAAAAACTGTAGGAGGACTTTGGGGGGCCCCACCTGGGGTAAACCACTCCCCATGTTAGCATAAGGCAGCCAGTTCCACTAGTGAGAATAATGAGCCCTGACAGTGGCCCCTAGCATTTCAGGATACAATCCTCAAGATGGGCCCCTTCAGTGAGAACAGGCAGCGTTGGTCAGCAGCCAAACTTGGGTTTTTTCAGTTTCTAATATTCCCATAGTACAATCCCCAAATGCAGAGACTCCAGTGACATTTGTTCCCTTCCTGTGGTAACTCTCTGTATTTGTTTCTGAGTTTTCCCAAGAGCAGGCCTGAAAAATGAATTTTTTAAGTGCCCCTTACCTCTTCATGAGTGAGGTTTTTAGAATGCACAGTTCTGAATCCAGAGAAACAATCTTTAAGATATTTGCCTCAAGTTATAGTATATATATTTATAATAACATATACTTTAATATATACTTTAATATAATATAAATATATTATTATATATAAATATAAATAAATATAATATAAAATGTGGTATATTATATGTAATAAAATAAGTAAAATATATACTTATATATGCATATATGTATGTTGTTATAATAATAATAATAATATACTTCTATCTTAAATTTCCTAGTACTTTCCCTCCAGAGAGATTAAAGCACGGGATACCCACTCACAATAATGGAAATAATAATAATAGCTGACTTAACTTGATCTAGTTTGATTCTTAGTCAATGCTGTGTGAGAACTGCTATGATGATTCTCATTTTACAAATGAGGAAAACAGCTGAGGTTCTGAGAGGAGAGGGATTACAATTTATCCAAGGTCATAGAGCTAGTGAATTGTCTAAGGCAGGATTCACACCCAGATCTAAGTCTTTTATTCTATCCACCCCATTGCATAAGTTTTAGTAAAAAGGCTTCATTTTCCATCGGTTCAATTCACTCAAAGGGCCATTTGAATACAATTTGGTTCTTTTTTGGTTTTGTTTTAACAAGTATTTTTCGTCATTTCAACTCCTTCTTGCCATTCCATTGAGAATCCTTCTTTCTTCATCCTGCCTCCTACTTTCCAATACTTGCTCATCAGTTACGAATTTCATGGTTACTCAAAGGGTTGAGAGATTTCTTTCTTTCTTTCTTTCTTTTTTTATGAGAATGTTCAAAACAGAATTTCCAAAACCCAGTAACAGAGTCTTTGAAAACTGATATCAACGTAAAGTCAAGGCAAAATTTGGGGCTTCCTCTGCTGCCATTGACAGGCTCCATTTAAACAAGTTGTGACTTTGATTTAGGAATTCCACTTGATGGGCAATAGATCCAATTCCAGAGAGATGCTGTATATACCGTTTCCATCAGAAATCGAGCATATCAAGTTCTTTGCATAATGTGTTTATTTCTCTGTGTGGTTATGTATTTAATAAATAACGTGTTTCAGTAGGTATTGTTTTCATCTCCCCATTTAATACTGCCACAAATATGTCTTGGATTTGGGGTTGAATGGCACCTCGTAAATAACAAGCTGTTATTAGCCCATTTCAAGTTTGCATCTTAATTATTCGGCAGAAAACGGAGGGCAGACTTTTATAAGCCTTCATATTTTCTGTTTACAAGGATTTTACTGATGTCCCATAAATGTAATTACCTCTAATAAGAAAAGGAAATGAATTTCTATTTAGCAAATTCATAGCCTTGAAACGCATCCTGTAGCTTTATGAGCACTGCCTGGCTCAGGAAGGTGAAAGCTGTTGGCAGAGCTCCTCCCTGGGTTAAACTCACTTCACAACAGTTAAATTATTTTTGTTTCTCTTTTATTGCTTAACCTCCAGGGTAACTTTAGGCAGCCCCATCAAGCAGCCATTCAGGAACCTCCAACCTTCCATGCCTTGTCTGGCTAGAGATGGAACAGGATCTAGTATTAAAGGCACATTTAAAAAACATAATTTTAAATTTGGAAATTGATTGTGGCTTGACCTACTTATTTTCAAGAGCTGCTGATTCCTGACTTCTTTGTTTTGCTCATATTCTGAAATCTATTGTTCAGAAGAGCTCCCAGCTGGTAAGGAGGTAAGATGGGGGCGTGGGGTGGGAATAAATCAATTCAGGAAGAGCATGTTCTGCCAACACTAGGATCATTTGAATCAGTCCCACAATTAACCAGACTCAGGCTGAACTGAGGATGCTTTCCCTTTCTGTGGCCACATAATCACATCCTGCAAACCCAGTAATGTCAAGTTTATATGAACAGTCAGGAGAAGAAGAGGACTGACTGTCTTATTCAATGAGATAGCATAACACAGTGTTGCCACTCTAAACTGGCTTTGGGATCCAAGGAGCTGGGTTCAAATCTTGACTCTTTTACTATCTTTTTTAAAATTTTGAACAGGGCATTTAACCCCTTTGGACCTCAATTTCCTTATCTGTAAAATAAAAGGATTAAATGAGAAAGTCTCTGAGTTCCTTCTCAACTCTATGCTATTATGATTTTAAAGGACTTTTGTGTGTGTGTGTGTGTGTGTGAATGCATGAGACAGACTAGCTTTTTTTCCAAAAACTAGTGTGTTTTTAAAATACCTTTCCAAATGACACCTTTTAAACCTCTAGGCTTTCATTTATTCTTTTTATTTTATTTATTTATTCATACATTCATTCATTCATTCATTTATTAAACCCTTACCTTCCACCTTAGAATCAATACTGTGTGTTGGTTCTAAGACTGGAGAATAGTAAGAGCTAGGCAATGGGAGTTAAGTGACTTGCCCAGGGTCACACAGCTAGGTGTCAGAGGCCAAATTTGAACCTAGAACCTCTGGTCTCTAGGCCTGGCTCTCAATCTCCTGAGCTACCCAGCGGCCTCCCTCCATTCATTCTTTTTTAAAAAAATTTTTTATTTAATTAGTCATTTTAAAACATTTTCCTCTGGTTGCAAGAATCATGTTCCTTCCCTCCCCTTCCCCTAACCCCTATCTTAGCCAATATGCAATTCCACTGGGTTTTACATGTGTCCTTGATCAAAACCTATTTCCCATGTTGTTGATGTGTGCACTAGGGTGATCATTTAGAGCCTATATCCCCAATCATAATCCCATTGACCCATGTGATCAAGCAGTTGTTTTTCCTCTGTGTTTCTACTCCCACAGTTCTTTCTCTGGATGTAGATAGCATTCTTTCTCATAAGTCCCTCAGAATTGTCGTGGATCATTGCATTGATGCTAGTAGAGAAGTCTATTACTCCCTCCATTCATTCTTGAACATAGGCAGGAAGGCTGTAGGGAAAGAACATTATATAAATGAATAGTATTTCTTTTATCCATGTCTTTCTCCAAAATCTAAAAAAGAATCTATATCTTAGCAAGAAGGCTCCTAGAAATGATAAGTATGTCCTAAAAGCTCACCTTAGTCTGAATCTCATCTCTTGCTGTGCCTCAACCAACCAAATCTCAGGCCATCCCCAGTCTACCTTGTCCTGGAATCAGAACATTTTCAATCTAGAGAGAAATCAGTGTGGTCCAGTGGAGAAACTTCTGTTTCTAGAGTCAAAGATGTGAACTTAGGTTCAGATCCTGTCTGTGACAGCACCTGTGTGACTCGGGGGAAGGAATGAATCACACTGTCTCCAAGGTTTCTTCTGTGATCCTCTGGGAAAGATGGAGTTTTCTGCCCCGATGGCCACTTCCCTTTTTCTGGCTGCCTTAATGCCTTCTCGGGGGGAAAGGGAGAGGACCTGGGGTCTGCTAATCAACCACTTAATTCTTTCTTACTCCTTTCTTTCCTGAAGAAAAAGTCACAATTGCTACTCCCCCCACTATCCACCATATCCACATGGTAAAAATGAGAGGTGATCAGATGGAGTGATGAACTTTAAAGTTGTGTGTGTGTGTGTGTGTGTGTGTGTGTGTGTGTGTGTGTGAGAGAGAGAGAAAGGCTAGTCCTTATAAATATTGGGAGATGGACAGCCCTTCTCTAATGTTGCTCTTCTAGTTTCTTTCCCTCTATCAGTCTCCAATTCTCCACCCTCCCCTCCAATAACCTAATCACAGGGACCTTCCAGGAACATTTGCATTCTAAAAGAAGACAGAAGGAGAGGAGAATTCTTCATTCAAGAGAATTTCTGTCTTTTCAGCAAACATTTATTAGGTGACTACCATGTACAAGACATCGAGGTGGGTGCTGGGGATGCCACCAAAAAAAAAAATGAAGTTGTCGTTACCCTCATGGAGGTTACTTTCTACTGAGAGTACACAACTTTACATACACAAAGACATGGAAGATCAGAGATTTCATCATTATGGAGAACTCCTAGGGTGGGAAGTCTTAGCACCAACAGTTTATAGCTAGCCTATAACTTAGAACAGTAATGGTGAACCTTTTAGAGACTGAGTGCCCTAACTGCATCCTCACATTGCATGTGAGCCCCTCCCCTCTTACCCTAGACAGGGGAGGAAGGAAGCACTCCCATTAAGTTGCTGGACAGAGGGGCGGGTCATGTGGAGAAGGGGAGGGAAGCAGCCCCCTGTGGCATGCATGCCATAGGTTCACCAACATGAATTTAGATAGTCTTAGAGAGATGCTTTTAACATAGAGATCAAGTAACTTGGCCAGAGTCACATAGAAGTCTCAAAGGCAGGATTTGAATACAGGTCTTCCAAAGCCAAGCATCCTATCTGCCATTCCATACCACATCTATATCACAGGTGTAAAGACAAACAAATACAAGGCAATTTAAAGAGGAAGAGAGAATTCATAATTGGGGCACAGGAGAGACTTTCTGGGGGAGGAAATGATATCTGAACTGATTTTTGAAGAAGAAAAACACTTTAAGAGGTAGAGATGAGGAAGGAATGAATGCCTTTTAAGCATGAGGAACAACTTGTACAAATGTAGAAAGGCAGAAGATGGGAAACTGAATTTAGAGAAGGGCTAATAGGACAGTTTAGCTTAACTGTAGAGTTCATTCAAAGGAAGGAAGGAAGCAAACATTTATTAGGCACCCACTATATGCTAGGCACAATTACAAATATTATTCTATTTGATCCTCAAAACAACCCTAGGAAATAGGTACTGTTTTGAATCTCAATTTATAGTTAAGGAAACTGAGACATTTAAGTGACTTGCCGAGGGTACATGGCAAGTATGTGTCTGAGGCTGGATTTGAAATCAGATCTTCCTGCCTCTGAGTCCAGTACTCTATCCACTGTGCCATCTAGAAAATATTATGAAATAACATTAGTAAAATAGGCTGTTGTAGAGTTTGTGGTAGCCCATTAAAAAAAATACTGATGAGCATGTCCCTTATACTAAATGCAATAGCCTTGGCAGCCTCATGAAGAATCTATTGGAGAGGACAGAGACTGGAAATAGGAGTAAAGTTTAGGACATCATTTTCAAATAATTTAATTGAGAAATGATAAGTAGCACAAGACCCAAGAAGAAGGGAAGAATATGAAAGATGTGTGAAAGTGGAATCAGCAAAACTTGTCAATGGATTGGATAGGGAGCTGAGGGAGGAGAAAAGTCCAAGATGGCTCTGAACTATTGAAGCTAAAGCCTTGAATGAATCACCCTCAACAGAAATCAGCAAGCTTGGAAATGGAGTGATTTTAAAAGGGAAAGATAATGAATGACTTTCATCTTAAGCATATAGCATTTGAGTCACAAGTGGATTCACATGTTGGGTGAAGCTGTTTCTTTGTAACTGATAATAAGGGATTGAAATTCAGAAGAGATATTAGTCCTGAATGCATAGATCTGGGAGTGAATTGTTACTGGTGGAAGATCAAACATCAATAGAGATGTTTGGGGGAAAGACTCTACTTCCAATCATATCATCAATTCCCTATTTATTGTCAACATATAGAACCTGTCCCACTTATAGCATCATAGACCAAGAGTTATAAGTGGGGCAGCCAGATGGCTCAGTGGGTAGAGAGCCAGGACTGGAGACGGGAGGTCCAAACTCCAGGTCCGTAGGGGAAGCGACCCTTTAATAGCGCCTGACCATGAGTCGTACTGAGCGGGGATCCGTTCCACAGCTCTGCCTGACCACTGGCTATGTGCTGTCTCCGAAAGGGCTGCCTTGTGAGGGCTCCGCTCCTCACGCTGTAGTTGGGCAGAGGATGCCGGGGAGGCTCTAGCCGGGCCAGATTTTATCTTCAAATATGACAAGCAATTTGTTCCGGGAGCCCTTCAGAGTGACAGGCTGGAGTAGGGTAAGCCCCAGCACCTGTGTGGCACGTCCTCTCTTTGTGGACATTCCGGGCTCCTATCTGCTGCTGTCATTAAGAAGTCGCGCGTTTCTCCTCGGCCAGGGAACTGCTTGCAGATGCCCGCCCTCGGTCAGCTGACTTGCGTGAATGATGCTCCCCTATTTGGCATTTCAAGCCCTCCACCATCAAGCTCCAGCCCATCTTCCCCAGATTATTTGAATATCCTCAGCACATTCTTCATCTCAGTCAAACTGCCCTTCTTGCTGTTCCACCCACCCCGGAATACTCCATCTCCCAACATTCCCCGTGGCTGAAATGCTCTCCCTCACCTCTTTTTTACTCTTGACTTCCTCAGCTCTTTTCAAAGCGCAGTTCAAGTGTCACCTCCTTCATGAAGTCTTCTCTGCTTCCTGCCAGGAGCTAACTCCTTTCAGAAATAGCTTTGTATTTTCCTTCTATCGTCAATATTTTCTATTTATTTCTAGTATATACACATTGTTTTCCCCAACAGAATGTAAACGTCTTGAGGTTAGAGACTATCTTTTTATTTCCAGTGCCTACAATAGTACCTAGCACAGCACTGGTATTTCATAAATGTGTATTGAGGGGGCAAGTGAGTGATTCAGTAGACAGTCAGGTCCAGAGATGGGATGTCCTGGTTTCAAATTTGGCCTCAGACATTTCCTAGTTGTGTGACCCTGAGCAAGTCACTTAACCCCAATTGCTTAGCCCTTACTACTTTTTTGGTCTTAGAATTGATACTAATGATTCCAATAAAGAAAGTAAGGGTTAAAAAAAATTTTTTAATGTTTATTGATGAACTAAAAAAGGTTCAGCCATGGTCTTGGAAACTCTTTATAGTCACTTAGTATCTGGGGAATCTCTGTGATTACCATGGGGAGGTGCCTCATCCTTTCTGTATATCTGAGAGTGTAGAAAGTAGAATTCATAGATAAGGATGAGTTACTTATTTTCCTCACAGTAGTTTTAGCATCTTTGCCATTATCCTCTGTAGAATTTTAAATTCATTCATTCAGCATACAATTAGCAAAGTATATGCTCTGTGTGTGTGTGTGTGTGTGTGTGTGTAGCTTATATTCTGGTATTCTGGTACAGGATAGGGCACAAACACCAATAATCACATTAAACAAATGGTAAAGTCGCTGAAGGGGAAAGCCAGCATCCAGATATTGGATCCCTAAGCTCTTCAGCTCTTTGTCTTTTTAAAATAGGAATTATACTAATTAAAATTACCAAAGAATTATTTTGTAGAGCTAGGAAAAAATAGTAACAAAATTCATCTGGAAGAACAAAAAGTCAAGTATATCAAGGAAAAAAAAATTTCAAAATGTTAAGGAAGATGGCCTAGCAGTTCCAAACTTCAAACTATTTTACAAAGTGGTAATCATCAAAACAATCTGTTACTAGCTAAGAAATAGACTGGTGATCTGTGGACTAGATTAGAAATACCATATATAGTAGTGAATGACCTTAGTAATCTAGTGTTTGATAAACCCAAAGATCCAAGCTTTTGTGATAAGAATTTAACATTTGACAAAAATTGATAGGAACACTGAAAAGCAGTTTGGCAGAAAGGAGGCAGAGAACAACATGGCACACTGAATACTAAGATAAGGTCAAGATGGTTAACTATTTTAGACATAAAGGGTGATATCATAAGTGAATTAGGGTAGTATGGAAAAATGAACCTTTCAGATCTATGGATAAGAGAAGAGTTTATGATCAAAAGACAGAGAGGATTACAGGAAGTAAAATGGGTAATTATGATTACATGAAATTAAAAAAGA
This sequence comes from Monodelphis domestica, assembly GCF_027887165.1. Lineage (NCBI taxonomy): Eukaryota > Metazoa > Chordata > Mammalia > Didelphimorphia > Didelphidae > Monodelphis > Monodelphis domestica. Next base: position 451,187,732 of record NC_077227.1, read on the forward strand.
TTTGCACAAACAAAACTAATGCAATCAAAATTAGAAGAAAAACAGGAAACTAGGGGAAATTTTTATAGCAAATTTCTCAAATATATATGTAACTGATCCAAATTTATAGAAATAAGATCCATTCCCCAGTTGATAAATTGTCAAATGATATAAACAGACAGTTTTCAGGAGAAAAAAAATCAAAGCTATCAGTAGTCACATGAAAAAGTATTCTAAATCACTACTGATTAGAGAAAGGCATATTAAAACAACTCTAAGGTACCACCTGATTTACCTGTCAGATTGGCTAACACAATAGAAAAGGAGAATAACTATTGCTAGAAGGGAATATGGAAAAATAGAGACACTAATGCTCTGTTGGTGGAACTGTGAACTAATTCAACTATTCTGGAGAACAATTTTAAATTAAGCCCAAAAGGCTATAGAATTGGCATTCCCTTTGATCCAGTGTAGGGATTAAAATTAATGGTTTGACTAAATATATGAAAATTATAAATAATAATGGTAGTTATCTACTCAAAGTATTATTGCTCAAAGTCAAAATGACTTTAATAGCTTTTATTTACAAAAGATGTGGAAAGAGTGAAAGCAAAGAAAAATAAAAGGGTAGAGAAGATATTAGCCTATCTAACTAAATATTGCTCAGGTGCTCTACTCAGCCAGGACTTGTTGACCTTCAACCAGAATTAAACTCTCTCCAGAAGACAGGAAGGGAAAGTCAGCTATCCACTCACCCAAGTTCTCTCCAAGAGGCAGGTCAAGGTGATGACTCGAGCTGAAGGTGACTCCTGAGACTGACTTTCTTCCTTGAGCTGACCTTATTCTTAAAGCTGACTTCCTTCTTGAAGTCAAACTCCTCAGCCCCAGAAATTCAGGACCTTTTATAGTGGCTTCTTGTCCCTTCCCTTCTTCACAAGGGCCAATCACAGCTTCCAAATTGCCCAGCACTGCCCAGGGGTCAGTGTTTGTGGGATCCATTTCTCACCTTCTGGAGGTGTGAATTCTCATCAAAAGGGTTCACAGTTTCCTGGCTGATTGAGTTTCTGAAGGTATAAATTCACTAAGTGGTTCGTGAGCTCCTAGTTCAAACTTGTGTTGATCCAATCAAAATGTAGACAAAGAATAATTAATCCTGTCTTCACAATCTAGTGAGGTACTGAGTAGGGGTACTTAAGTTGTTAACCAAAGTGTTAACTCCAACTAGGAAAAGAGAATAAAGTATTCCCTTGTTACAAGTGTAAACTCAAAATAGACAAAGAGAACCAAGAATTTCCTTTCACACCAGCAAAACCACCACTAGTTCTGTACTTTAAAGAGACCCAAGAAAAGGGGAGAAAAAAAGACTTATTTGTACAAAAACATTTATAGCAGCTCTTTTTGTGGTAGCAATGGATTGGAAATCAAGGGATACCCATCAATTGGAGAATGGATGAGCAAGTTGTATGTGGTTGTGATGGAATACTATTGTCCTATAAGAAATGATGAATAGGGTGGTTTCAGAAAAACCTGGGAAGGTTCATATGAACTGATTCAAAGTGAAGTAAGCAGAACTAGAGGAACATAGTATATAGTAACAGTGGTATTATAAGAATGATCAACGGTGAAAGACTTAGCTACTCTAATCAAGAAAATGATCCTAGACAATTCCAAAAATCCCATCTTGAACAATGCTGTCCACCTCCAAAAAGAACACTGATGAAACTCTGAATGCAGATGGAAACATACTTTTAAAACGGTATTTACTTTTATTCTTCTATTTTGTGTGTTTTCTTTTTCAACATGACTAATATGGAAATTTTTTGTATGACTTCACATGGATATGATATCAAATTGTTTGCCTTCTCAAGGATGGGGGAGGAGCAAGAAGGAGGGAAAGCATTTGGAACTCAAAAATTTTTTAAATACTTAAAAATTTTATACATAATTGGGAAATAAATGAAAATGTAAAAAATATTTTAAAAAATAAAATAAAATTTATATTGAAATATTTTCTTTTGAAAAACTTTTATTTCCAAATGTATAACTCCCTTTCTCCTACCCAGCTGGCCACCCCTTGTAGGAAATGATAAAAAGAGGAAGAAAGTTTGAAGACAATTTAGCAAAACTAATCAGATCATCAATCAAGTTTGACAGTAAATTCAATGTTTCATACCCATAGTCTTCCAGCTCTGCAAAGAGAGAGAAGTACATTTTTTTTTTCATTTCTTCTTTGGAAACAAGTTAGATCATTACAATTTCAAAGCATTTAGTTCTGGTTTGGTTGGTGTTCTTTTCATTTACAAATATCATTGTATGTGTTGTTTGTAGTCATTGCATATATTATTTTCCTGTTTCTACTTGCTCATATTGCATCACTTTATATAAGCTTTCCCATGCTTTTCTGAATCCTTTGTATCCCACATTCCTTATGGCACATAAATAATATTCCATTACATTCATGTGTCACAATTTGTTGAGTTATTAGCTAGTCCATGGACATTTTCTTTGTTCCCAATTCTTTTCTCTTACAAAAAGTCAGTGACATTTTTCAAAGGCCTGCCACGTCTCCATCCCCCACTTACACAACTTGGTATGTAGAAGTTTGTCATTTGCTCATTTTTCCAGCCTATTTCTTGACTTTGAACTTTATGAAAAAGTTGGGGCTCTGCTCACCTGGAGATGGTGGGGTACTCAAGATTCAAGCTTCTTTAGGCTGCTATTTTCAGACCTAGTTCTGGGGGGCTGCAAGTTTTCAGTTTAAGTAATGACTAAATAATACCACTGCATCAGGTTAGACTAACCAGAAGCTTTAGGACATGACAAGGGGGAGAACAATAGGATTTCTTGAATATTGAAAGACTCCTGAATGACTAGCAGTCTTTTTGATTTTGTACATATGTGAAGATCCTCTTTAGTCCACTGAGCAACTGTTCAGTACTCTCCTCTTCCTTCTCACAGACCAAGAAATGGACTGGTGCTGATGTCCTTAACCCATAAGCTTAGTGGTTTAAGGCATGAGAAAACTAGCTTGAGCTACAGCTTGAGGGATAGGCAAGAGATTTGATACTGATGAGTATTAAGTCATGAACCCATTTTGAAATGATGGGACAAGTATAAGCAGAAATGAATCTTAGGGTAAGGAGTCCACCATGAACTATCTATGTGACCTGGTGTGTACCACTTTGTCTCCCTGGTTCCCAGGATACTCATTTGTAAAATAAGAGTATTGCATGAGGTGGTTCCCAAGTTCCCAAGTTCTCATTATCTATGATTTTCTCATAAGAGGGCCTTCTCTGGGTGGCAGGGGTGAATTTTCTGTCTAAAATCAGGGAGAGATATGATGAGATTTCATGACCCCTTTTGCCCCATGAATGGATCATAGGGTTATATGATTATAGGCTTTAGAGCATGAAAGGCCATTAGAGATCATATAGTCCAACCCCCTCATTTTACAGATCATGAAACTAAGGGTGCAAAGGGTCTTTTAGAACTGTGGACAAGCGCAAAGAAAATTATTGGTAAAGCTGGAACACTACCTGGCTCCCCTATTCCCCAGATAACTGTTTCCACTTAGGACCACTATATTTCCTGGTTTTTTTAAAGGACTAGTCACATGAATAATATGTAGTGCAGCCAATATTCAAACCTTGGTTTTCTGACTTCCAAGTCATTCCTGTTTCCATTCACTGCTCCATGGTGCTCATGCCTACTTGCCTCTAGGACCAACTACAAACTTATCTCTTTGGCATTTTAGGAATGTCCTTCACAATTTTGTTTTCCAACCTTATTGCCCTTTATTTCTATTTATGTACTCTATGATCTAACTAAACTGACTTGCTTGTACACACTATTTCATATCCCATCTTTGTGCCTTTGGATAGGCTTTCAAACCCATGCCTCCTTACCTGAATTTCTTAAAATCTCTAGAAGAGAAGGAAGTGTGATATCCCCAGAGACCTAACAGCATTTTCATTTACTTCCTGGAGAAAAACCAAAGATCAGCCCTCCAACCAGTGCTCCAATTTCCTCATTTTTATCAATGCCCCAAGCATGGAAGAGAGCTTGAGATTCTCCCTCTTTATTCCTCATTTCCCCCAAGAGGCTTATTGTCTCTAGATCCTAGTTCTCCATCTCCCTTTTCAGGGATCTCAGAGTGGTTCCTGTATTGAACAATGGCCTGACCATCTGTAATATGTTAACTCCATAATGGAAGGTAGCTCCAAGGGCTTTTAAAAAACAAGGAGAGAGATTTTATTGTAACTAATCGTGATGGATGGCGAGTATGGTCGCATGGAGGGACATAAATCTTTGTGCCAGGCCTGAAACTAAAAAGCTAACCAACTCAATAGTTGGGAAAGCCTCTGTGCTTAAGCAGGGGGTAGTTCACATGGGAACAGTTCTGAGACCTCATCAGTGTTATGAGGGCAGATATCTTTTCTTCCCTCTGTTCCAGGCCCTGCACCCACACTGGAGCACATGTCACTCCCACCCTTTCAGCACACAGTCATGGTCTGGGAGCTGGCTCAGTCAGAGCAAGAGAGAAGCCATGGGAGATCTGAATCAGGGCCCATTTAATTAAAGAGAAGATTGAGTCAAAGTTCAGGGCAAATGGGCAAGAGAAAAATTCATGTGTAATAGAGGCTTTGATTAATTATTTTTACTTTTTCAAACCTACTCCAACTCACATGTACTTGGCTGAAGATGTTCATTTACATACATTATTTATTAACTAGGTAAAGGATGTGTGGTGCCTGGTGTAGTGGAAAGAGCACTGGGTTTGTTCTCAGAAGGCACTGGTTTTACTGAGAATTCCCTGTCTGACTTTGGGCACATCTGTTGCCCTTCATGGGTCCAAGTTTCCAATTCATTTCAAGCCAACGAGCATTTATTAAGTACCTACTGTGTGCTAGGTGACACACCAGGTGCTATGGTTGCAAAGATAAACAAAATTCATCCCTGGCTCAAGGAACTAATATTCTATGGACCAGACACAACATGTACATAAAAGAATAAATACAAACCATAGCCTCTGTTTCCTTACCCATAAGTAAGGATGTTTCTTTTGACTGCTTCAGAGTCGCATGACAAAGAGCATTTTATTTTATGTTTCAAATTTATTTTTGTTATCATGCAAAACACACTTCTATATTGGTCATTGTTATAAGACCACACTCATACAAAACCAAAACCCCAAAACAAAGCCATAAATACATTGATATGAAAGATGTATGCATAAAGAACATTTTATACACTATAAATTATTGAGATATACATTTAATTAGGTATAGAAAATCAGCAAATCAAAAAATACCATAGATGTAATATTCCCTGCAATGTCAAGAGTTTAATAACCTATTGAGCACAATGAGAATATTGACACTGATTACCAGCCCACCCATGGGACTAATTGCCAAGAGCCACATGAAGAACAAACCACTGTTTCCTTTCTCTTGGCTTCTCCAAGCTTGACACACTGGAACTCTTGGGTATACCATGGAATTCACACAGGGACTACAACAAATTCAATGCTGTGAAAGGAAAAAGTGAATCCATTTAGATGATACCACCTTTGTGGCTTTCCTACAGTGCTTTGCAACCTAAATTATATCATGCAATGAATTAAATTATACTCAGGGGCTCAATAAATGTTTCTGGTGGTATAATAATACATTTGGCCAAGGACAATTGGTCAAGTGCCTAGGAGATTTAGAAATAGTCCATATTTCAGTTACTTTTCTTAGAAAAGGGACAGAGAAATTAGAATAGAGAGCCTTAGTGACCTCAATCCCCAGAAAGTCTTCCTAGGTTCCCCCAGTCAGTGCTAGCTATGCTACAGGATATATCCACTTCAGCTACCATAGCACCTCTAGGAGAAGATGATCATTGATGGGGATTTTCACCCCACTTGACCTGACTCAACAGAAGATGTGAACTTCAGTTAAATTATTTGCACAATACAAAGGCAAGGTGATGTACTTTGATGCTTTAGGTATCAAGCTCAGAGAGAGTAGAACAGGATTTATATTTTTTGAGTTTAAATCTTTGTCAATTAGTGCTTATGATTCTTGTGTTTTAAGCATTTCTTTTGTGTAGAGGAAACAAATAACTGTCTTATGCCTGACCTATGTTGTACATTCAATTCCTTCCTACTCCCCTTTTTAGGAGACCCTAGGCTTGAGTCAAACCTAAGCCAAAAGTGATTCTTCCAAGGGCTGCAGGATGAAGAATGTAAAAAGCCAGAGAATTCTCTCTCCAAAGTTACCAACAAGGTTCCAACAAGGAACCAAGATGGTGGAGTAATCCTCAGTAGCTCTGTGTCACCATGAGAATCCTCTCCAACCAATGATTGAAATATTGCTGTAAAATGAATAAAGGAGTGAAAGAACCAATTTTTTTGACTCTTGGATTTTATTAAAATTATAGATTACTAAACATTTATACACCAAATGGCATAGCATCTAGATTTCTAAAGGAGAAATTAAAGGAGCTCAAGGATAAAATAGATAATAAGACTATTAGAGAGGGATCTCAACCTTCCCCTTTCAGAGCTAGATAAATCAAACTGAAAAATAAATAAGAAAGAAGTACAGGAAGTGAATGAAATGCTGGAGAAAAATTAGAATTAATAGATATTTGAAGAAAACTGAACAGGAATAAAAAGGAATATACTATTTTCTCAGCAGTAAATGATTGATCATGTACAAGGGCATCGAAATAGTGAAAACAAATGCAGAAAAGCAGAAATAATAATACAACTTTCTCAGATCATAATATGATAAAAATTGTAGTTAACAAGGGTCCACAGGAAGGTAAACTTAAAATTAATTGGAAACTAAATAATCTAATTCTCCAAAACTGGTGGGTCAAAAAAGAAATCATAAAAACAATTGAGGACTTCATTAAAGAGAATGACAATGAGGAGACATCACACCAAAACCTATGGGATAAAGCCAAAGCAGTACTCTGGGGAAAATGTATATGTCTGAGTGCCTATAATAAGCAGGGGTCCCAAAACTTTTTTGCACAGGAGGGTCAGTTCACTGTCCCTCAGTCCATTGGAGGGTTGGACTATAAAAAAACTATGAACAAATCCCTATGCACACTGCACATATCTTATTTTAAAGTAAAAAACAACAAAACAGGAACAAATACAGTAATTAAAATAAAGAACAAGTAAATTTAAATCAACAAACTGACCAGTATTTCAATGGGAACTATGGGCCTGCTTCTGTCTAATGGTCAGTGTCTGGTTCCATATTTGTCACTGCTAGCTGTAACAAGTGATGCAAGTGTGCATCAGTCTAGATCTGGTTGGAGATTTCAGATGTTTCATTCTGAAAAAAGTCTGTTCACAAACATAAGTGCTGCCAAAGATGGTTGCCATTTTGAGTGCATGGTTCCTGAGATTAGGATATGTCTCAGAGGGGAGAGATGCATAGAAATTAGGCAAGTTGCTTGACTTGAATGTGTTTTTCAGAGAGTCACAATTCTGCAGTTCAGCCAGTTCCATTTGGTAAATTGTATCCACATTTTCAACATCAATAGAAAATGAGTTATGGAAAAGCTGCATGTCCTGTTCATGGAGATGAAGCTTTTTAAATCTGAATTGGAACTCCTTTTGCAACTTTTCCAGTGAACCCACACATGTTTCTTTTGGGAATGCAATCAAGGGTTTTTCCACTAACAGATTTTGAGTTAAGGGGAGATAGCAGAAATTTTCCTACTTCACTTGTTTGAGAAGGAGGCCTAATTTTACTTCAAATGCTTTCACATGTGATTGCATATGACAGATGAGATTCCCTTTTCCTTGAAGTTGCACATTGAAATTATTGAGTAGCTCTATTATATCTGTCAGAAAGGTGAGGTGCTATCCATTCTGCACCATTGAGCTCTGGTACTTTGTTTTTTGAAAGCATAAAAGCTGTAATCTGTGGAAGTAAGTCATAGAAATGCCTCAAAACTCTCCCTTGACTCAGGCAATGGACTTCTGTATGGTACAGAACATCTTCATAGGCAACATTTAGCTCAGACAGAAATTCCTGAAGTTGTCTGTGATTTAATGCATTAGCTCTAATGAAGTCAACACAAGATAGCACAATTTTCATAACAGTCTCACTTCAATGATTTACTACATAGTAGTTCTTGTTGGTGGATGAGGCAGTGTATGGCTATTGGATGAGAATTGTTCCGTTTGTCCATCTCTTGGTTAATGCAAGCAATTACTCCTTTCTTAGACCCCACCATGATAGGAGCATCATCAGTTGTCACACTGGCTAGTTTAGCCTAGTTCAGCTCCAAATCCTTTACAGTTTGGGAAACCTTTTCATAGATCTCCTCTCCTGTAGTTGTTCTTCGATGCTTTGCAGTGCAGCAAGCTCTTCTGTGACTTCGAAACTGTCATTTGTCCCACGAATAAAAATTAGAAGTTGTACAGAACCACGAACATCATTGCTCTTGTCGAGTGCCAAGGAAAAATAGGAAAGTTTTCTTGCAGAGTTTTGCAAATGCTGATGCAAATTGTCTCCCATTTCTTCAATCCTTCTTGTAATTGTAGATCCTGAAAGACTAGCTGTACTAAATAAGTCTGCCTTTTCTGTACACATCTCTTTGACAGCAGAAAGAATGTATTCTTTAACAAATTCTCCTTCCACAAATGGTCTGCCAGTGTACACGATTAGCTTAGCAACTTGAAAACTTGCTTGTAGTGATGAAATATTTAGCTGCTTCTGCTTCACAAAAGTATTTTGCTGAGATGTCAATGTATTTTTCAGTTTTAATATTTTATCTTTTCTCACATCTCTGACCAATCATATTTATCTTTATGTTGAGTTTGATAGTGTCGACGCAAATTGTATTCTTTGAACACAGACACTATATTCTGGCATATCAAATACACAGCTCTTTCCTTATACTGCATGAAGAAGTAACCATAAGTCCACTGTTCTTTGAATATCCTACACTCTGAGTCAATTTTTCTCTTTTTTGACACCATTATTTCCTAGGGATTCCAAATTGCTATTAGTAAAATACATATACACTTATGTATATATGTATGCACATATATATGTATATATATACAGCCCTACAAAAACAATACACCAACAATAATTTTGCCCACACAAAGGCATACAGATTGCACTGCCCATCAATGCATTCTGATCTGTGTCCATCAATGCAGCCTTCCCAGTTCACATCATTTTAGCCTCACCAGTGGCCATATTGGTGGAACTCCACTTTTGCCTCAGGCTCACACTGGTGTGGTGAAGGAACTGGCATAATTACAGAGCCAGTTCCTCTACTACCTTTCCAGTTCACACTACCCTGTGCGAACTACACTGTGATATGTGAACTCACATAGGAAGACCCATGTGATCAGATTACACGGCAGGAAAAAAGAAGGCACGACACTAGTGTGTGTCCTCTTGTGGTCCGTATTTATGGATCTGTAATTATAGACTATAATACGAAAAACAAATGTCTCACTTCCCCCACATAGTACAATGGCAACCATACTCCTCCAGATGCACAACATAATGGCCCCTATAACCTCCCTTTGCCCAAAAGTCTTTCCCCACATTACTACACAGTACAATGGCCCCCATGTAATGCTACCTATATATACTACCATATAATAATACCTCTAATAGGGGCCATTATGTTGTGCATCTGGGGGAGTATGGGGACCATTGTACTACTGTGTTTCCTCGAAAACAAGACAGTGTCTTAGATTAACTTGACCTCCCAAAAACAGAGGATGTCTTATAAAACACCCAGTGGCAGTGGTGGGCTTATCACAGTAGAGGCCCACCGCTGATGTCACCGGCCAGATCACCGCTATCCGATGCCTATATATAATACTGTAGGCAGTTCTGGGCCTGTGACACTGTATACCATTGTCTGGGATAGTGGAGGCTGTAGCGCTGGCTGTAATGGGCCTGTCACACCTTGTACATGCCCATCACCACCACCACTATACTGGACAGCAGTGTACATAGTGTGAAATCCCCTCCCCCAGACCACCACTCACCATGCTGCTGTCTTCCATTGTGCAGCCACATAATCTTTTGTGCAGCACCTTGTTCTTGTTCAATTACTCTCAGAACAAGGCACTATAGTGCAAAGGATTATGTCACTAGAAGTAGTACTGTATGTAAGCAACACTGTGCTTTGTGGCACTGCCACATATAATACTTCAGGAACACAGGATGGGGATACATCCTGTATTCCTCTCACTGACCACCAATGAAAGAGGTGTCCCTTCCGGAAGTGTGATGGGGGCCAGATAAATGGCCTCAGGGGGCCACATATGGCCTGCAAGCTGTAGTTTGGGGACCCCTGTTATAGCAAAAAAATTGAGAGGGAAGAGATCAATGAATTACAACTTAAAAATTAGAAAAAGAACAAATTAAAAATCCCCAGATAAAAACTAAATTGGAAGTCCTAAAAATTAAAAGAAAAATTAATAAAATTGAAAATAAAAGAACTATTGAACTAATAAATAAAACTAGGAGCTGGTACTTTGAAAAATCAAATAAAATAAATAAAGTACTGGTTAATCTAACAAAAAATAAAGAAGAGAATCAAATTAACAGTATCAAAGATGAAAATGGTGATCTCACCTCTAATAAAAAGGAAATTAAGGCAATTATTAAGAACTATTTTGCCCAATTACATTGCAATAAATATGACAATGTAGGTGAAATGGGTGAATATTTATAAAAATATAAGTTGCATAGATTAACAAAAAAGGAAATAGAATACTTAAATAACCCCATCTCAGAAAAAGAAATTGAACAAGTCATCAAGGAACTTCCTAAGAAAAAGTCCCCAGGGCCAGATGGATTCATAAGTGAATTCTATCAAACATTTAAAGAACTAATCACAATACTATACAAGTTATTTGACAAAATAAGCAAAGAAGAATTCTTACCAAATTCTTTTTATGACACAAATATGATACTAATTCCAAAGTCAGGAAGATCCAAGAGAAAGAAAATTACAGACCAATCTCCTTAATGAAAATAGATGCAAAAAGCTTAAATAAAATACTAGCAAAAAGACTATAGCAAGTTATCACAAGGATTATTTGTTGTGATCAGGTGGGATTTATACCAGGAATGCAAGGATGATTTAATATTACAAAAACCATCCACATAATTGATCATATCAATAATCAACAGAAATCACATGATTATCTCAATAGATGCAAAAAAAGCCTTTGACAAAATACAATACCCATTCCTATTGAAAACACTGGAAAGTATAGGAATAGGAGGGCCTTTCCTCAAAATAATAAACAGTATATATTAAGTATCGTATCGTATAGTATCGTATAGTATAGGAAGTATCAACTGCAATGGGGACAAGTTAGAAGTCTTTCCAATCAGATCAGGAATGAAGCAAGGATGCCCATTATCACCTCTATTCAATATTGTACTAGAAATGCTAGCAGTAGCAATTAGAGAAGAAAAAGAAATTGAATGGATTAAGTAGGCGATGAGGAAACTAAACTATCACTTTTTGCAGATGATATGATGGTCTACTTAAAGAATCCTAGAAAATCAACTAAAAGATTAGTGGAGATAATTAACAACTTTAGCAAAGTTGCAGGGTACAAGAAAAACCCACAAAAATCATCAGCATTTCTATATATTTCCAACAAAACCCAGTAGCAGGAGTTAGAAAGAGAAACTCCATTTAAAATTACTCTAGACAATATAAATTATTTAGGAATTTATCCACTAAGACAAACACAGGAATTATATGAACACAACTACAAAATGCTTTTCACACAATTAAAACTAGAACTAAATAACTGAAAAAACATTAATTGCTCATGGGTAGGATGAGCTAACACAATGAAAATGACAATTTTACCCAAATTAATATGCTTATTCAGTGCCACAGCTATCAAAGTATCAAAAAATTTTTATGGAATTATAAAAATTATAATAAAGTTCATCAGGAAGAACAAGAGATCAAGAATATCAAGGGAAATAATGAAAAAAAGTGTGAAGGATGGGGGCCTAGCAGTGCCAGATTTTAAAGCAGTGGTCACCAAAACAATATGGTACTGTCTAAGAGACAGGAACGTGGATCAATGGAATAGACTAGGGTTAAATGACCTCAACAAGCTAGTATTCGATAAACCCAAAGATCCCAGCTTTTGGGACAAGAACTCATTATTTGACAAAAACTGCTGGGAAAATTGGAAAACAGTATGGGAAAAATTAGGTTTAGATCAGCCTCTCATACTCTATACTAAGATAAATTCAAAATGGGTAAATGACTTAAATATAAAGAGTGAAATCTTAAATAAATTAGGTGAACATAGAATAGTATACCTGTCACATCTGTGGGAAAGGAAGGAATTTAAGACCAAGGAAGAGATAAAGAACATTACAAAATGTAAAATGAATGTGATTATATAAAATTAAAAAAATGTTGTACAAACAAAACCAATGCAACCAAAATTAGAAGGAAAGCAACAGACTGGGAGAACATCTTTATAACAAAACTCTCTGACAAAAGTTTAATCTCCCAAATACATAAGGAATATGGAAAGGAAATTAGATGGACAGTTTGTGGGGGAAGGGGCCAACTGGGAGTGGCAGTTGGGTCTTGTGACTAGCACTTCCTTCCTGCCGTGTGGGACTGGCTTCCTGGTGTTGGAGGAGAGAGGAGCTTGTTCACCCCAGTCTGGAGTGGCATGCTCTTCTTGGTTCAGCCCAAAGACACAGGCTTCTGAAGGTTAGAATTGTTCTTGTTTGCTTTCTGTCTACTGCTAAGATTCTGTATTAGACAAAGAAGGACTGATATAGAGTAGGCTGAAGTGGGAAAACCCTCTGCCAGCCTCTGGGGCCTGGCCTCAGGTCTGAAGCTGAGAAAAACTCCAATCCCAACGGATTATTAAATTTTATATTATTTGAATTCACAGTCAGATATGTGGACTATCTTTTCTGATCATAAAGGGAGCTGAACTTCATTTCAGTCATTCCAGGACAAACAGGCCTTATTGGACCCCTGCTGCTTCCTCTCAGCAGGGGGCATCTCCCTCCTTTGCTTCATCAAGTAATATACCCTCTCTCCCCTCTCTCCTCCATCCCCTGCTACAAACCCCCCATTATTCCCCAGTTTTCCAATCCCATTTCCTTTCCCAATAAATATTACAGGAACTAAATCAATTGTACAAAAAATCAAGTCATACTCCAATTGATAAATGGGCAAGGGACACGAATAGGCAGTTTTCAGATAAAGAAATCAAAACTATCAATAAGCAAATGAAAAAATGTTCTAAATCTCTCATAATTAGAGAAATGCAAATCAAAACAACTCTGAGACACCACCTTACACCTAGAAAATTGGCCAATAACAGTAAAGGAAAATAATAAATGTTGGAGAGGATGTGGCAAAATTGGGACACTATACATTGCTGGTAGAGTTGTGAATTGATCCAACCATTCTGGAGGGCAATTTGGAACTATGAGCAAAGGTCTTTAAAAGATTGCTTGTACCCAAAGATCCCAGCTTTTGGGACAAAAATCCACTATTCGATAAAAACTGCTGGGAAAATTGGAAGACAGTATGGGAGAGATTAGAAATAGATCAACACCTCACACCCTACACCAACATAAATTCAAAATGGGTGAGTGACTTAAACATAAAGAAGGAAACTATAAGTAAATTGGGTAAACACAGAATAGTATACATGTCAGACCTTTGGGAGGGGAAGACTTTAAAACCAAGCAAGACATAGAAAGAATCACAAAATGTAAAATAAATAATTTTGACTACATCAAATTAAAAAGCTTTTGTACAAACAAAACCAATGTAACTAAAATCAGAAGGGAAACAACAAATTGGGAAAAAATCTTCATAGAAACCTCTGACAAAGGCTTAATTACTCAAATTTATAAAGAGCTAAATCAATTGTACAAAAAATCAAGCCATTCTCCAATTGATAAATAGGCAGGGGACATGGATAGGCAGTTCTCAGATAAAGAATTCAAAACTATTAATAAGCACATGAAGAAGTGTTCTAAATCTCTTATAATCAGAGAGATGCAAATCAAAACAACTCTGAGGTATCACCTCACACCAAGCAGACTGGCTAGCATGATAGCAAAGGAAAGTAATGAATGCTGGAGGGGATGTGGAAAAGTAGGGACATTAATTCATTGCTGGTGGAGTTGTGAACTGATCCAACCATTCTGGAGGGCAGTTTGGAACTATGCCCAAAGGACGACAAAAGAATGTCTACCCTTTGATCCAGCCATAGCACTGCTGGGTCTGTACCCCAAAGAGATAATGGACAAAAAGACTTGTACAAAAATATTCATAGCTGCGCTCTTTGTGGTGGCCAAAAACTGGAAAACGAGGGGATGCCCATCAATTGGGGAATGGCTGAACAAACTGTGGTATATGTTGGTGATGGAATACTATTGTGCTCAAAGGAATGATGAAGTGGAGGAATTCCATGGAGACTGGAACAACCTCCAGGAAGTGATGCAGAGCGAGAGGAGCAGAACCAGGAGAACATTGTACACAGAGACTAATACACTATGGTAAAATCGAACGTAATGGACTTCTCCATTAGTAGTGGTGTAATATCCCTGAACAATCTGCAGGGATCTAGGAGAAAAAACACTATTCATAAGCAAAGGATAAACTATGGGAGTGGAAACACCGAGGAAAAGCAACTGCCTGAATACAGCGGTTGAGGGGACATGACAGAAGAGAGACTCTAAACGAAACTCTCATGCACATATTAACAACATGGAAATGGGTTCGAATCAAGAACACATGTGACACCCAGTGGAATCACGTGTTGGCTATGGGGGATGGGGGAAGGAAAAGAAAATGATCTTTGTCTTTAATGAATAATGCTTGGAAATTATCAAATAAAATATTATTTAAAAAAAAAGATTGCTTGCCCTTTGGTCCAGTCAAACTACTATTGGGTTTGTACCCCAAAGAGATAATGGGGGGAAATACTTGTACAAAAATTTTTATAGCCGCATTCTTTGTGGTGGCAAAAAACTGGAAAATGGGGGGAGGGTGTCCATCAATTGGAGAATGTGGTATCTGATGGTGATGGAATACTATTGTGCTGAAAGGAATGATGAACTGGAGGAGTTCCATGTGAACTGGAACGACCTCCAGGAATTGATGCAGAGCAAAAGGAGCAGAACCAGGAAAACATTATACACAGAGACTGGTACATGTTGGCACAATCGAATGTAATAGACTTTTCTACTAGCAGCCATGCAATGACCCAGGTCAATCCAGAGGAAATTATGAGAAAGAATGCTATCTACATCCAGAGAAAGAACTATTGGCCTAGAAACGCAGAAGAAAAACATACAATTGATCACATGGTTTTGTTGAGGATGTGATTGGGGTTTTGATGTTAAATGATCACTCTACTACAAATATGAATAACATGGAAATAGGTTTTGAACAATGATACATGTATAATCCAGTGGAATTGCTTGGCAGCTTTGGAAGGGGGAGGGAAAGGGAGTGGAAATCATGAATCATGTTACCATGGAAAAATATTCTAAATAAAAAAAAGTTAAGTTACCAATGATCTCTTAATTACGAGATCTAACCTATTCTCAACTTTCAGCCTTCTTAAACTTTCTATAGCCTTTGGTCACTATTGATCACTTTTCCCTCATAGGCACTTTCATCTGTAGATTTTCCTGACACTACTCTCTTTCCTGGTTCTCTCACCTATCTGACCACTCCTTCTCAGTCAACCTCTTTTGCTATATCTTGATACATGCCATGCCTCCTAATCTAATGTGTCCCTCCACCCCTGGCCCCAAAGTTCTATACTAGACACTTTTCTCTTTCCCTTTGTATACTATCTCATTTGGTAATTTCATCAGATTCTAAGTTAATTGTCTCCCAATAAAGATGATTTCCAGATCCCTATATCCAGCCTAAGTCTTTTTAAAAAATTCCTGTCTCATATCACCAAGTTGGATATCTCAGGTGGGATGTCTCATAAGTGTTTCAAACTCAAAATGGCCAAAAGAGAGCATTTTATTTTTCCCTCAAAGTCATTCCCTCTCTTTCCAACTTTCCCTATTGTTATTGAGGACACCACAAGATTCTCAACTACTCAGGCTTAAAACCTTGATGCCATTCTCAAGTTCTCATTCTTTCCCATTCCACATGTCCATCTGGTTGCCAAATCCAGTTATATCTAGTTTAGCATCTCTGGAATAGTCTTCTTCTCTCCACTCAATAGATACCTCCAGTATGGTCTTTCTGCCTCCAGTCTTTCTCCATGCCAATCCATCCTTCACTCAAATGACAAAATTTCTTTCCTAAAGTATAGTTTGACCATGTCATTCCTCCCCAACTCATTAAATTGCAATTGACACCTATTTTTCCAGGAACAAATACAAAATCTTCTATTTGATATTAAAAGTTTTTCACAATCTCAACCAAACAATAAACATCTATTAAGTATCTATTATGTGCCAGCAATACAAAAATAGGCAAAAACCCAACTCCTGCCTTCAAGGAACTTACAGTCAAATGGGGGAGACAACAGGCAAACAACTATATAAAAAGCATCCTATATTCAAGATAAATAGGAAATAACTACAAGAGAAAAGCCCTGGAATTAAAAAGTTAGAGAAGGCTCACTGTAGAAAGTGGGATTTTAGTTGGGACCTAAAGGAAATCAGAAATTAGTTGCCAAATCTATTTTTTTTCCATATCAGGGATGAGAGACAGCCAGAAAAAGTGCCTAGAGCCATGCGATGTAGTAGCTGACTCATGGAATAGGCAAGAGGTCAGTGTGACTGGAGTACATGTTGGAGAGCAAGGTACAAGAAGACTTTAAAGATAGGAGGGAGCTAGGATATGTGGGACTTTGAATATTAAACAGAGCATTTGTATTTGATTTGGAACGAGATAGGAAGCCACTGGAGTTTAGAGTAGAGGGGTTGCCATAATTAGACCTTCAATTTAGGAAAATCACTTTAGTGGCTGAATGGAGAATGGACTGGAATGGGGAAAAGTCTTGAGACACGTGGATCCCCCAGCAGGCTATTGCAATAATACAGGTGTGAAGTGATAAAGGCTTCCTCTAGAATGATGCCAGGGTCAGAGGAGAGAAGGGAGTATATTCCAGAGGCATTGCCAAGATAAAATGGACATACCTTGGGCACAGCTTAAATATGGAGGATGAGAGAGAGAGTGAGGAATCCAGGATGTCTCCTACATTAAGAACCTGAGGCACTAGGAGAATTGTCTAAACAAGGAGTCCCCAAACTTTTTACATGGGGGACAGTTCACTGTCCCTCAGACAGTTGGAGGGCTGGACTATAAAAAACAAACAAACAAACAAACAAAAAAACCAAGAACAAATCTGTATATCGTTGTCTGGGGTAGGGGAGGCTGCAGCTCTGGCTGTGATGGGCCTGTCACCACTATACCGAGCAGCAGTATTCACAGTGCGGAATCCCCTCCCCCAGACCACCTCTCACCATACTGATGGTGCAGCCACATAATCCTTTGTGGGGCGCCTCGTTCTCATTCAGTTACTCTCAGAACAAGACACCACGCAAAGGATTATGTCATTGGAAGTAGTACTGTACGTGAGTGACATCACACTTTGTGGTGCCGCCACATACAGTGCTCCTCTCACTGACCACCAATGAAAGAGGTGCCCCTTCCAGAAGTGTGGTGGGGCCAGATAAATGGCCACAGGAGGCCACATGTGGCCTGTGAACCATAGTTTGGGGACCCCTGGTCTAAACTAATAGGGACAGTAGGAGCGAGGGAGGATTTAGGGGGCAAGATAAGGAATTCAGAATGGGACATGAGGAATTTAAGATACCTACTGCACATTCCGTTCAAGATGTCTAAAAGGCAGGCAGAGATGTGAGATTGGAGGTCAGTGGAGAGACTAAAGCAAGAAAGGTAGATTAGAGAATCCTCAGCTCCGTGATAGTAATGAAATACATGGGAGCCATGAGTTCACCAAGTGAAGTAGCCTAGAGGGAGATGAGAAGAGGGCCCAAGGCAGAACCTGGCCTCTTCCTACCTTTCCTGTCTTTCACACATTCTGCATTCCAGGCACACTCCCCTGTTTGCTGTTCCCCAAACATGACACTCTGTCTCCCATCTCCAAGGCCATCCTCTATGCCTGGAATGCTGTCCTTCCTCAGCTCCATCTCTTAGTTTTCCTGGATTCCTTCAAGACCTAGCTCAAATCTCACCTGCTGGAAACCTTTCCTGGACTATCTTTTCCTGCTTCTGCTCAAGCACCACACCCCATTTCTCAAACCTACTGGATAACTAGCTGAATGTTACCTCCATATCAAAGCAAGGAAGATTATTCTTTGCAGCATTCAAAGCTATTGGGTTTTTTTTTTTCCTAATAAGAATGCACAGACACTATGATAAGTAAAAAAAGTTTGTTCAAATGGTGTGCTAGACATTTATCAAATATAAAACCCTAGCTAAATCTCAGTATAAAACAAGGTAATATTCTTAATATTTGTGCAATGATTTTGTAATTAAATTGCTGCTAAAGTAATATTTATTTTTTGCTTTCAAATCAGCTGAATATCAATCTACAATCAATAAAATGTGGCCCGAAGGCAACTCCGACTTCAAATTTGCTTCCCAGATCTGCTGCTGGTAATTTATACACAGTCAATAAGACATGTTTCAAAAGCTACTTTTTTCCTCCCAACAGGCAACCCTGCTCTAATTTACAATTGGATAAAAACTGGCAAACTATACACACCTGAGTTAAATGTAATTTGTAATATGTTTGCTTGGGTTGTTGTGGTTTGTTTTTTTTTTCAAAATAGCAATGGAAGATTTGATTTCATCTCCTCTGCATGCAAGGAATCTGTGACTATTTCAGGGGTTTGGATGGGTGGAGGGCGATAACAAGGAAACACAAATTGCTTTTGTTTCCTTTCAGGCATAATTTTTGGTTGTTGTTATTTGGGGGGGAAAATCCTTCAGGGAAAACGAGCCTGACTCTAATTGCTGTCACTGTTTTGTGTTTGTAGGGTCCATGGGTAATAAACAGAAAAGGCATTTTTATTATCAAGATTTTTTTTAAGGAAAAGGAGTACTTTATCCCAAGACAGATCCCTCTCTTTCTCTTATAATTTGGAGGAGGCAAAACGAAGCAATAACTGTCAAGTTTTGCCTGGATAGAAGACTTACAAATTAATCCCAGTGCTTGGAATCTCCACAAAGGTTGAAATCTATAATTAGTGCTCGAAACTGTAATTAACTTATTAGGAGCCCTCGTGCAGTTGAGGTGTGCCATTCGCAGCAGGTGTGTACGCCATCATTAGAAGTGTTCTCTAGGAAGGGGGTCTCTCAGCGCTCTCCCCTCTAGTTCACTCTATCAGCTGCCAATTTGATTGGCTAAGTAGTTTGGGGCTGTGCAACTCTCTCTTTTTCTTTTGGATTGATGTGTTTATTACTTTTTGTGACAGAGGCTCCCAAGGCAGATGTTCAATAAAGAAAAAAAGCAGCAACAGACTGGAGTAAAGAGAGAGGCAGCAGAGATAGCAGGAAATTGGGAAAGTTATCATAAGCACTAAGTTGTTATTGGAGATTTTGCTTCCAGCATTTGTAGCCGTTGTGTTATATACTCTTCCACCACCAGTAATTTAGCGGGGAATTATTGAAAGCTGAGTCTCCTGATTTTAAATTACACCTGCCCTAGCTGCCTCATGGAGACCGCTCCTCAAAGAGCTTTGAAAGATGGGAGCTGCTCCTGTCTGATTTTCAGAATGGCAAGGGACCTTGCATGGTGCGGTGAATAGGGCATCGGAAGTGGCAGGAACACCAGGGCTTGAAGTCTCCCTCAGACGTGTGACCCTGAGCAAGTGGCTTAACCTGCTGCTGTGTGCCTCATTTTCTTCATCTGCAAAAACAAACAAACAAAAAACCAGGACAGGGTTGGACTCAATGACCTTGAAGGTCCTTTTCCAACTCTAAATGTCTGATTTCATGACAAGAATATGACGTAGCTTCATCCTTACAAGGCTGCGCTAACTTAGAAAGGACAGAAGGAGGAAGGGGCACAGCTTGCTCTAGGATATCTTATAAAATGGGCAGTTTGTCTTCAGAACTTTTCCTTGGGGCTCCCTTCCTCCTCTTTGTCCCTTTTTATGCCTCTGAGAGGTTCCCAGTAACTTCATCTAGTCTAGTTCTCCCCATGTAGCCTTCTCTAGCAGGATGTCATGCCCTGAACCCTTCCTACACATGACCCTAATCCTCCTCCAAACTTACTGATCTCATGTTCTATTCCAGTAATAATAACAATAAACAAGCATGTATTAAGATCTGCTACGTGCCAGACGGAGGACTAGGAACCGGGGATTGTTGTTGTCATTCAGTCATTTTTCAGACATGCCTGACTTTTCATGACCCCATTTAGGGCTTTCTTGGCGAAGACAGTGGAGTGGTTTGCCTTTCTATCTCCAGCTCATTTTATAAATGAGGAAACCGAGGCAAACCAGGTTAAGTGACTTGCCCAGAGCCATACATTTAGCAAATGTCTGAGGTTAGATTTGAAATCAGGAAGTTGGATCTTTGTGACCCCAAGCCTGTGGACTGGGGATACGAAGATGAAAATGAACCAGCCCCTGCCTTCAGGGTGTCTGCATTTTATTGAAGGGAGACAACACATAAATATACTAGGATACAGAGTATCCCAAAATTCTTATTGCACTTTTAAATCAATTTTTTAATTTAATTTAAATTAAAAAAAAGAAAATCAATTTAATTAAATTTAAATCAATATAGAATTTCCCGTATTTTAATTTTGGGGGGCATTTTATCAATATTTTTAAAATTTTAATTGGTAGTAGGATATCAAATACAAGAACATGTGTACTTTGAGAATCTTAAAACAACAGACAAATGTTAGCTCTAATTAGCCATTATTGTTAAAATTACACTAGACTTTTGGGACAAACTATACAGAACAAATATACTAAATTTAGGGGGGAAGAAGGCACTGCCCGCACCAAAGATTAGGAAAGGCCATGTGGAGATAGAAGCTGGCATTCAAGCTGAGTTTTGATTCATGGTAATAAATGACATTTCTATCTAGTTTTAAAGTTTGCAAAGCATGTTGCACATGTCCCATTTAAGGCTCACAGTGACCCTAGGGAACAGGAATGTTGATTTCTTTTTCCTAAGACAGGTGGTATGATGATACAAGGTGTCCCAAAATCTTAGTGAAGTTTAACTGGAAGACTTTTATAGGTGAGATATTATAGTTTTCTAGCTTAATTATCCTTACCTATAAAATGAAGAGATTAGATCGGATGACTTCTGAGTTTCCTTCCAACTCTAGTTCTCTGACTCCCCATTTTACATAGGAGGAGACTAGAAGACAGAGCAGATAAGTGGCTCATCCAGGGTCATAGAAGAACTAGTAAGGGTCAGAGGCAAGATTTGAATTCATGTCTATCTGACTCCAGGTTCATTCCTCTATCGACTACATGGAATTCTCTTTCTGTTGTAGGAAGCAGTAAGCCAATTCACAATAACTAATGCCAGTTAATGTGTTGTCTTCATTCCAGGTTATTATTAACAGGGGCCTTCTGGGGACAATGCTTCAAAGTCAAATGGGAGAATCTAGAAGTGGCAGACACTGCAAACCTGTGTTAGGGCTGATATTTTGAAAAGGGAAGGCATTATTGGGATTTAAAGAAATCAAGTTGAGGGATGAGCTGAATTGGGTGCACCAAAGAAACAAATATAGTTTTAAAAAATGTCTTTGTATGAGACTTTCATCAGAACTAAATAATGTAACCTGTACCCCCTGGGGCTTCACTCAACCCTTCCTACTGCAGTGATGAGAAACAGAGTAAGAGGGAGAATATTATTTTTCTCACTCTCTTCAGGATTGTCTGTAGAGCCTGGAGGGAGCACAGGCTAGGGGGAAAATCCTGGGCAGGGATGTTCAGCTCTGAATATTTATTGGCAAAGATTTGGAAGTGTAACAGGGAACGATGATTTCCTTTTGCTTTGCTCTTGTAAATATAAAAGGATTTAGAATTTCCACTTTTATCCACTCAATAATCATTTATTAAGCACCTGCTATGCACCAGGCATTGTGCCAAGAACTGGACACACAAAGACAAAAAGAGAATAGTCCCAGCCTTCAAGGAACTTACATTCTGCCAGAATAAAAAAGCCAACACAAATACACAGAGAAGTAAAAAGAACATTTAAAAAAATTGGCAGAAAGAGAACTAGAGAAATGGATAAGTCAATAATATGTAAGCAGATATGTATGCACTTTTATATATTACACACATACACCAAGGAAATGCAAAATAATTTCTGGAAGCAAAGGTAAGTACTAGGAACTCAGAGACTCAAGAAAGACTTTCTGGACAGCTCACGGCTTGAGCCGGACCTTGACAAAAAAGAAAATAGAGCACCCCCAAAATGTATTTGAGTGCTTTTGCTGCAGATAATTAGCAAGTTAAAAAATCAGTCAGCTATTATTTTTTCCTCTTTAGTGTGACAATAATCATGGAAAGGTCATAAGAATTTAATGCTATTTAGGTGCATACACTCCTACTATATATGCAATATCCAGGGTGTATAAGGTGTTCAAGGAAGATTAGTATTTCTGATCTGAGGGCTTGTTGAACCCTTTCTTCAGGGCTGATTTCATTCTTCCATGTCCACATGCCACTCAGGTGTCACCTGTGACTCCAAGAAGCTATAGCATGCTCAGCAGCCACATGCTAGTAAACTGTCTCAGCAGACTAGGCTGAACCAGGGTGAGGGTACCCAACAGGCCTCAAACCCATCAGTCAGAACTAGGAGTGTGTTGGCCCTGGGTATGTGAAGACTGTCTTCAGCAGAAAGGGCTAATGAGAACAATCTGTTCCAATGGCCATGAAGTTGGCAGAAGCAGGCATTATGGAGTTCTTAGAACTTGGTTAGACATCAAAGAAGCCAAGGTCATCTACTGCACCCCAAGTCGCCACCAATTGCCCTGACTTTGTCTTGTCATTGCACTTTGATGACTCTGGAAGAGAGAATAAGGTTAAAGATTTTGGACAATCACAAGTCCAATCACAAGCAAGTCAAAATATCACTCTATGATGCCATTGGTACTCTTCAAAAATGAAGATAATTTAAAAAAAGAATAAAGTAAAATAAAATTCACAAAAACATTTAAAAGAAAAGAAAACAGAGAAGAGATAAGATAAAAACAAAAGAAATAAAAGGAATGATCAGGACCTATTAGTAATTCAGTATTCTGTCAACAAATCTAAGAATTTAAAAGAATGAATGCTTTAAAAATATTGTAATGGATATTGATTTTAAAATTTAGATAAAATACTCTAAAATATTTTAAAATGGACAATAACCAATATGCAATACCCAGATGGATTATAAATTCATGAAATAGAGACTACAAACGATATAAAGACGTTTCATTATTTTCTAGCAGTTTTTCTATCCATATTTATCAATCTATCAAATATACATATGCATAGTATATTTGTAGATTGTCTTCTATTCAGAAAATTTCTATTGATTGCTCTCTACATGCCCAGCTCTGGATGAGGTGCTATGGAATGGGGAGCCATTTGTTAAGCATGGCAGTCTCCTATGTGCAAGGGATAGAAATAAAAACAACTAAGATATATCCTACCCCCCAAGGAGCTTAAATTCTAATAGGGGAAAACAAGACTTACAGGAGAGTGGTGGGGAGGGAGAAGTGTTTCGGTAGTGTTGATCTGATTACCATTCTCAAGGTTAGAGTAAGAAAGAAAGCAAGAAACAAGATTAGATGGGTTATGTGCTTAGTGACAAGGAATGAAGATGGTTAGGAAATAGCTTGGTGGATGTGGGTCCAAGCTACAGAGAGTTCATGCTTACCAATCTGAAGTCTAGGGTCCCAGGGAAGATGAAGAGCTATTGAGCTTTTTTTTTTGTTGGTTGTTGTTATTGTTATTGTTGTTGGTCCATTTCTATGGTTTTTTTTTTTGTTTGTTTTTTAGTGTAAGTGAAATATAAGGCATGATGGTCTCTGCCCTCAAGATCTGAGTCTTGGGGGCATCTGGGTGGCTCAGTGAATTGAAAGCCAGGCTTAGAGGCTGGAGATCTTAGGTTCAAATCTGAGCTCAGACACTTCCTAGTTGTGTGACCCTGGGCAAGTCATTTAACCCCCATTGCCTAGCCCTTAACCACTCTTCTGTCTTGGAACCAATATGACACAGGAAGCCCAGAGTGGGTGATACGCTTCTCAGTCCCATCCCTCTTCCCATCAACCAGGTGAGGATGATTCTGGGAGTTTCGGAACATCAGAAGATCTGGCATTCCCATTGGTTAGTAACCATAGCCACTTGAGGCAGGAACAAGGGCTCCTAATAGCAGTCTGGATAGAAATGGCGGCATCAAGAACTGAGAGACATACCAAGGACAGACAGCTTCAGGACTCTTAAAGGCGCCAACTCTCAGAGCCCATAGAGGGGAACTTCATGAGGACTCCAAGAAGAAAGTAAAGGACTTCTAGTAACTGGGAACTGAGTTTCTCGTCTCCTTTCCCCAACCATCTGTGTGTTTGTGGGAGAGTGTGCCCCACACTTCTGGGTGATTGATTAGCCCTTGTGCTGATTGTTCTTCCTCTGGCATTGCGGTAGACACCCTCCTAAAAGAGAATTAACTCTGGCTGACACTCCAGGGGAAGCCTGCTGTTTGGGGCACATGAGCGACAGTACAAGAAATCCAGACCCTTCGAGGTTACTCTTAGAACCCTGAGAGAAGAACTATTTAGCTACCCTCTGGGAATCCAATATGTCACTGTGAATAGGGATTAGAAGACTGGGCCTAGAGCAGCAGAGGGGAACCTTTTCTGAGTTTGAGAGCCCAGAGGGCAAATTTAAGCCATCTGTGAGCTCCGACATTACTGGGGATGCTTTGGGCAGCTGGACAGAGGGGTGGGACATGCAAAAAAATGTCCTTGGGCGCTGCAAAGAGGGGGAACACAGCAGCTCTCCAGTACCCGCTCTGCATCTGCGCAGACATGGGCCTAGAGGGATTATGGAGGGTAAAAGAGGAAACTACCAGTTAACTGGTGAGGTTGACCCCTCTCTTGCTCCCCTGCCCCACACTGCTGAATTAAGTAATCTTTATTTCTTGCATCAGATGGCCTCGAAATACTCCTAGTAATGTCTCTGATGCAAACACATAAATAGAGAAGCAATCAAATCAAATCAAATCAAGATATAACCAAAGGTCAAAATGTGTTATGTCTTTTTTTTTAAAACCTTGTGTTTTGGTTTGGGTAAATACTCTGTATTGGTTCCAAGGTAGAAGAGCATCAAGAGCTAGGGAATGGGGGGTTAAGTGACATGCCCAAAATCACACAGCTATGAAGTGTCTGAGGACAGATTTGAATCTATCTCTAGGGCTGGCTCTCAATCCACTGAGCTGTGTTAAGTCTTAAAAATGCTAAGAAAGATGAGTGTGGACCAGAACGGATTTGTATGCGTTTAAGTTCATACTCCTCCCTTATTATGATGATGGCTATTCATGTGAAAGATAGCCTTGGGCTTTGGGGACAGAAGATTTTCATTTTGTTTTCTTGTATAATACCAATGAACTCATTCAGATACAAATAGCTTTTTTTCCTTGTGAAAAAAGGGGACTCTTTTTAAACTTCCAATGGCTCAACCCTAAAATTTATATCTTTGCTCAACTCCATATTTGTGGCCTTAGAGCACCAAGACACTGGCATTAGCTCCTGATGTTCTAATAAATAACATGATACCATGTGGGTATGGGGGTGGGGCAGGAAAGGCCTGTTACCATTTAAAAAATATATTAAAAAAAGATGAGATTCCATCAAATGACCCTTTGAGATATTTGGGGGGGGGGAGTAGAATGGATGTTTAGGTGAATCTAGAAAAAGCTACATTAAACAGCCTTAGAAATGACAATTTTTTTTTTTAAGCAGCTACTCCTGGATGTCTGCATTGTATAAATCTAATAAGACAGAGTGAAAAATATTGGATTTATTTTTACAAGTTAGCTGTCACCTTCTTGACCTTCTGAATGGATTCACTTCATGCAGTACCTCTTAAGGGCATTAGGGTTATAGCTAACTCATAAAAATAAATCCAATATTTTCCCTTTAGCTATGTCAGAGCCAATGTAGGAATTCAGATGCTAGTACAAGGGAGGCCTGCCTTCATTGTCTTTGACCTCCCATTATGAGAGGTACACTAGGCTCAGGCCTAGTGGGGCCTGGCATGATAGCAACTTCCACTATAGCCATTGCAAAGTGGAAGGAGAAACAAGGGCATCAGAGCCGAGTTCAGAGTCCTAAAGTCAGGGTAGGGATAACAGGACCCAGTTGGAGAGAAAAAGTAAGTATGAACTTGCAAAAAAGGATGGTCTGGGCTTATTGTTGGAAAAGTTAGAGCAACCTTCCCCCCCCCCCCCAAATAAAACAAAAGACATCCAGTAATTCAAAGAAAAAATAATATCTCATCCAAGCAAAGAACTTGATCCAATTGAAAAGATTTTTACACAAGCAAAATTTCTCAATAGTCAAGTGGCCAAAAGATATGAATAAACAGTTCTCCAAAGATTTGTGAAAGAGCGTTCCAAAAGGAAAGATAGGAACATTACTGTACTGTTTTAAGAGTTTTACCTTGGTCTAAACATTATAGAAAGTAATTTTAAATTATGCTAGGAAAGTAACTAAATTACCCATACTTTAACCCACAATTTCTTCTTCTAAACACATAACCCCAGAGGTGTCAATAATAAAAAGAAAAGCTTCATTCACATGAAACATTTGGAGCAACATTTTTTGTAGTAACCTAGAACTGGAAAAAAAATAGATAGCCATCAATTGGGGAATGGCTAAACAAATTCTGACGCATAAATGTGATGAACCATTACTGAATCATGAGAAAACATGCATATAAAAAATATGAGGAAGCATGAACAGTCTGATATGAACCAGTGTGGTGGCACCTACCTGTAATTCCAGAGGCTGGAGGATTTCTTGAGCTCAGGAATGAGCTCCAGAGAGCTAAGTAGTTCACATGTCTAAGCTAAGTCTGATTTCAACATGAGGAGTCTACCAGAAGGCCAAATAAAGAGGCAAATTGGCTGAAGTAAGAAAATGGAGCAAATCAAATCTCCTGAGAAGAATCAGTAGTAGAATCAGGCCAGGAGTGTCATTTCTCATTTGAGCAATATAGGGAAACCAAGTTTTTTGTTTAAATGAAAATAAGATAAAATAAATGTTTTAAAAAGGAGAGCCATCTATATGAACTGATGCCTAGTGAAGTAAGTAGAACTGAGAACAAAAAACAAAACTAAATGGTATTTATAATTTATAATAAATTATAATAACAATTTATAATTAATTCCAAAGAAGATATATGAGAGACTATACTTTATAAAGGGAAGGGAGTAGACAATGAAGGTAGAAGACTATATATATATACTGTCAAACTTAATGATATGTTGAATATTTTGATGAACTGCTTTCTCTCTCTTTTCCTCTCTCTTTCTCTTTCTCCTTTACTTTCTCTTTTTCTTTCCCTCTCTCTAACCCTAACCTTCTCTCTTTTTGTTTCCTCCCTCTTTCTCTCCCCCTCTCTCTGTGTGCCTCTTTCTCTTTTTCTTTCTCTCTTTTTTCTGTCTCCTCTCTCTCCCTCTCTGTTTCTCACTCTTTTTCTCTCCCTCCCCATCTTCCTCTCTCCTCCTCTCTCTCTCCATCTCCTCTCCCTCTGCCTCCCTCTCTCTCTTTCTTCCTCTCTCTCTTCCTTTCTCTCTTTTCCTCTCTCTTTCTCACTCTTTTTTCTGTCTCCCTCTCCCTCTTTCTGTCTGTCTCCCTCTTTCTATTTCGCTGTCTGTCTCTTCTTTATTAAGAAGAATATATCGCTAGGTGGGAGGAGGGAAAAGCATGAAAAAGAAGAAAGCAATATAAAAATAAATGTTAAAAATTAATTTGGAAAAATAAGGGGAAAAAGGTTAAACATAGACACCAAACACACTAACTTTCTTTTAACAACCGTTGTAGATTTATCTTTTATTTAGCTGGCACAAACTTATCAGGAAAAAAATGTAATGAAAAGAGCAATTCATTGGAATAAGTGGATTTGAGCTCAAATCCTACTTCTCTGATTATGAAAACTTGAGGAAGTTATCTAAACTCTTTGGGCCTCAGTTTCCTCAGATGTAAACTTAGAAATTTGTACTATATGATCTCTAGTTCTAACATTCTGTGATTCTCTATGAAATGCTACTGGGTGCCTCACCAAGACCCTCTCTAGCCCTTTCTTTCTCAGGTTTATGGTCTCTGTCACGGTTATAGGGTCATTCCAATTACTTTCCTTGGAAAAGAGGGAAAAAATGGGGTTCCTTGGCTAGGAGAATGACCCCAGGGGAGAATGAGTAAATGTGGGGCTATGAAGAAATGAATGCATTGACTTAAGGCTCGACCCGGAGACTGCTCCGTCCGTCCTCATGTTGCCCCTAGAAGCTACAAGATCCCCTCAGCTTCCTCCCAAGGTGACAGGCCAGTCGCTTCCATCAGGGGCTCTTTTTACTCCCCCAAGATCTTCCTGCAGACAGTTGTCTCAAGTACTCAACTTTGCCTCAGCAGGTCAGGGCTGCTGTTCCTTTTATATTCGGCTCTTTAATATAAGCAATATCCTCCCTGGCCCCTGACTCCTAATACAGCAGTTTGCCTTCAAAGCGTAAATTAAAGTAATGCCACCAAGGGGCATTAATGGACTTAGTAGAGTCAATACCAAGGGCATTGTGTATTCCCTGTTTAATATTAAGAGTGCGACAGCGGCAGCCGGGCGCTTAATATCCCAGGCCCCCATGCTGAATACCAAAGAGACTTTGCTGCCTAGCTCAGCCCCGGGCTGAGAAAAGGAAGCGACTGAGGCAGGGGGATGGCTGCAAGTCAGGGAATCGCGGTGCTGGGCCAAGGGGACTGTTGTGTGGCTAGGTAAAGGTCAGGGACTGTTAGCAAATATTTGGAGGGCCCCCTGCCCTCCCGGCGGATTTTTTGACACAAGTAATCTTCTCTGGGGGAAGGCTGGGGTTGGGATAGTCTGTGCCCAGGGGAGGAAGGCAAGGAGGAGGGCTGAGGGAAGGAGAAGAAGTTGGGGGGAGCAAAACACTTGAAAGATCATTCTGACCCCCCTCACCCACATTAGGATAGGGATCTAAGGCATTGGGCACCGGGGTGCACTGCTGGATTTGTAGAGATCTTACTGTACTCAGATGTAGCTATTGCCATGCTCATTCAGGCTGTCATTTTAGGGAACCTGTTTAAAAACTTTGTTCCTTCTCCAAGTAATTTCTAACCACTCCCCACCCCCCAAAACCAGAAGCAGGTAATTCACCTTGAAAACCTCTGGTTTGGTTGTATTATAGAATCCCAAAGCTTTTGAATACATTCTCCAGCCCCTACAGCCTCATCCCCATCCCGACAAAATCCTCTCCTTTCCAAGCCCTTTGGGCTACTGACTTCTTCTTTACAAAAACCATCATAAAAATGGGCTTCTTGGCAGCAGCAAGCTGTTTCAGTGGATAGAAAACAAGGCCCAGAGACTGGAGGTTCTGGGTTCAAATGTGACCTCAGACATTTGCCAGCTGTGCGACATTGGGCAAGTCACTTGACCCCCATTGCCTGGCCCTTACCACTCTTCTGCCTTGGAACCAATACCCAGATGGAAGGTAAGGGTTTATTAAAAAAAAAAAAAAAAAAAGAATGTAAGCTGCTTGAGGCCAAGGGACTGACTTTCTCCTTGCTTTCATTTGTATTCCTAGAACTTAGTAGAGTACTTGAAGCATAATAACTGCCTGCTTGATTTGACTTAACCTTCCACATGGAAGGTCCTATTTTCCTTCTTAATTGTTATTGATAGTAATTATTAATGCTAATCTAATGCATTGTATCTGGACTGTTATCAGGTGCAGTCATTGTTGAATGTGAAATCTCATTAAGAAAGAAAAGGTTGACCCCCATTGCCTAGCCCTTACCACTCTTCTGCCTTGGAGCCAATACACAGTATTGACTCCAAGACTGAAGGTAAGGGTAGAAAGAAAGAAAGAAAGAAAGAAAGAAAGAAAGAAAGAAAGAAAGAAAGAAAGGGCTAGAAAGAGCCCCAGAATAGAGTTTCTTCTAGCTCTTCAGAATCTGTACTATTTGGATTTTTCATGGTGGTTGGGGAGATGGGAAAACAAGTAGTAACCTCCCCTGGGGATTGGATGTCAGGTGGCCTCACATCTTTTGTTTATGAAGATGAGACTATTGACAGCACTTTCTTTGTCTTAATTTTTTTCTTAATTTTTTATTTTTTCAAAAATTATTTATTATTTCTTTGAAAATATTTTGTGTCATGATGTATATTTGTATGATGATGTGTATTTATATATTTATGTGCTTGTATTTATATATATGGTTTTAGGTATTTGCCCTATATTTATGTTCATATAAGCCAACTGTGGGCAAGTGCCCATGGTATAGGTGAGGAGGCAGAAAAACTTGAGGGGCAAGTGGGTGGCTCAGTGGATTGAGAGCCAGGCCTAAGGATGGAAGGTTCTAGGTTCAAATTTGTCCTTAGATACTTCCTAGTGGTGTGACCCTAGGCAAGTCATTTAACCCCCATTGTCTATCTCTTTACTGCTCTTCTGCCTTAGAACCAATACACCATTTAAAAAAACAACAACACAAAAAACTTGAGTTCAAATGCTGCCCCAGATATTTATTAACTGTGTAACCATAGCAAGTCACTTAACCTATCTGAACCTCAGTTTCATCATCAGTTAAATGGGGGGATTGGACTCAGTGACCTCTAACATTCCTTCTGGTTGGTCTCTCTGCCTCTTCTCTCTCCATTCCAAGAAATCTTCCCCTGGACTACTAAAATGCTCTTTCTAAAACCCTGATTTGACCATGTCACCTACTACTCAATAAATTCTAGTTGTAGGGGCAGCAAGGCGACTTAATGGGTAGAGAGCCAGGCTTGGAATCAGGGAACCTGGGTTCAAATCTAGCCTCAGACATTTCCTAGCTGTGTGACCCTGGGCAAGTCACTTAACCCCATTTGTCTTCTGTCTTAGAGTTGTTTCTAAGATAGAAAGTAAAGGTTACCAAACAAACAAATAAATTAATTAACGCCATTTGTTCCCTCTTACCTCCAGCACCAAATATTAAATCTCTGCTTGGCTTTTAAAGCCCATCACAATGTGGCCCCCTCCTATCTCTCCAGTGTTGTTACACCCTGCTTCCCTTCCTGGGCTCTATAATCCAGCGACACTGGCCTTCTTGCTATTCCTCACACAAGAATCCATCTCCTGGCCCAGACTCCAGGGCTCTTCTCTGGTTCTCTGCCATGCCCATAATTCCCTCCCTCCTCATCACCACCTCCTTGATGGCCTTCAAGTCTCAGCTCAAATCCTCCTTTCCTCGAGAAGCCTTTCCTGGTCCTCCTTGTCTTCCCTCGGAGATTACCTCCCATTTAGCCTAAACAGTTCTCACTTGGACATCGTTCTTTATGCTTTCTCTCCCCCATTAGGTGAACTTCTTGAAGGAAGAGACACTTTTTGTCTTTATATGCCCAGCATTTAGCACCATATTGGCACACAGTAAGTGCTGAATGACTACTTACTGACCCACTTTTCATTCTAAGTCTACGATCCTATGTCTATATATCCTCCATAGAGATAATCTCCTTGAGGGCAGGGCCCAGATTTAATTGAAATGAGTCAGATCCTTAAGCCTATGTTTGGTTGGCAGCCCATGTGGTTAATGCAATTAGATAACCAGGAAGATGCCTCGATGAATCAAAAGCTTCTCACCAGGCACAAATTAATCCCTGTAAGCTGTGTCTTATTTAATAAACAGAAACAAAACAAGACAAGACAAATAAAATACCAAGAAAAAGAATGCCTTGTATTGAACCTAAGAGATGCTTGATAGGTGTTTAATTATGGTTTCTAAAAAAAGTCATATAGATTCCAGTTTCGAAATAAAGAGAAAATGGAAAAATCCATTTTTATAAATTTATAATTTTATATACATATAATTTATATATAATATATAAATTATAAAAGTAGGGCAGCAAGTGGCACAGTGGATAGAGTGAGTCAGTAGGACTTGAGTTCAAGTGTAGCCTCAGACTGTCATTCTCTGTGTGACCATTAGCATAGCATTTCATTCTATTTGCCTCAGTTTCCTCATCTGTAAAATGAGCTGGAGAAGGAAATAACAACTTGATCCAGTATCTTTGCCAAGAAAACCCTAATGAGGTCACAAAGATTTGGACATCAACTAAACAAGAACAAAAAATTTAACAATTTATAAAAATTTTAAAATCCCAATGAGAATTTCAAAGTAGAAAGTAAGCCTTTTGAGGAGCAGGATTTCTTTTTTCCTTGTTGTTGTTCCATACTGCATGTAATAGGCAGTTAATAAATGTTTTCTGGGTACAAATGAATTGAATGTTGCTGCTTCTTTCAACTTAGAAGCATATGAGTGGATGTGTATAATATTTTGGGTTTTAGGTATTCCAATAAATGCAATCGTGGTTTAGTTTTCATTTTGTACTGAAGTTGTTTGATATTATTGATATGATACAATGGTTTGACTTGCCTGGAGTAGAGAGAACAACTAGATTTCCTTGCCTAGGTCAAATTACCCTATTCCATAAATTTAGAGTGAGGAGTGACCTTGCAGTTCTTCCAGTCCAAATCCTTCATTTTTTAAAGAGGTTAAGTGACTTGTCCAAACCCATACAAGTAATAAAAGAGAAAGTTTGGACTTGAATCCAGGATCCTGAGGACAAATCCATTGCTCATTCTACATACATTGTTACTCTGGTCAACTTAGCTGACCACAGCTATAGTTGATGCCACCCAGATGATAATGCCAGGAAAAGCAGGAAGCTGAAAAGGTGGTGAGCAAGTCTCTGGGATGAACAAAGTTGTCCCCTTGTTCTTTTGATAGAGGTTACCTCATTGGTGAGTTTTCAGATACTAGCCGCTGATGAATTACTTACACTTTTTTCATTCTAAATAAACTTCAAGAAAAACCATGTGTTCTTGCTTTTTTTCCCCATCCTAACAAAATTGCTCCAGATTTACATAATTACAATTCTGGTGTCTTCTCAGATCATAATAAAGGATAATTAACATTGTTACTTGTCAGCTGGGAAATACCTCTGGTGGAGGGAAAATCAGAGCTCGTTCATTTTATTTTAAGTCACATCTCCTGGACAATCAAGGATAATTGAATCATACACATCTCATCGAAAATGAATGAAGGAATGTTTAATGTCATTGGCCCTGAATGGAGTGGACGCCTGAGAGGCCACTTGCTCCAACAAGCTGAACTTTAATTTCTCACCATGGAGGACTGGCCTGACAGTTTAATTTAGAAGCATTCTTTAAAATCTTAATCAGTGCATAGAGATGAGCAGAGTTGAGTTTTGACACCATGTTCATTGTTTACGGTTATCGTTTTTAATAAACATTAAAATGATTTTACAGGTGTGGAAAAAAGACACGTCACAAACACTTACCTCTTTCTCCCTCCTCTTCCAAAAAAAAAAAAAAGTAACTATTTTGAATTAGGATGTGACGTATTCATTAGGATCTCTTTTTTCTTTTGCAACTCCCTGAAAGCTATATATATTTCTAAGTCCAAGAAAAGTCCATCTCCCTAGCGCAAGTGATTTCTTGATTGACATATCTCCAAATAAGCTTCTGAATAGCTTTCCATATTAGCCTTGGAATAATTCAGATGTCAAATTACATCTCACAGACTGGGTGACTCCAGCAGAGCCCTAGAATAAATTTTTTTAAATATTTGGGAGAAAATATTAAAATTTTTTTTCAGGTTAGGTCAAGGTTCATATCATTTGGTAATAAAGAGCCACAGAGGGTGTTTGCTCAGAGTAGGCCTCGTTGGTTTTATTTTCTGCAACAGCTGCAGGTCACCCTGACCTTTGAAGAGAGTTTCTGAGTTTTCATGCCTGCAGCTTGCATCTTCTTTGCATTTTGCTCTTGGTTTCTTTAGAGAAAAATGGAAAGCCAAAAACAAAAAGGGTAATTTCTTTCTCTCTCTCTCTCTCTCTCTCTCTCTCTCTCTCTCTCTCTCTCTCTCTCTCTCTCTCTCTCTCTCTCTCTCTCTCTCTCTCTCTCTCTCTCTCTCTCTCTCTCTCTCTCTCTCTCTCTCTCTCTCTCTCTCTCTCTCTCTCTCTCTCTCTCTCTCTTCTCTCTCTCTCTCCTCTCTCTCTCTCTCTCTCTCTCTCTCTCTCTCTCTCTCTCTCTCTCTCTCTCTCTCTCTCTCTCTCAGTATCACCTCCAAAAGTTCAGCTTTTACTCTTCCTAGGTTTGCAAGAAGAGAGACAGTCTTCTGGGTTTTCATTTTCTCATCTTTTTCCCTATGGAGAATTGTGTTGCCAGAGTTAGGGAAGAACCTTCCGGTATTTCATAAAGCACAACAAGAATATTTACCATGCTCACTTTCCATAGCATGGTATTTATTTGATGACACTAACCATGTTGCTGAGAAAACCCCTCCTTAATACTGGCTGTGTACACAGCTGTAAATACTTATCTGAAAAAGCTACTGGATATTGCTTTGTGGAAAGACTCACTAATTATGTGTCCCTATAATTAAATATATTGTTATAAATTCCATGATAATGGCACAACTGCATTTTTCTTTTACAAAGAGTAGATTTATACTGCTACCAAATATCACATTCAGTACCTGAATTTCCATAACCAATTAGCCAAAACACTTGCATCCTGTGTTTTCCTGTAATTTTATTGAAATGAAAGATAATGAATTAAATCCAATTATAGCAAAAAGATGTCAAGCAACTTGATGCTGATTTTGCATGCAGCAATGGTTCATAAGTCCGCTCCCTGCTCGAGAAAACCGCACTGCTGCTTAATACGATCAAAGCATCCTATCATATTAGAAGTATCAGCACAATATTACAGACTCTGATGGACAGGTCTTATTGGAGATTAAGGTTCCCCACAAATATCTAATGTTGCTCTAAAAGACACACAATTCCAGATTTGAATGCAAGACGTTATTCTCGATTTGCAGAGCTTGCTTACTGCCTAAGCATCTTTCTAAAAATGAAATCATCCAAATGCCAGAAATGGAAATCTACCACCTTCTCATCCCATAACAAAGCCCAGGACTTTAATGAAACCTTTCTACTTCATAGGATTTATGGAGGGGAGGGAGGGGGACAAGGAGAGAGATAGAAAAAGAGAGAAATGGATAATGGGCTTATTTTGCAAAGCACCTGGAATTCCTAAGAAGGAAGGCTACATCAAAATGCAAAATAAAATTCTTAATGACAATAATCCTCATCTCTCTCTTTAAAAAAATTTGTATTTTTATATTTTCAAAGAAAAAGAAAAAATCTCTAGAAAACCTAGGGATGACTAGCTTTCCCTCTCCTTTTAAAGAACCCACCTGCTACAAACAGGAGATTGTGTTTAAGAGATACCAAGGAACCATTACAGATGAAAGAAAATGTGCCCATGTCTACTTCTTTACCAAGAACCATATCATCAGACTTATGGTTTATTTTCTCCCTTTGTTGCACCCCACAGTCCCTTCCTTCTACCTACCGTGTAAATGCAGACTCTCCCCTAAACCAAAAGTCAGATAGAATTTCCCTTCACGAATAGCATGGAAGACAATTAAATTACTCTCTGGTCCAGGAATCATTTTAGACACAAAGAAAGTTTCAGGACTAGCGAGCTCCAAAACGCAGTTCCAAACTTGATGGGGCTTCAAAGTAAATAAATCATTTGCTGGATAGGTCTTAATATTCACAAGAAGGACTTGGCAAATCTAGTAATAATATTGTGATATATAGATATATATCACAATATATATATATATATATATATATATATATATATATTCCAGCGGGGCAACGAGATCCTGCTATGGTTCTAAAAAATCAGCAGCGACCCAGATCTGCCAGCCGGAGCACAGGGTGCACAGGATTGTCATGCAAGGCGCTACTGGGCGCCTCTCCTCTTCGATTACCTCTCACTGACCGGGTCTATAGTCAGTCTGCTTAATGGTTTGCTGTCAATATGGCAAAAATGCTAACCTGTCTTTACATCTAATCTATTCTGAAGTGGGTCTTTAATGTAAATAATCTGTTCCACGTCATAACGGTATAACAATAATAATAATAAAATAAGATTTCATCGAACAAGCTGTGTCTGCCATGCTTGTATTTTCTTGTTGTTTTTTTTTTTAAAGAAATAATTAATTTTGAGGCTAGGCATTTTGTGTTGTCCTTGAGTATTTTCTTTATCGCCATTTTTTTAAAAGGGCTTTGAAAATCAATGTTTGCCTTCACTATCATCCATCTTTATATAGTAATAAATTAAGTGGGAGGTATCGATATTTCTGACTGAGGTTTTAAAATTAACATGTTAATGACAATTGTACCCTTGTGACTTGGTTTCTGTTGCTGTTTACTCTTTGTGTCTCTGTATGGGGACGCATCCTTTGAAGACTGTTTGCCTGGCTTTGAAGGTAAAGCACCAAGCTTTCTGGGCTCCATTTCTCCTCTTCCCAAGCATCTAGGTCCCACCTGGCCCAGCTGTTCAGACAAAAGCCCCCTTGCTGTGACTTGGGACCCGAGTTTCTCAGAAAGAGGCCTGGATGAAGAGTAGAGCTAAGGAAAGTTCAAATGGTCCAGTTGTCAGTGTGGGGAATGAATGTACGGGTGGGCTCCCTGTAAAGATGGCTTGGCACATAAGTCATGCCTGAGCGTGCCAGGAGGCTGCATCCAGTGGAACGGTGTGTAATCCTGTTTGTTTAGGAAAAATCAATGGGAGGTATAAAACCTCTACAACTGAGGCCACACTTCCTGGGCTCTTCCTAACTCTCTCTGAATGTAGCCTTCAGGGAGGTAGAAATCTAGACTCACCCCCCCAGCAATAGCTCCCTTATGCTGAGGGGAGAGCATTTCCCCAGCCTTCTGTAGGAGTGTTAGTTTAGCAACAGGGAAGAAAGCACTCTAGTAAAAAGGGGACAAAACACAGGATCAGACAATTTAATTTTCTTTCATGCAGCAAGATTACATGAGGCATTCAAAGAGCTGACCATAAATACATAAACAATGAAAATCAAGCAAAAAATAAACAACCCTTTTCTACATTTTTTATTCTCTTTTTAAACTTGGATCTCTGTGTGTGTGTGTGTCTGTGTCAGGGAGGGGGACGTGCTTTAAGGCAACAACAGTGGTTTGTTTAGTTGTAGACTAATTTGTAGGGCAATATTGATTATCTGCAGGACATTCACTTCTGTTTAAGATTCCACCGGATAAAAACACAGACAGACAGTACCACAAGTGTGATTTTTTTCCCTCTAGAATTTCCAGGGTGTTCGGGAGACAAATAGAAGAAGCTATATATACACTGAGGTTCTGTCAGACCAGATGCTTCCACAGCCCTCCCCCTGGGCTTGGGCTTGAGCTTTGTTTACAATTGTGCCAAGGCTACAATAAATTGCTTGTTTATATATGAGAGTCTTAAATATGTGTGCGTGTAGAGATGGAAGAGAGGAGGGCAGGGGAGAGAGACAGACAGACACAGAGATCAAGAGAGAGGGAAGATAGAGACAATGAGAGACAGAGAGATTACCCACCCACCTGAGTGCTCGAGCCGGCATAGAAAGAGTTGCTGTTTTTGTGACCCAATCCTGAAATCATTATGCAGGATTATAAAAATATTAGGGCTGCTGAAAGTTCAACATCTCCAGTTTCCTGCTGCCTGGTGATTGCTCTGTTACATCAAACTGCCTGGGATGTGCCTCGCAGCACTGTCTGTGAAGAAAGGACAGAACATATGAAAGGTGTGGAGAGGGACTTACTTTCATCAGGGTATCAGTTTCCAGGACAGTTTG
The DNA here is from genome assembly GCF_027887165.1 of Monodelphis domestica. Classification (NCBI taxonomy): domain Eukaryota; kingdom Metazoa; phylum Chordata; class Mammalia; order Didelphimorphia; family Didelphidae; genus Monodelphis; species Monodelphis domestica. Next base: position 451,225,695 of record NC_077227.1, read on the forward strand.
GGAGCCCAAAGCGTTATTGTATTACACGCTGCACTGAGATGTGCCTTGTTCATTTCCACCCCCCCCCCCCCTTTTAGTGTTTTAGAAATAAAAGACTTTTTTTTCCCCTTCCAAATTGCGCTGGGAGGCAAATTCTTGAACAGTGTAATAGAAAATGTTAGACAATATTCCTTACTGGAGCTATTGACATTTTGGGTAGCCGTGACACTTTGATTTTCCTCAAAACATATGGATCAAGCCTGACTGTATTATTGGACAGGAAGACCTGATGAAAGGCCTTTCTTTATCTGCCTTTGTATTTTCCCCCCTCTGTTTGTTCATGGCTTTCTCTCTGAATATAATCGTGGTTTTCTTAAGCTGCCCAGGGAGTCGTTATTGCCTTACTAAATATTTCATGGTGCACAGCACACCGTACCTGCCAACCAATTCTTCATCCATCGTCAAAAATAAAGGGCTTGTCCATGAGAAAATGCAGTTAGGGGTTTTCGTTTTCTAATTTCTCTATCATCATCTTTTGTTAAAAATCTCTCTCTCTCTCTCTCTCTCTCTCTCTCTCTCTCTCTCTCTCTCTCTCTCTCTCTCTCTCTCTCTCTCCCTCTCTCTCTCTCTCTCTATTTCTCTCTCTCTCCCCCTCCCTCTCTCCCTCCCTCTCCATCTCTCTCTCCCTCTCTTTTTTTTCCTCTCTCTCATTTGCCAGAGACAGGGTTGTCTACTTTTAGGTCCCTTCCTTGTATTGAGCATGCATTAATGCATTCATTTATTTATTTAGTCTGCCTTCTTCTCTATGATTACTAGTGCTTATTTCCTTGAGTTTCTCTTCCTATTTGTTCAAAACGGAAAAGTTCAAAGCCACTCTGTCAGCTGAGGGAAAAGCTAGCTGAATACTAACCCTCCCTCCAGTGCCTGTCTGCTTCTGACCTTGAGAAAGTAGCAGTAAACTGTTCCCTGGCAAACACTTGCATGTGTGTTTTGTTAGACCAGGTCGGGAAGGGTCAGGACTCACCTGAGGCTGGCACCACAGACTTAGACTTTTCTTTTCAACGCTGTAATGCATTTTTAAAGGGGACATTCTCGCCTTTGTCGGGGCCTAATATCGGCGCTATTTAAAAACCTGTCAAAACCCCAAGCACACACTCCATAAAATATAAATAAGTACTTACTGTTTGCAGATGTCGCTTGTTTTTCATAATGTTTGTATTTGAAGTCTCCAGTCTTCACTTCCTGTCAGCCCCAGTCATGCTGCTCTCATCCATTTATTTCTGAAGAAACAAGGAAACTTCAGAATGCAATTTCTCAATGAAGACACTTTCTGTCAAGTCTGTCAGTGTCCTTGGCACAATTATCATTATCTCCTTCTTTCTCCCCATTGCGCACTCTTCCACCTTCCCCTCCCAACTCCAATCTCATCGTACACACACAAGGTCTGGGTTTATGACTTTGGCTGCCTTCTGAAGGGCCACTGGCCACCGGAGCAGCCTTGGAGAGGGGCTTTTGCCTCAGCAGAGTGAGATTTAGAAGGCTTGGAAAATTAGACTGTAACTCGATAGGACTGTAATCTGCATGATGCGATTAATTGGAAGGAATTAGGAAAAGGACCGTAGGGAATAATGGGTTAAGGGATCCTGAGGAAATGAATGGATGGAGGCCTATCACGGGCTTTGTCATCTCTGGAGAATAGAATGGAGGAATTCACTGTATGAGTGTCCTATTAGTTTCCTAGACCCCAACTTGCTGCTCCCAGAGTTCACTAGGAGCCTTCTTTCTTCCCTCCCACCCCGACTGCACCCACACACAAATATTACTGTTTTAGGTTCAGTGCTAGGCTAGACCAAGAGCTGCCACTCTGCTTTGGAGTGAACTTGTTTTCCCTTCTTCTTCTTTTTCTTTCTTTTTTTTTTACAGAGAATCTCTTTTCTTTTTACGCAGAGTTTAACCTTTCAGCTAACTGCGCCATCTCCTTTGTGCATGTGTGTGACTGCCAGAGTGGCAGCCATGGGCAGAGGAAAGAACTGATATCCTTTGTATTATTGAGTCAGGAGGTCATTCTTTTCCAGGGCTCCCCACGGACAAATGCTTTGTGGAAACGGCTGTGGATGTTTGCATTTGGTCGGCTCTTCTCATGTGATCTTCCTAAACATTTTAATAATTTGCTCTCTAGAACCTACAGTAGCCAGATGTAGCCGGGAACCCCACCAGCCATTACCTGTGTGAGCATCTCCCAAGCCTCCCCTGGTGGTGCTTTGGCATCTCTTTCTGGTTAAAATATTGTAGCTACCCTTTTTAATTTCTCCTGGCTCTACTAGGTACAGTGGTTACAGATAAACGTCTGGTCTTCTGGTGACTAATCCATCAGGCCGTCTCTTATTTCTCAGTCACCTATCACTTACCAATAACCCACAGAATATGAGATCTGGGGAGCAAGGCCAAAAAAGAGGATGCTGGGAATCAAAGGATCCCCAACCTCCCCCACCTCCTTCTTTGGCCAGAGACAGGTTTAGGATAAATGTAGCTCACTTGCAATTTGTTTTAATATCTACAATTATTTTTAAACAATTTTTGCTAGCTCCTGCATTGTTTCTGGAGGATCTGATTATAAACATATGCCCAGGAGGACAACGTGCTTCCATGCTTGAATCGGACCATTGGAGTTTTGCTTCATCTTGGGAGTGCAGAAACCATAAATCAAGATGAAAATACTCTAGCCAAATACATATATGTATATATATATATATATATTTTTAAAGCTTTACCAATAGATACAATTTGAAAATGGGCAGCTGTAGAGGCTGGGGAGAAAGCTGACATGATGACTTTTATAATAGCAGAACGTTTAAGGTTATAGAAATAAAAGGAGGAGGATGAAATCAGGCCCGTTGATCTTAGCCTGCAGGCTCTCTCAGCTAACTCAAAGCTTCAGCAATTATTTCTGCTCCGGCTTCCAGCCCCCCCTCCTTTTTTCTTTTTCCCAGCAGTCTGTTTGAAAGGAAGCAGAGCCAGGCATGGCAGGCTTATCAGTGTCGTGAGCTGACAGGGCGCACATCACACCTGCTTTTACTTGCTGGTTTTTTAGGCACTTTATGCCACAGAAGAATGTTGATTTGGGTTCTTATAATGTGTAAAGATTCATTTATTTCACCTTTTGAACTTGTCTGACCCATTCTCCCTAGACTGAGGGGGAGGGTTTTTTCCTTTCCATCTTTCTTTCTTTCTTTTTCCCCCCTGGCACTTAGAAGAGGCTGGAAATTAAGTCTGATCTAAGGCTGCCTGTGTGATATAGCCTCAACCAAGACTGGTCTGCCTCTGAGAACTAAATCGGCTTCACTGATGCCTGCTCAACCAAAGGGATTTAGGGGGACCTTCCAGGCTCCATCTATGGGCACTGGTGGATATGTGTGCAGTGTTGGGAGGCACCGACATGAGAGGTGTGTGCCAGCTGTCCTCTGATCAGTAGTTTTTCGTTTGGTGTTTCTGTTTAGGTCAGAATTTCTTTTTATTTTTTTAAAAAAAAATTTAATAACAAATTTCCACATACATTTTCTGAAGTTATATGATCCATATCTTCCTCCCTTCTTCCCTCCCCCATCCTGGAGCTGACAAGCAATTTGATCTGAGCTATAAATGTATTATTATGCAAAACATTTCCATAGTATTCATTTTTGTGACTGAATAATCTTATGAAACCCAAATCCCCCAAAATATACCCAAATAAACAAGTGATATGTTATGTATTTTCTTCTGCATTTCTATTCCAATAGTTCTTTCTCTAGAGGAGATTAGCATTGTTTCTTATAAGTCCTTAGAATTGCCCTGGATCATTTTATTACTGTTAATGGTGAAGTCCATCACTTTTGATTGTCCCACAATATTGCTGTAACTGTGTATAATGTTCTCCTGGTTCTGCTTATTTCACTGTGCATCAGTCCACATAGGTCTTTCCAGCTCTTTCTGAAATCATCCTGTTCATCATTCCTTAGAGCACAACAGTAGTCCATCACCATCATATACCACAATTTGTTCAGCTAATCCCCAATTGTTTTTGGAAATTTTTATTTAATTAGTTAATTTAGAATATTTTTCCATGGTTACAAGATTCATGTTCTTTCCCTTCCCTCCTCTCACCCCCTCCCATAGACAATGTACATTTCTACTGGGATTTCCATATTATTGATATTGGCACTAGTGTGATCAATTAGAGTCTACATTCCCTGTCATATCTACATTGACCCATGTGATCAAGCAGCTGTTTTTCTTCTGTGTTTCTACTCCCACAGTTCTTCCTCTGAATGTGGATAGTATTCTTTCTCATAAGTCCCTCTAAATAGTTCTGGATCATTGCATCGCTGCTAGTAGAGAAGTCCATTACATTCAATTGTGCCACAGTGTATCAGTCCCTGTGTACAATGTTCTCCTGGTTCTGCTCCTCTCACTCTGCATCAATTCCTGGAGGTCTTTCCAGTTCACATGGAATTCCTCCACTTTATTATTCCTTTTAGCACAATAGTATTCCATCACCAACATATACCACAATTTGTTCAGCCATTCCCCAATTGAAGGGCATCCCTTCATTTTCCAATTTTTTTGCCACCACAAAGAGTGCAGCTATGAATATTCTTGTACACAGTCATTCCCCAATTGAGGGACATCCCTTTAGTTTCCAAATCTTTTAAGCAAGAGGTTCTTAATCTGTTCATGGATAGACTTAAGAAGGTGCTTCAACATAGATGAGAAAAAATTATATGTTTATTCTTAGGACTTCTAACTGAAATTTAGCATTTTCTTCAGGTTTGAGTGAGGACCATGAACCATCATTTTGAGAAGGTATGGTCTCCATTGTACATGCACACTTTCAGTTAAAAACCCTAACTTTGGGCATTTTTATTGCTAAAACTTTGAGATGATCTCTAATATAAGTGGGAACTGCTATGTGGCTCATTTAGCTTGCTGCTTTAGTTTTCTCTTTCCCTTCTTTGAAATCTGCTGCCCACCCTTGGGGAAGGCGATGACAATAAATGAGCCGCTAAGTGGCACAATATATGGTAGAGTGCTGGACCTGGAGTCAAGGCCACCTCAGTTCAAATCTGACCTCAGATACTTCCTAGATGTGATCCTGGACAGGTCACTTAACTCTGGTAACCTTGATTTCCACATCTGTAAAATGAATTGGAAAAAGAAATGGCAAGCCACTCTAGTATCTTTGCTAAGAAAACTCCCATTGGGATCACAAAGAATCAGACACAACTGAAAACAAGCAAAAAAACAAATGGCTTAATAGTATTAATATGGTGCTTACCCTATGTCAGGCATACAGTTATTATCTTATTTAAACCTCACAACAACCCTGGGAAGCAAAGGGCATTATTATCCCCATCTGAAAGATGGAGCAATTGAGGCAAATAAATTAAGTGACTTGCCCAGTCACATAGCTAAGTTTTGAACTCAGGTCTAGTCCCAATTGCAGGTCCAGCACTCTGTCCAACTCATTGTCTCCAGTGACTTAAGGTGGTATTTTATATTAAATAGAGAGATATCCCAGGAATTAGGAAAGGAATCAACCAATGAATCAGTTTACAAGTATTTTTTTAGATCCTAATAGGTGCTAAGCTAGGGGCTGGGGATAAAAAAAATATTCTTGCTCTCAAGGGGCTTATAGTCTAGTAACTCTGCCACTTAAGGGGGGCAACTAAGTGTTGATTTTGTGGATTAAGAGCTAGGTCTGTAAATGGAGGTCCTGGGTTTAAATCTGGCTTCAGATACTTCCTAGCTGTGTGACCCTGGGCTAGTCACTTAACTTCCATTGCCTACTCTTCTACCTTGGAACCAGTATAGAGTATTGATTCTAAGAAAGAAAGTGTTTTTTTTTTAAGACTTTATCTGGAGCAGAAAATAATTAAGGGCATTTAGCTGTTTCCTTCCTCTTCTTGGGCTCATCTCTTGCCCTTCCTTTGTGGCAGAAAAGGGAAGAGGTGAGATTTCCCCTCTCCCTCCACCCCCCAAACATTAACACTCTACATGTGAATTGTTGTGTTGATTCTGTAACTACTGGCCTTTTTTAAAGTGACTTTTGCTGACTCAGGGGCACAACACACTGGGGAGATTATTTCATTCACTGATTGATGGGGAAGATGGATTAAGATTCAGACCTGAGGAAGGGGAGAGAGGAGGAAGGAGGAGGGTGGAAAAAGCAGATGCCTTTTAGAGTTCGAAATCTACAGGAGAGGCAGAGATTGGTGGCTGTAGGAAGCCAAGGGCTACCCAGACTTTGCAAATATTCAGTCCTAAATCCTCAGACTAAATAGCTGAAGGTAAAAGATTATGAACCCAAAGAGCCTTGGATCTGAGTTCAAATCCTAACTCTATCACTCACGACTTTTGTGTCTTTACGAAAGTCATCTCCCTTCTCTGGGTCACAGTCTCCTTGCCTGTAAGGGAAGAAGGTTGGATGAGATGACCTCTAAGGTCCCTTCCAGCTCTTATTATATAACTACGAGATTGACAATGGCTCCTAATTGCTAATGAAATGCTCCTCAGACCTTATGCCAGACATTCAGACTTCTTCCCCTACTGGTCCTTAAATCCCTTGCCACTCCACGACCTCCTTGCACATTCCTCTGAGCCCATGAACAGAAGACGAGTGAGGAACTTGAACTTCTGAGACTCATTACCTTATTAAGCTATTTATTTTTATTTATTAATTATTAATTAATTAAGAATATTCTTCCATGGTTCCATGATTCATATTCCTCCCCTTCCCCCTCCTGGAGCTGACAAACAATTCTGCTGGATTATAAGTAAGCTCAGTTAAAAAAACAAACCAACCAAAATGAATAATATGGAAATAGGTGTCGAGTGATAATACATGTATAATCCAGTGGAACTGCTTGTCAACTCCGGGAGTGGGAAGGGAAGAGGGGAGGGAGACAACATGAAGCAAGTAACCCTGGAAAAAAAATTAAAAAACAAAATTAAAAAATAAAAATCAACCAACAAAATAGAGCGTCCCTGGCTCCCCCCTAGCAAGGGTTCCCTGCATGCTAGAAGCTTGCTTTTATATTCCAAGGGAGAGTTATATTCTCTCTTTGCTTCTTTGCCCAAGTGGGCCTTGCCTGCCTTGTAAATCCCATTGGTGTTTTTTCTCCGTTCTAAGAATGGGATGACCTAATGCTTCTGCTGCCCAGGGTCCAGTGTGAGGGGGATGGGAAAGCTTCTCTCTTCTGCTTTCCACGCTGGGCAGTATGATGAAAAGAGAATGAGATTTGGAATCGATAGACCTACTTTTGAATCCTGGCACTGTTTATTTACATTAAAAAAAAAATCAACCTTATCTGTCTTAGAATGAAAACTATGCATTGGTTCTAAGGCAGAAGAGAGGTTAGGGTTGGGCCCATCTAGGAAGTGTTTGAATCTAGATTTGAACGTAGGACCTCTTTTCACTAGGCCTGGTTCTCAATCCACTGAATCACCCAGCTGTCCCCTTTAATGCACTATTGAAAGAAGAGCTATTTAGTAGCACAACTCAACACAATTTTATTTAGGACTTATCAAAGTGACATTCCCCTTGGAGTACATTCAGAGGAAACATAATACTCTGTCATTTTAGACTCTTTTTCTGGAGATTTTTGGACAAAAGAAGACTCATAACCTCAAGTGGGAAAGATATAGTTAGGTAAAACCTGGAGGCAGAGAAATGGACTAGAATTTGAGTCAAACTCAAATAGAAAGAGAGGACACTATACCACATAAGGATTCCTGAGGGTAACATATTGACTCAGAAAACCACATAGAAACATTATCCATATTTTGTTGTATTTTTCTTTATTTTGTTAAAATTTTCTCACATTTTTAAGCCCTTACTTTCTAGATTAGAATCAATACTAGGCATTGCTACCATGGCAGAAGAGCAGTAAGGGCTAGGCAATGGAAGTTGACTGACTTGTCCAGGGACATACAGTTAGGATTTATCTGAGCCCAGATTTGAACCCGAGACCTCCTATCTCCAGGTCTGGGTCTCTATCCACTGAGCAACCCTGCTGTCCCTATAATTACATTTTAATCTGATTTAGCAGCATTAGGGAGTGTTGCAAGCCAAAATGATTCCTTGTACTTTCTCTCTTACACACAAACCCTCTTGCTGTTACTACTTATGATAGAGAATTCTCAGAATGTGTTTCAATGGACAAATCCTAAAAGCTTGTTGATTGATTATTTGTTTCCTATATTTATATGCATTCCCACACCAGAGCCCAGTAAGGTCTCAGATTTCAACCAACATAGACCCTTGATTCTTAGCAAACCCTTCATTTCTTCAATAGGAGGAAACCTCCTCAAAGGGGAAAAATTCTTGGGTGGCATGATAATAGACCATGCCTCCCGTGCTAGGAAACTAAGGAATGAATGGCCTTTGGGGCACCCCTCCACCTCATTCTTCTCAGGTATTCTATGTCATTGGTAGGTGTGTGGGCTTTGAGAGGCTGTGGCTTATTGCTCTCTTAACTCATTTTGTACATAGGAATTTTGGCACCAAGGGCAATGAGCCAGGGTAAGGGTGAAGGCTCTAACATATGTTTAGTACTTCATGTGGCTGGAGTAGAGAAAGGAATCGTGGGATCGGAAGAGGTCAAGAAACTGGGAAGCTGACACTTTAGGATGTGGAGAGTTGGAGTGAAGAAGATGGGGAGCAAGGTCCTAAACCTGTTGGGAAGGCACAGAGGTTCAAAAATGGCAGCAAGAAGACTCTAGACAGCAAGGAAGGTTTTACTAAGTGCTTGGCCAGGCACGATGCTAAGCATTTTCCAGATATTCTCTCATGGGATCCTAACAACAACTCTGAGAGTAGGTGCTATTATGATCTGCATTTTGTAGTTGAGGAAACCGAGGCAAAGGTTCAATGACTTGGCCAGAATCACACAAATCCTAAGTGTCTGAGGCCAGATTTGAACTCAGGTTTTCTTGACTCCAGGTCCAGCTCTCTCCATTTTATTACTTGGCTGCCTCAGGATTGACTTCAAAGGAGGAAAGATGGTTGCTGGGGAAATGATGGCGAAAGGAGGGTCTAAAAGTGGCAGTGGGGAAAAAGAAGTATCCCAACATGTTCTCCTGTCCCCAAGTATCAGGGAATATGAAAGACAGCATAGTTAGCCCTGGAGAGGGTGCTAAATGATTAAGGAGAAAATGAAGTTTCAGGGGAAAGAGATTCAGAGAAAGAGATTTAGGATGAAGACCAGTGAGGTGAGATTCTAGTAGATTCTAGATACCAACAGAAACGATTGGCAGAGGAAGATAGGACTGGGGCTGAGTTCATGTTGGAGGGGTGAGGCCACAGCTGCCAAAGTGACTGGCACATGGTGCCGCAAAGCACAGTTTGTAAGTGATTATTATCACTCAAGCAATGAACAAGGATCTATTAAGCATGTATATGTTTCAGACATTCATACTAAGTGCTGGAGATTTAAAGACAAAACAGGATTTGTCCCTGCCCACAAAGAGCTTCCATTCTATTGGTGGTAGTGTGGTAGTGCAGAATTTATATATATATATATACATATATATATATATATAAAATGTATATTTAAAAGATATATTTACCAAATACGTTTAATATATTATATTTTAATAATATGATTATATTTTAAAATATATTATAAATATAAATAAGATAAATCATACATAACAAATATATAATATATTTAATTCTAATAATACTATTTAATATTTATATATAATATATGCATAAATATAGTCAACAAATATTCAATGAATACATAAATACAAGATAATTTCTTTGGGGAAAGATGCCAGAACTGGAAAGATCCCACATACAAGGTGATAGAGACTGAACAGGAATCTGAATATCCTAAGTAGAGAAAAGCCTGAACATTTCATGCAGGGGGATCTGTGCAAAGATATGGAGATGGGACATCAGATGACATGTTTGAGGAACACCAGAAAATCCATTTTGAGGGGCGATAGAGAGTTGAAGAATAAAAGATGGACTGAAGGCAGCATCACTCCTACTTACTACTATTCCTACTACTTTTTATTAAATATTTAGAATTCCTTCCCTTTCTATAGGTCTTTAATGTTTAATATGTGCTTACTTCAAGACTAGAAGTCTTCAAGGAACTAGGATTTTGTCAATGTGGGTAAATCTTTGAACAAACAGATTGTGTTTGTGATACACACATAGCACAACTTATTAGATAGTCCAGTCCAAGAATTTCTGTGAGTGAAAAATTCAACCATCTGAGCAAATCTGGTACTGAGCTTCTCTATACTTAGCTATGACAGTGCTTGGACAATAAGGGCACAGTCCATTGCCAGGTCTGGACAGATGGGTAAGGTTTTTAAAAAGTTTGTGTTTCGGACTTCCGGTTAAGATGGCGGCTTAGAGAAAGCTAAAGTTCAGATCTCCGGAAAACCCTTCCTGACCGATCTCAAACGATAAGCTCCTAAGGCGCCGAAATTCAAAACGATCAACAGCACAGACCCTGGGAACCCTCCTCCTGGACCTGGACCCGATTCAAAAGGTACAGCTCCCCTCAAAAGCCAGAACCCGAGATCACTCGGACCTCAGGGGTAGGAGTGCAGAGTCCAAGGCTCCCGGAAGCCGCAGCCCGGCAGGGCTCAGAGAGCAGGGTCCTCGGAACAACAACCCTCAGGGCCTTCTACCCGAGTCCCGGTGAAAGTTACTGCCTGGGGCTTCCGCTGCAGAGAGCTGGTCGAAACAACAGCAACCCTCAGGGCGGGCAAGACAGCCTCACGGGCTGGATCCTGCTATCCAAGTCTCAGTGAAAGTCCTTGCCCTCAGAGCTTGGGTTAGCTGCAGCCCATCCCCCCCGCAGGCCGATGAAACAGCCTCACGGCCAGCGATTCTGAAGGCAACTTCCGGAAAGCAACATGGTCCGACCCTTCCATTCCAGTTCCAGTGAGGCATATTCAGTTTAACCCAGGGAAAGCTCATAGAACCATCTGCCCAGGACTAAAGCCTCTGAACACCAGACAGAGACAAGAAAAGCTAATCCTCCACATTCAGAAATGGCAAACTCCACAGAACCACAGAAGCCCCAAAATACCAAGAAAAATAAGAAGAAAGGGGCGACTTTGGACACATTCTATGGAGCCAAAATACAAAATACAGAGCAGATAGAAGAAGATATACAAGAAAATGCTCCAAAACCTTCCAAAGGAAATGGAAACTCTCCACAAACCTATGAAGAATTTGAATCAGAAATGACCAAAAAGATGGAAGCCTTCTGGGAGGAAAAGTTGGAAATAATGCAAAAGAAATTCACGCATCTACAAAACCGGTATGATGAAACTGAAAAGGAAAACCAGGCTTTAAAGGCCAGAATCAGGCAGCTGGAAGACAACGATTGTGTAAAAGAGCAAGAATTAATAAAGCAAAGCCAAAATACCAAGAAATTAGAAGAGAACATAAAATATCTCACCGACAAGGTGATAGATCTGGAAAATAGAGGGAGAAGGGATAATTTAAGAATAATTGGACTCCCAGAAAAGCCAGAAATAAACACCAAACTGGACATGGTGATACAAGATATAATCAAAGAAAATTGCCCAGAGATTCTAGAACAAGGGGGCAATACAGCCACTGACAGAGCTCACAGAACACCTTCTACACTAAACCCCCAAAAGACAACTCCCAGGAATGTAATTGCCAAATTCCAAAGCTATCAAACAAAAGAAAAAATCCTACAGGAAGCCAGAAAAAGACAATTTAGATATAAAGGAATGCCAATCAGGGTCACACAAGACCTTGCAATTTCTACTCTGAATGATCGTAAGGCATGGAACATGATCTTCAGAAAGGCAAGAGAGCTGGGTCTCCAACCAAGAATCAGCTACCCAGCAAAACTGACTATATACTTCCAAGGGAAAGTATGGGCATTCAACAAAATAGAAGACTTCCAACTCTTTGCAAAGAAAAGACCAGAGCTCTGTGGAAAGTTTGATACCGAAAATCAAAGAGCAAGGAATACCTGAAAAGGTAAATATTAAGGAAAGGGGAAAAATGTTATCTTCTTCTTTTACTCAAACTGTCTTCTATAAGGACTACATTTATATCAATCTATGTATACTAATATGTGGGGAAAATGTAATGTATAAACAGGGGGTAAAGAAAGACCAAATAGAATAATCATTCTCACACAAAGATTCACATGGGAAGGGGAGGGGAAGAAAACTCCTATAAGAAGGAGAGGAAGAGGGGGGGGGGGGTTACTTAAACCTCAATCTCAGGGAAATCAACTCTGAGAGGGAAAAACATCCAGATCCATTGGGATCTTGAATTCTATCTTACCCAACAAGGGTAAGGAGAAGGGAAAACCAAGGGGGGGAGGGGGAGAGGGAGAACAAAAAGGGAGGGAAAGAGAGGGGGGAGGGGGAGGGAAGAAAAAGGGAGGGACTAAAAAGGGAAACATCAAGGGAGGGGACAAGGGGCACTGATTCAAAGTAAATCACTGGACTAAAAGGTAGAGCCAAAGAAGAAAAGGTTAGAATTAGGGAAGGCAATCAAAATGCCAGGGAGTCCACAAATGACAATCATAACTTTGAACGTGAATGGGATGAACTCACCCATAAAACGTAGACGAATAGCAGAATGGATTAGAATCCAAAACCCTACCATATGCTGTCTTCAAGAAACACACATGAGGCGGGTTGACACCCACAAGGTCAGAATTAAAGGATGGAGTAAGACCTTCTGGGCCTCAACTGATAGAAAGAAGGCAGGAGTGGTAATCATGATATCTGATAAAGCCAATGCAAAAATAGACCTGATCAAAAGGGATAGGGAAGGTAATTATATTTTGTTAAAAGGGACTATAGACAATGAGGAAATATCATTAATCAATATGTATGCACCAAATAATATAGCACCCAAATTTCTAATGGAGAAACTAGGAGAAGTGAAGGAAGAAATAGACAATAAAACCATACTAGTGGGAGACTTAAACCAACCATTATCAAATTTAGATAAATCAAATCAAAAAATAAATAAGAAAGAGGTAAAAGAAGTGAATGAAATCTTAGAAAAATTAGAATTAATAGACATATGGAGAAAAATAAATAGGGACAAAAAGGAATACACCTTCTTCTCAGCACCACATGGCACATTCACAAAAATTGACCATACATTAGGTCACAGAAACATAGCACACAAATGCAGAAAAGCAGAAATAATGAATGCAGCCTTCTCAGATCACAAGGCAATAAAAATAATGATTAGTAATGGTACATGGAAAACCAAATCTAAAACCAATTGGAAATTAAACAATATGATACTCCAAAACCATTTAGTTAAAGAAGAAATCATAGAAACAATTAATAATTTCATCAAGGAAAATGACAATGGCGAAACATCCTTTCAAACCTTTTGGGATGCAGCCAAAGCGGTAATCAGAGGTAAATTCATATCCCTGAATGCTTATATTAACAAACAAGGGAGAGCAGAGATCAATCAATTGGAAATGCAAATGAAAAAACTGGAAAGCGATCAAATTAAAAACCCCCAGCAGAAAACCAAATTAGAAATCCTAAAAATTAAGGGAGAAATTAATAAAATCGAAAGTGATAGAACTATTGATTTAATAAATGAGACAAGAAGCTGGTACTTTGAAAAAACAAACAAAATAGACAAGGTACTGGTCAATCTAATTAAAAAAAGGAAGGAAGAAAAGCAAATTCACAGCATTAAAGATGAAAAGGGGGACAGCACCTCCGATGAAGAGGAAATTAAGGCAATCATTAGAAATTACTTTGCCCAATTATATGGCAATAAATACACCAATTTAGGAGAAATGGATGAATATATACAAAAATACAAACTGCCTAGACTAACAGAAGAGGAAATAGAATTCCTAAATAATCCCATATCAGAAATTGAAATCCAACAAGCCATCAAAGAACTTCCTAAGAAAAAATCCCCAGGGCCTGATGGATTCACCTGTGAATTCTATCAAACATTCAGAGAACAGTTAATCCCAATACTATACAAACTATTTGACATAATAAGCAAAGAGGGAGTTCTACCAAACTCCTTTTACGACACAAACATGGTACTGATTCCAAAACCAGGCAGGTCAAAAACAGAGAAAGAAAACTATAGGCCAATCTCCCTAATGAATATAGATGCAAAAATCTTAAATAGGATACTAGCAAAAAGACTCCAGCAAGTGATCAGAAGGATCATTCACCATGATCAAGTAGGATTCATACCAGGGATGCAAGGCTGGTTCAACATTAGGAAAACCATCCACATAATTGACCACATCAACAAGCAAACTAGCAAGAACCACATGATTATTTCAATAGATGCAGAAAAAGCCTTTGATAAAATACAACACCCATTCCTATTAAAAACACTAGAAAGCATAGGAATAGAAGGGTCATTCCTAAAAATAATAAACAGTATATATCTAAAACCAACAGCTAATATCATCTGCAATGGGGATAAACTAGATGCATTCCCAATAAGATCAGGAGTGAAACAAGGATGCCCATTATCACCTCTACTATTTGACATTGTACTAGAAACACCAGCAGTAGCAATTAGAGAAGATAAAGGAATTGAAGGCATCAAAATAGGCAAGGAGGAGACCAAGTTATCACTCTTTGCGGATGACATGATGATCTACTTAAAGAATCCTAGAGATTCAACCAAAAAGCTAATTGAAATAATCAACAACTTTAGCAAAGTTGCAGGATACAAAATAAACCCACATAAATCATCAGCTTTTCTATATATCTCCAACACAGCTCAGCAGCAAGAACTAGAAAGAGAAATCCCATTCAAAATCACCTTAGACAAAATAAAATACCTAGGAATCTACCTCCCAAGACAAACACAGGAACTATATGAACACAACTACAAAACACTCGCCACACAACTAAAACTAGACTTGAACAAATGGAAAAACATTAACTGCTCATGGATAGGACGAGCCAATATAATAAAAATGACCATCCTACCCAAACTTATTTATCTATTTAGTGCCATACCCATTGAACTACCAAAATTCTTCTTCACTGATTTAGAAAAAACCATAACAAAGTTCATTTGGAAGAACAAAAGATCAAGGATATCCAGGGAAATAATGAAAAAAAACACATATGATGGGGGCCTTGCAGTCCCAGACCTCAAACTATATTACAAAGCAGCAGTCATCAAAACAATTTGGTACTGGCTAAGAAACAGAAAGGAAGATCAGTGGAATAGACTGGGGGAAAGCGACCTCAGCAAGACAGTATACGATAAACCCAAAGATCCCAGCTTTTGGGACAAAAATCCACTATTTGATAAAAACTGCTGGGAAAATTGGAAGACAGTGTGGGAGAGACTAGGAATAGATCAACACCTCACACCTTACACCAAGATAAATTCAAATTGGGTGAGTGACTTAAACATAAAGAAGGAAACCATAAGCAAATTGGGTAAACACAGAATAGTATACATGTCAGACCTTTGGGAGGGGAAAGGCTTTAAAACCAAGCAAGATATAGAAAGAATCACAAAATGTAAAATAAATAATGTTGACTACATCAAACTAAAAAGCTTTTGTACAAACAAAACCAATATAACTAAAATCAGAAGGGAAACAACAAATTGGGAAAAAATCTTCATAGAAACCTCTGACAAAGGTTTAATTACTCATATTTATAATGAGCTAAATCAATTGTACAAAAAATCAAGCCATTCTCCAATTGATAAATGGGCAAGGGAAATGGATAGGCAGTTCTCAGATAAAGAAATCGAAACTATTAACAAGCACATGAAGAAGTGTTCTACATCTCTTATAATCAGAGAGATGCAAATCAAAACAACTCTGAGGTATCACCTCACACCTAGCAGATTGGCTAACATAACAGCAAAGGAAAGTAATGAATGCTGGAGGGGATGTGGCAAAGTAGGGACATTAATTCATTGCTGGTGGAGTTGTGAACTGATCCAACCATTCTGGAGGGCAATTTGGAACTATGCCCAAAGGGCGA
This sequence comes from Monodelphis domestica, assembly GCF_027887165.1. Lineage (NCBI taxonomy): Eukaryota > Metazoa > Chordata > Mammalia > Didelphimorphia > Didelphidae > Monodelphis > Monodelphis domestica. The sequence goes on from NC_077227.1 coordinate 451,241,697, forward strand.
CAAAAGAATATCTACCCTTTGACCCAGCCATAGCACTGCTGGGTCTGTACCCCAAAGAGATAATGGACACAAAGACTTGTACAAAAATATTCATAGCTGCGCTCTTTGTGGTGGCCCAAAACTGGAAAACGAGGGGATGCCCATCAATTGGGGAATGGCTGAACAAACTGTGGTATATGTTGGTGATGGAATACTATTGTGCTAAAAGGAATAATAAAGTGGAGAAGTTCCATGGAGACTGGAACAACCTCCAGGAAGTGATGCAGAGTGAGAGGAGCAGAACCAGGAGAACATTGTACACAGAGACTAATACACTGTGGTATAATCGAACGTAATGGACTTCTCCATTAGTGGCGGTGTAATGTCCCTGAACAACTTGCAGGGATCCAGGAGAAAAAAACACCATTCATAAGCAAAGGATAAACTATGGGAGTGGAAACACCGAGAAAAAGCAACTGCCTGAATACAGAGGTTGAGGGGACATGACAGAGGATAGACTCTAAATGAACACTCTAATGCAAATACTATCAACAAAGCAATGGGTTCAAATCAAGAAAACATCTAATGCCCAGTGGACTTACGCGTCAGCTATGGGGGGTGGGGGGGAGGAAAAGAAAATGATCTATGTCTTTAACGAATAATGCTTGGAAATGATCAAATAAAATATATTTAAAAAAAAAAAAGTTTGTGTTTCACTGGCTTTGTCTTTAAGATCCTATGGTTACATCTCCTGACCGAGAGGGGATGGACTCAGGGGACAGAGAGAGCTACATTTTTTTGGACATGACCAATGCAAGAATTTGTTTTGCCTGATATTGCATATTTTCCACAAATATCTTATTTTTCTTTATTTTTCCACTGGAGGTAGTGGTAGAGGTGGGAAGGAGAGAAAATAGATTATTTTTAAATGAGAAAGAAATAAAAAAGAGAGAGAGAGAAAGAAACTAAGGTTATCTTCCTGTCATGATGAGGTTGATAAGGAGCAGGACCTTATTTAATAAAAGATGACCATTTAAAAGAGAAGACTGAGACTCAGAAGAGTAAAATATCTTGCCTGAGGTCATGCAGCAAATCAGGTGATATTGGACAAACTCTTTGGAAACCCTTTCAGCTAGTTGAATAAGGGAACTAATAATGACTCATTAAGAGCCTCCAGTCTGCAGGGCCTTGGTAGAGATTTATCCTATCATACTACTAGGGAATAACCACAGCAAGGACAATGTCTGCTGAGTCATTTACTACTTATAAAAAATTGGCTTCATTTTTGCTTTGGCTCAGAGTAGTAGGCCCATCTTCTTGGCCCTTAGTAACTAGTCCCAAGGCCACAGTCCCACATGACCATTATTCTGGAAGATGTGAAAAGTCACCTAATGCAAAACTCTCTGTTTGTCAATATGGCTTAGCGCTTGTCCTTGTTATTCATCTTCATGACCTTGGGAATGCCAATGAGCATCATTATTAATAAGATTATAGCTATCTGGGTGATCCTGGGCAAATCACTTAACCTGGTTTGCCTAGCCTTTGCCCTTCAGTCTTAGAGTTGTTACTAATATGGAAAGTAAAGGTTTTTTAAAAAGAATATAGCAATACCCTCATTTATCTAGCATCTATATTTCTTTCAACTTTCACCATCCAAAACATGGCCCTCCATCCAGAACTAAGCTGGGGGAAGAGATGGGGGGAATGGTTTCTACATAACTGGAATGGCGATCAAAAAGTTCACAGGCCTTTACTTCATGCCTATCGTCAGGCCGGCTAAACCTTTTGAGGGTAGCCATTGGGTCGTCGTTGTCGTCGTCGACCCCTGGTGAACTAGGGCTTTGCTCACCCAGCATGTGAAGACTGTTTTGGCAGAACAGGTGGAAGAAACCAACAAGAAGGTTCAACGGCTGAGATGGCGATACAGCAAAGCACTGTGGAGTGCTTAGGGCATGTTGGAGCACAAAGGACAACACGGCCATCCAATGCAGCTGAGGAAGTCTCCAGGTGTAACGACCTTTCGTGCCACTGGACCCAGGCTTCCAACGCAGAGAGAGTGGGACTGTCTCTGTGCATCGACTTTTCCACTTAAATCTTCATGCACAAGTGTCTGTGCCCAAAAACACACAAAGACAATCGTCATCCTCGGTTACCAAGAGACTACTACTACTACTATTGTCTTGGTACAGTGGAATAAGCATTGTCTCTGGAGTCAGAAGACTTGAGTTCAAGACCTGCTGTTGATCCCCTTCGCCTATGTGATCTTGGGAAAATCACTTCCCCTCTCTGACACTCAGTTTCTTCTGTAAAACAAAAAGGTTGGAGCAGATGGCCTCTGAAGTCTCTTCCAACTCAAAATGTATGAAACTATAATCCTACAGCTTAAAGGAATGAATAAATTGAAAGCATTTATTAATTATTCATATACCCTGCCAAACACTGTAAAAAACTGAGGATACTAATAAAAAAAAAAGAGTCTCTGTCCTCCAGGTGCTGGCATGTAGAAGGTAGTAGAAGAAAGGAAGAGGCATTTTGGTCTATTCAGTAAATTCAATAAACATTTATTAAGCTCCTACTTTTCCTTATGGAGTATTCAGGGAGAACTAGCACCTCTGGTATGAGGGCTGGCTGAGCCCTATTCAGGGCTGCTCCTCCACCTTTGGTGTCTGCCTTTCACCCAACTCTCACCTGTGACTCCAAGAAGTTGCAGCATGCACAGGGGCCACACACAGGTAAAAGCGTCTCAGCAGATGAAGGTGATTGACAGGTCTCAAATCTGTCAGAGAGTTAGGGGGATGTCTACCCCAAGAATGGAAAGCCTTCTCCCTGAGGAATGAGCAGATAAGATCAATTTGTTCCAATGGCCATGAAGGTGGCTAAAGTAGGAGCTGTGGAGGGCTTAGAGCTTGGTCAGATGTCCAAGACACCATGATTGCCTACTGCATCCCAGATCATCTCCAGTTGTCCTGATTTGTTTGCCACTGGACCTGGATGAAAGAGTAAGTTTGATGACTTTGTGCAACTCTGCCATACTTAAATCAAATTCATGCCAAAGTCAAGACATCATCAGTGAAGTCAATAGTCCTCTTCAAAACCAAGGATGAACAACAACTGTGTGCCAGACACTGTGCTAAGCACTGGGGAATCACAAAAAGACAAAGACAATTCTTTCTTTTAAGAAGCTTACAGTCTAATGGGAGAGACAACATGCAAATAAACATATGCAAAGCAAGCTATGTACAAGATAAATAGGAAAAAAAATATTTTTTTACCTTTCACCTAACCTTGAATTTTTTTTTTACCAATAAATAAATAGGAAAAAATATTAACAGAGAAAGAAACACTAGAATTAAGAGGGGTTAGGGAAGGCTTCCCATAAAAGGTAAGATTTTAGTTGCCTAGCAGCACTGAGGTTGTGCAGTGTGTACTGGATCCCATCAGAATGGTTGTGTGCTTTTGTCCATCTTCATTTAGCAACATATAGCTAGGAGTGAAGGCAATAAATGGTGGGAATGATCAGAGGCTGAAGCTTGGCTGGGTATAATAAGGGATATGATAAGGGGGCTAGGGATTCAAGAGAGGGAGACAATGAAGAGTTGTATTGGTTCACCAAGGATTCAAGATGGAGAACACTGGAGAAAGTGGCTAATGCAGGAGAGACAGCCAGAAAGAGAATTGAGGAGTTAAGGGATTGGAGGTCACGGTGTAGATGAAGAGTAAGGTTTTATAAGGGAAAGGAGAGAAAGAGAGGTAAAAAGCCAATAAATTATAACCTAGAAAATTACAGGGCTGTAGGAGAGAAGGAGGTATATGTAAGAGATGTTGCAATGGTTAAATGGACAAATCGAGCCCTAGGTAGATTAACATTTATAATTTATAGGTCTTTTCTTTTTAAATTTTGAGTTCCAAATTCTCTACCTCTATTTGACCCCTTCCCCTACCCACTGAGAAAGCAAGCAATATGACATCAATTATACATGTGAAATCATGCAAAACATATTTTCATATTTCAAGGAAAGAAAAAATAAAGTGAGAAAATCATACTTCAATTTGCATTTAGAGTTTATCATTTCTCTCTCTGGAGGTAGATAGCATTTTTTCATTGTGGGTCTTGGGAATTGTCTTGGATCATTGTATTGATCAGAGTAGCCTTTCACAGTTGATCATCATTAAAATATTGCTGTTACTGTGCACAATGATCTCCTGGTACTTGCTTCATTTTGCATTAGTTCATGTAGATATTGCTCTTTTTTTCTGAAACCAATCCCTCTTGTCATTTCTTATGGCACAGTAGTAATTCATCAGAATCATATGACAATTTTTTCATCCATTCCCCAACTGATGAGCATCCCCTCAATTTCCAATTCCTTGGCCACCACAAAAAAAGAGCTGCTATAAATATTTTTGTACAGATAGGTCCTTTTCCATTAAAAAAAAAATCTCTGAGTAGTGGTATTGGTGGGTCAAAAGGTATGCACAGTTTTATAGCTTTTTGAGTATAGTTCCTAATTGTTCTCCAGAATGGTTGGACCAGTTCATTAGTGTACCTATTTTTTTCTTACCCCTCCAGCATATGTCATTTCTGAGAGGGATGAGGTGGTGCCTCAGAGTTGTTTTCATTTACTTCTCTAGTCAGTAGTTATTTAAAATATTTCTTCATGGTTATAGTTTTGATTTCTTCTGAAAACTGTCTTTTTATATATCCTTTGACCATTTATCAATTGGGGAATGACTTTTATTTTAAAATTTTAGACTCAGTTCAATATAAATATCTGTTTCTGTTTAATGGTTGAGGTCATCTCATTCACATTCAGTTATGATTACGATTTATTTTCCTCCAACCCATTTTCTTCTATTTCTCTTTTCTCTCTCTTTTATCCTGTCCCCTATTTTGCTTCTAACTACTGCTTACTTTAATTCACCCTCCCTTTTATTAATTCTCTGCCCCTCACCTTCTATGACCTCTTTCCCTTCTTATTTCCTTATTGGGTTAGTTATAGTTCTATATATAGCTGAGTATATATACATATTTTTCCTTCTTTGAACCAATTCTGATAAGGGTGAGGTTCAAGCATTACCTACCTTCCCTCATTTTCCATTCCATTGTAAATGCTTTTCCTTGCATGCCTCTTTTATGTGAGAAAAATTTCCTCATTCCATCTCTCCCTTTCTTCTTCCCCCAGTGCATCACTTTTTCTCAGCCTTCCTTTTATTTTTGTTTTGGAGATAATACCAACATAATCAACTCACACTCCACACTCTGTGTTTGTAAACTCCTTTTAACTGTTCTAATTATGATAAAGTTCTTAGGAGTTACATGCATCATCTTACTATAAAGGAAAGTAAACAGTTTAACTTTTTGAGTCCCTTTTTGAGTCTTTCACATTTACCTTTTTATGCTTCTCTTGAGTCTTATGTTTGAATGCCAAATTTCTATTCGGTTCTGGTCCTTTCATCAATAATACTTGAAATTTCTCTATTTCATTAAAGTGTCCATTTTCCCCCCTGAATAATTATACTCAATTTTGCTTGGTAGGTAATTCTTGGTTGTAATCCTAGGTCTTTTGCCTTCTGGAACATCATATAACAAGCCCTCTGGTCCTTTAATATAGAAGCTGCTAAATCTTGTGTTATCCTGACTGTGGTTCTATAATATTTAAATTGTTTCTTTCTGGCTACTTGAAACATTTTCTTTTTGACCTGGGAGCTCTAGAATTTGGTTAAAATATTCCTGGGAGTTTTCATTTTGGAATCTCATTCAGGAGGTAATTGATGAATTCTTTCAATTCTATTTTACTCTCTGGATCTAAGATATTAGAACAGTTTTCCTTGATAATTTTTTGAAATAGGATAGCTAGGCTCTTTCTTTGATCATGACTTTAAGGTATTCTAATAATTATTACATTATTTCTCCTAGATGTATTTTCCAGATCAATTATTTTTCCAATGAGATATTTCATATTTTCTTCCATTGTTTCATTCTTTTGACTTTGTTTTATTGTTTCTTGATGTCTCATGGAGTTCCTAGTTTCCCCTTGCTCAATTTAATTTTTAAGAAATTATTTTCTTCAGTGAGATTTTGTTACTCTTTTTTCCATTTGGCCAATTCTGCTTTTTAAGGAGTTCTCTTCAATAGATTTCTGTGCCTTTTAAAAAAAATCAAGCTGCTAATTCTTTTTTTCTGAATTTGCTTGCATTACCCTCTTTTCTTTTTCCAAATTTTCCTTTACTTTTATTTCTTTTTTGAATTCTTCTAGTTTTCTTGTAGACTTTGGGTCCAATTAACATTTTTCTTTGAGGCTTTTGCTTTTTTTCCCCCACATTGTTGTCTTTTTCTGAGTTTTGTCTGTGCCACAATAGTTGCTTTTTATGGTCAAATTTGTTGTTGTTGTTGTTGTTTGCTCATTTTCCCAGCCTATATCTTGATTTTGAACTTTATGTTAATGTTGGATTCTGCTAACCTGGGGCTGGGGAGGCACTTTCCTAAGCTTCCATGCTGCAATTTTCAAGTTAGTTTTGGTGATCTGAAAAATTTTCATGCTTCCAAAGTTATGTGATCCTGGGCATGATATAGTCATTGCTCTCCTGATCTACACTCTGGTCTTTATCCATCTCCCCTGTATTTATTCCCTTGTAACTGCAAGCACTAATGCTCCTCTTTCCTTTGGTATTGTGACCAGGTCCCCTGCTCCCTTATGACTATCAGGTTGGTCCTCTCTTCCCTGAATCTGTGACCCAGAATATTTCTAAGCTGAGTTCCCAAAACTGCAGCTGCTGCTATTCCCACCCCTGTTTGGGCTCGAGTCAGGGTTCCACCCTGAAGCTACAGACTTTTCCTGACAACATCTTACATTTTCTTAGGCCAGAAAAATGTCTCACACTGTCCTTTTGTTGGCTCTGTCACTCCAAAATGTGGTTTGAAACATTATTTTAAAGGTCATTGGAGGGAAATCTTGGGAGAATTCAGCTAGGTGGCTGCCCCTAATCTGTCATCTTGACTCTATTCCATAGAGGAATAGATTGACACATGTCTTCCAATAATAATGATGGAGTTGATATGTTCATAGTTCATGATTCCAGAACTTGAAGAGGAGGGAGGGAGATGAAAGGCAGCAAAGTAGTTGGCAGAGCTGTGAGGGATGGTCAAAAGGCAGGGAATGAAATAAAGAGGCATGATGGCTGGGGCTTTCCAACCCCATCTGGAATGGTCCAGAAGGTACCAATCAGGACAGCAAATCCCCAGGGTGAAAGTTTCTCTTCAGGGCAGTGGTTCTCAACATTTTTTGCTCCATAAATCCCTTTTATCCAGCATTACAACAAAAGAATATGTCATGAGCCTCAAGTAATTTAATGTACTGCTCATAATATTCTATTAGATTTATTCACTAAATGCTTATAATAACTATAATGATAACTTTAGTCCCCATCTCTAAATTAATGTTTACATTATATGATTATAATTATAAAATTTTATTCTGAAAACTCTAATTATAAAATAATTATGAATATTTTATGTGGGACATTCTGTAAGAATTAAAAGAAAACATAAAAGACCTCATATGCTTATTATTATCTATAAGACGTCATATTAAATTTCTTTATTTTATAAATTTTATTGAATGTAAATGACATTTTAAATGAAATAAGTTACAACTTGGAAGATGTTTAACATAATACAATAATAATATATAAACTTAATTTCAGTGTTGGACTTCTTTGACCAAAGGTTTGTAATATTTGGCTCCACACCAGACAAACATAGTCTTGAGTCTGGTTCCAAATAGAATTTATTTCTGTGTTTTGATTTAAAACAAAAATAAAGTGAAAATGTGCTCTCCCACAAATATGTGGTGGGAAATGCAATGTAGGAAAATTTTGCTAACTCTCTGACTGAAAGATGGAAATTCTTAAAAAAAATTTTTTTTTAATTTTCAGCCACCTACCTAGTTGCAATATAAATATTTGCTTTCCTACTAGCTAGTGATAAGTGCTATGTTACATAACAAATATACTTAAAATTCAATTGGCTATATCAATTTGTTTTTAACTATGTTTGTATATAAATTAACCTTTGTAAGGAAAGCATTACTTCAGATGTGACTTTCTTCTTTTCTGCCATAGCAAACCAGCTATACTCTCACAGAAATTCTCTATAATGACTGACCCAATTTGTCCACCCGTTCACTTAAAAATCCACCAGATAAAAGGATATGAACAAAACTCCTATAAGAAGGAGAGGAAGAGAGGGGGGGGGGTACTTAAACCTCAATCTCAGGGAAATCAACTCTGAGAGGGAAAAACATCCAGATCCATTGGGATCTTGAATTCTATCTTACCCAACAAGGGTAAGGAGAAGGGAAAACCAAGGGGGGGAGGGGGAGAGGGAGAACAAAAAGGGAGGGAAAGAGAGGGGGGAGGGGGAGGGAAGAAAAAGGGAGGGACTAAAAAGGGAAACATCAAGGGAGGGGACAAGGGGGACTGATTCAAAGTAAATCACTGGACTAAAAGGTAGAGCCGAAGAAGAAAAGGTTAGAATTAGGGAAGGCAATCAAAATGCCAGGGAGTCCACAAATGACAATCATAACTTTGAACGTGAATGGGATGAACTCACCCATAAAACGTAGACGAATAGCTGAATGGATTAGAATCCAAAACCCTACCATATGTTGTCTTCAAGAAACACACATGAGGCGGGTTGACACCCACAAGGTCAGAATTAAAGGATGGAGTAAGACCTTCTGGGCCTCAACTGATAGAAAGAAGGCAGGAGTGGTAATCATGATATCTGATAAAGCCAATGCAAAAATAGACCTGATCAAAAGGGATAGGGAAGGTAATTATATTTTGTTAAAAGGGACTCTAGACAATGAGGAAATATCATTAATCAACATGTATGCACCAAATAATATAGCACCCAAATTTCTAATGGAGAAACTAGGAGAATTGAAGGAAGAAATAGACAATAAAACCATACTAGTGGGAGACTTAAACCAACCATTATCAAATTTAGATAAATCAAATCAAAAAATAAATAAGAAAGAGGTAAAAGAAGTGAATGAAATCTTAGAAAAATTAGAATTAATAGACATATGGAGAAAAATAAATAGGGATAAAAAGGAATACACCTTCTTCTCAGCACCACATGGCACATTCACAAAAATTGACCATACATTAGGTCACAGAAACATAGCACACAAATGCAAAAAAGCAGAAATAATGAATGCAGCCTTCTCAGATCACAAGGCAATAAAAATAATGATTAGTAATGGTACATGGAAAACCAAATCTAAAACCAATTGGAAATTAAACAATATGATACTCCAAAACCGTTTAGCTAAAGAAGAAATCATAGAAACAATTAATAATTTCATCAAGGAAAATGACAATGGCGAAACATCCTTTCAAACCTTTTGGGATGCAGCCAAAGCGGTAATCAGAGGCAAATTCATATCCCTGAAAGCTCATATTAACAAACAAGGGAGAGCAGAGATCAATCAATTGGAAATGCAATTGAAAAAACTCGAAAGCGATCAAATTAAAAACCCCCAGCAGAAAACCAAATTAGAAATCCTAAAAATTAAGGGAGAAATTAATAAAATCGAAAGTGATAGAACTATTGATTTAATAAATAAGACAAGAAGCTGGTACTTTGAAAAAACAAACAAAATAGACAAAGTACTGGTCAATCTAATTAAAAAAAGGAAGGAAGAAAAGCAAATTCACAGCATTAAAGATGAAAAGGGGGACAGCACCTCCAATGAGGAGGAAATTAAGGCAATCATTAGAAATTACTTTGCCCAATTATATGGCAATAAATACACCAATTTAGGAGAAATGGATGAATATATACAAAAATACAAACTGCCTAGACTAACAGAAGAGGAAATAGAATTCTTAAATAATCCCATATCAGAAATTGAAATCCATCAAGCCATCAAAGAACTTCCTAAGAAAAAATCCCCAGGGCCTGATGGATTCACCTGTGAATTCTATCAAACATTCAGAGAACAGTTAACCCCAATACTATACAAACTATTTGACATAATAAGCAAAGAGGGAGTTCTACCAAACTCCTTTTACGACACAAACATGGTACTGATTCCAAAACCAGGCAGGTCAAAAACAGAGAAAGAAAACTATAGACCAATCTCCCTAATGAATATAGATGCAAAAATTTTAAATAGGATACTAGCAAAAAGACTCCAGCAAGTGATCAGAAGGATCATTCACCATGATCAAGTAGGATTCATACCAGGGATGCAGGGCTGGTTCAACATTAGGAAAACCATCCACATAATTGACCACATCAACAAGCAAACTAGCAAGAACCACATGATTATCTCAATAGATGCAGAAAAAGCCTTTGATAAAATACAACACCCATTCCTATTAAAAACACTAGAAAGCATAGGAATAGAAGGGTCATTCCTAAAAATAATAAACAGTATATATCTAAAACCAACAGCTAATATCATCTGCAATGGGGATAAACTAGATGCATTCCCAATAAGATCAGGAGTGAAACAAGGATGCCCATTATCACCTCTACTATTTGACATTGTACTAGAAACACTAGCAGTAGCAATTAGAGAAGATAAAGAAATTGAAGGCATCAGAATAGGCAAGGAGGAGACCAAGTTATCACTCTTTGCGGATGACATGATGGTCTACTTAAAGAATCCTAGAGATTCAACCAAAAAGCTAATTGAAATAATCAACAATTTTAGCAAAGTTGCAGGATACAAAATAAACCCACATAAATCATCAGCTTTTCTATATATCTCCAACACAGCTCAGCAGCAAGAACTAGAAAGAGAAATCCCATTCAAAATCACCTTAGACAAAATAAAATACCTAGGAATCTATCTCCCAAGACAAACACAGGAACTATATGAACACAACTACAAAACACTCGCCACACAACTAAAACTAGACTTGAACAATTGGAAAAACATTAACTGCTCATGGATAGGACGAGCCAATATAATAAAAATGACCATCCTACCCAAACTTATTTATCTATTTAGTGCCATACCCATTGAACTACCAAAATACTTCTTCACTGATTTAGAAAAAACCATAACAAAGTTCATTTGGAAGAACAAAAGATCAAGGATATCCAGGGAAATAATGAAAAAAAACACATATGATGGGGGCCTTGCAGTCCCAGACCTCAAACTATATTACAAAGCAGCAGTCATCAAAACAATTTGGTACTGGCTAAGAAACAGAAAGGAAGATCAGTGGAATAGACTGGGGGAAAACGACCTCAGCAAGACAGTATACGATAAACCCAAAGATCCCAGCTTTTGGGACAAAAATCCACTATTCGATAAAAACTGCTGGGAAAATTGGAAGACAGTGTGGGAGAGACTAGGAATAGATCAACACCTCACACCCTACACCAAGATAAATTCAAAATGGGTGAGTGACTTAAACATAAAGAAGGAAACCATAAGTAAATTGGGTAAACACAGAATAGTATACATGTCAGACCTTTGGGAGGGGAAAGGCTTTAAAACCAAGCAAGATATAGAAAGAATCACAAAATGTAAAATAAATAATTTTGACTACATCAAACTAAAAAGCTTTTGTACAAACAAAACCAATATAACTAAAATCAGAAGGGAAACAACAAATTGGGAAAAAATCTTCATAGAAACCTCTGACAAAGGTTTAATTACTCATATTTATAATGAGCTAAATCAATTGTACAAAAAATCAAGCCATTCTCCAATTGATAAATGGGCAAGGGAAATGGATAGGCAGTTCTCAGATAAAGAAATCAAAACTATTAACAAGCACATGAAGAAGTGTTCTACATCTCTTATAATCAGAGAGATGCAAATCAAAACAACTCTGAGGTATCACCTCACACCTAGCAGATTGGCTAACATAACAGCAAAGGAAAGTAATGAATGCTGGAGGGGATGTGGCAAAGTAGGGACATTAATTCATTGCTGGTGGAGTTGTGAACTGATCCAACCATTCTGGAGGGCAATTTGGAACTATGCCCAAAGGGCGACAAAAGAATATCTACCCTTTGACCCAGCCATAGCACTGCTGGGTCTGTACCCCAAAGAGATAATGGACACAAAGACTTGTACAAAAATATTCATAGCTGCGCTCTTTGTGGTGGCCCAAAACTGGAAAACGAGGGGATGCCCATCAATTGGGGAATGGCTGAACAAACTGTGGTATATGTTGGTGATGGAATACTATTGTGCTCAAAGGAATAATAAAGTGGAGAAGTTCCATGGAGACTGGAACAACCTCCAGGAAGTGATGCAGAGCGAGAGGAGCAGAACCAGGAGAACATTGTACACAGAGACTAATACACTGTGGTATAATCGAACGTAATGGACTTCTCTGTTAGTGGCGGTGTAATGTCCCTGAACAACTTGCAGGGATCCAGGAGAAAAAAACACCATTCATAAGCAAAGGATAAACTATGGGAGTGGAAACACCGAGAAAAAGCAATTGCCTGAATACAGAGGTTGAGGGGACATGACAGAGGATAGACTTTAAATGAACACTCTAATGCAAATACTATCAACAAAGCAATGGGTTCAAATCAAGAAAACATCTAATGCCCAGTGGACTTACGCGTCGGCTATGGGGGGTGGGGGGGAGGAAAAGAAAATGATCTATGTCTTTAACGAATAACGCTTGGAAATGATCAAATAAAATATATATTAAAAAAAAAAAAGGATATGAACATACATGGAGGGTAAGTTTGAATTGGAAAACAACGCTAATGCAGTGAGAAGCAAAAGAAGGTTTGTTTCTGGTTCGCTATGGCTTTCCATGTACTTGCCCAGAGAGTGTGGTTTTATAGCCTGCCATTTGTACTTTAAGAATGCAAACATTCATAACATCTTGATCATGTAATTATCAAGCTGATGATCTAGGATTCCAGGGTAACAGAGGGCAGTGAGGAGGCTATTTTGGTGCAATGTGCAGAACTGAGTATATAACTGCATTCATATGCATTTGACCATCTGCTGAGGATTTACCTACACTTAAATGTTGAACCCTTATAACAGTTTGGAAACAATTTGATGACAAGTTAAAAAAATTTTTTTAATTAAAAAACACCAAAACTGCTGTTCATGTGATCACAATTGTTTCAGATGATTGTAGAAACAAACCCATAATGCTTCAAACACACATATACTTATTGTCACCAAGAAAAAATATTTTTATAATACAATTGGGTGATTATTAATTTAATAAGGTGTCATTAAAGAATTTTTAGCATGAACCCCTTGGATCATCAGCACAAACCCAACCACCAAATAGGAATCACTGGTCTAGGGAATGTGCGGGGCAAAGTAGTTAGCAAGACTCTGGAGGAGGAAGGAAAAGAGTAAGTATTTATTTAAGTAAGTATTTATTAAGTAAGTATTTATTAAGCTTCTACTGGGACAGCTAGGGGGTTCAATAGATTGAGCACCAGGCTTGGAATCAGGAAGATCTAAGCTCAATTCTAGCCTAAGATATTTACTCCCTGTGTAATGCTGGGAAAGTCATTAAAAAAAACAACCTCTATTTGCCTCAGTTTCCTCATCTGTAAAATGAGCTTGAGAAGGAATTGGCAAACCTCTCCAGTATCTTTGCCCAGAAAACCCCAAATGGAGTCACAAAGAGTTGGACATGACTGAAATGATTAAACCACAGCAACAACAAGCTCCTACATGTGCCAGACACTGTGCCATGTACTTTACAATTATTATTTCATTTGTAAAACATAATTCAAACTGTAAAGCATTATATAAATTGTATTTTGTATGTAGCCTCCATCATTTACCCATTATTCCATCTTCTGTTCATGTTCACAACAACCCAGGGAGGGTTTTATTATTATCCTCATTTTACAGGTGAAAAAACTGAAGTAAACAAGAGTTTAAATGACTTGCTCAGGATCATTCAGCAGGTGTCAGACTGGATTTGAACTCAATCCTTCCTGATGCCAGGCCCAGTTTTAGAACCACTGTTACACCTAGCTACTATGAGTGATTCTATTGGATTCTCAATTCTAAATTATCTGACTTTGCACTGGACAGAGTAATAGTAGAGGCCTAGTTAGACATAGACACACTAATAAATAACCTTGGGAAATGGCTGCCAAAAGCCAGAAAACAAAGCAAAGAAAATTAGAAAAAAATAAGAATTGTACAGATATGTGTCTGGGGTCTTACCAAAAGAGAAAATTGCTCTATATGCCTCAGTTGCCCATGATAGCATTAGAATAGTATATCCCAGTGGAATATTGATGATGTTACTCCTGTATCAGGAAGAAAGAGAAATGGTATTCAATATATTTTGTTTATTCGGGCACTCAACAAATATATGGAGTGTTCAGGGAGGGCTAAAAACCTCTGGAGCAAGGCTTGTTGAACCCTTTTTGGATCTGCTCATCCACATTTGGTGTGTGCCTTTTACCCAACTCTCCCCTGTGGCTCCAAGAAGCATCATGGCCACACCATGGTAAAACCATCTTGGCAGGTAGGCTAAACCAGGTTGAGGATAATCATCAGACTTCAGTCCTATCAGGGGGTTAGAGGGGTGTCTACCCCAAGCACGTGAAGACTTTCTTCAGCAAAATGGGCAGATGACAACAATTTGTTCCAATGGCCATGAAGGCAGGTAAAGCAGGCACTGTAGAACCCTCAAAACCTGGTCAGACGTCAAAGATGCCAAAGTCATCCACTATATCCTGGGCCACTGCCAGGCATTGTGATGGGTCTTGCCACTGGACTTCGATGATTCCAGAAGAGAGAAATGAGACTGACAACAGTAATACAAATCTGCCTCACTTAAATCTAAATCACGCACAAGTTGAGACTTGTCACCTTGTTAAGTTATCCGTCCTCTTCAAAAATGAAGGACAAACTATGTGCAAGGCACAATGCTGGGTACTGATCGTACAAAGATCAAATAAAAGAAGAATATAATGCACGATATGTTTTAAAAAGAATTTCACTAAATGTATTTTCTTTTTGTAGCCTTGGTAGTTAAAGGAGTAAGTTGGGGAAGGCAGTGGGTTAGATTTTCTAAGTTGGGACAGAAGATCTCATTGGGGAGAGACCCCAGGATAGTTCTCTTTGGGTGAGAACTCTGGGAAGTTTGGAGGGGGTAGGGCTGGACCAGTCCAGGAAGGAGTTCAACCGGGATGTAGCTTTTGTAGGGAAGAAGCACTGCCATTTGTAGCTTCCTATTTTAATTAATTATTCTTTCTAAGGTCAGTTACTTTTGAGCAGTACAAGGTCTGTCAGTACCCTCAAAATTTCAGCACATAGTTGCCTTGACTTAATTATGGCTCTGAGCATTGCACTTTCCCTTTTTATTCTGTTCTCTCGACCACCATATTTTTTGAGAAAGAAGATGTTTTTAGAAAAGGCAAGATTTCCTAGCAATGCCCTCCAGAAGGGCTAACCTTCCCAGGAAAATACTCCAGACCTATTTGATCAGTCTATTACACTGACCTCTTCAGAGGCATCAAAAAGAGATATCTTTGAAGTTGCACCTGGATTGGTTTTATGAAAAACCTCATTGCAATATTTTCACATTTCATTTTGAGATCAGAAGAATGATTTCCCAGGCAGATTCAGTGATGGGACAGCTAGTAAATTGAATGTGTATGTCCAGGAAGGAAGAAACTTTAAAAAAATCATCATTGAGTTGTAGATCAAGCTGCTATATATACTGCACAAATGTGAATGTATTCCCTAAACAGAAACTGCTTAAGACTTTCCCCTTTAAAGAAGCCTTCCCTAACTGCTATCTTCCTACTTCCCCTGTAACCACTTATCTTTTCCTTATTTGAAATCTCATTATTTATTGAACCATATATTCTATACTATTATAGCATATCTTCTTTTTTTTAAGTTTGATAAATGTCTTTCTTTTTCATATTGGAGTAATTTCTGGCTAAATTCTCCCCTTCCCCCAATTTTCCCACCATCATCATCTAATGGAGACTTCTTTTGAAAAAAATAAAAACTAACAAAATAATTGTTATAGCAACTATTCTCAATGGCATATACATCATTTGACTCTCTCCCACACCTAACCATGAAAAGGAGAAATTTTCGATTTCTGCATCTCTTCTCTGAGTCCACAATTAACCATTGCATTTATGATTTTTAGTTTCATTTTATTGGTCTTTTCATTTACATATTTGTAGTCATGATGTATGCCATTTTCTGTTCCACTCACTGCACTCTGTATCAGTTTATACAAATCTTCCCATACTTCTCTGAATTCTTCATATTAGTAAATTTCTCTAGCATGATAATCTTCCCTTACATTCATATAATCATAATTTGTTCAGCCATTTCCTAGTTTGTTCCCAGTTTGGAATATAGTTGTTTTTTATAGAAACATAGGAATATAGAATATATAGAAATATAGAAAGTTTTGCATATAATATGTTATCCCCAAACTAAGCTTTCTGAGCAAAAGGCTTATGTCTTATTTGTCTTTTTAGCTCTCCTAGTTCCTAGCACAGTATTCTACATGAGACATTTGTTAAATGTTTGTCAAATGAAGAATTATTTTCTAGTTATCTCCTAACTAAAAGCATGAATTCTCCAAGGTCAAGAACCATGTGTTTCTGTTTCTTTCATAACCATTATAGTACCCAACATAGTGACAGGCATATGTTAGATATTCAAGTTAGTATGGTTAACTGGGCAGTTGGAGTCCTCTTTGTTACCATTTAATTAATAAGCCATTGTGTACAACAAAAATCTCTGTACCCCTGTGTTTCGGTGAGCTGCCTGGGAAGGCAGCACCACTCTGAGAAGTCTTTGGTATCTCAAATCTGGCTTTGGCTCGACTTGACAACTGACTGGAGGCATTTGCTGGGCATAGAGAGCTTAGATGTCCTCTCTGAGGTTATTTGGTTTAAGCTGAGAAATTAGAGGTCACCCATGTCATCATAACACCAAGGGAATCAACTTGGAACATTTTAATGAAACCAAATGGCAGGGATTTATACTTAACTTATAGTGTGGCATTAAGATTGGAAAACCCAGGTGAACGCGAGTACATTGTAAGCATAATGAAGTTATTGATTTTAATTTTCTGACCTTTCAATGGAAGGAAGAGGCACCTATATCTACCTGATGCAGGAAGGGAAAAAAAAGTGGGTGAGATGGAAACCTGGAACAGGTCCAGAAGGGAAGGTTTTTCCAATAACTCTTACGATGAATAGTTTTCTTTTCAAATGGATGGTTGTTGATTTGTCTTTTTTTTTTTAATTCAAACCTACTACTATTTAACTGGTTTCACTTGGCATAGAAATTCCCCACCCTATTGTTATAGATTGGCAATTGCCTATAGTTTATAGTTTGGGATGCTGAAAGTCATCTTGGGCCCTGGGAGATGAGGTGATTTGTTCAGGATCACACTCTAATATGTGTCAGGGACAGGACTTCAGAAGGCAAGTTTTCCTGTATAAATAAATTCCAAGGCAGAAGAGTGGAAAGGCCTAGGCAATGAGGGGTTAATTCTACACTCCAGCTGAGAGTCTTAGGTCTGAGGAGGGGATGCATCACTGTCCTTTCGTTCTTTTGGGGGTTGTAGTGAGTGCTCTTTAGAAATGAATCCCCTAGTCAGCTTCCAATTCCATTTATGTTAGTGCCCACTCAGAGATGGAGCCAGGAGATGAAGCTTTTCTGAGGGGGCAGGCAGTACCTCCATAGGGA
Source organism: Monodelphis domestica (assembly GCF_027887165.1). Lineage (NCBI taxonomy): Eukaryota > Metazoa > Chordata > Mammalia > Didelphimorphia > Didelphidae > Monodelphis > Monodelphis domestica. The sequence continues at coordinate 451,259,390 of NC_077227.1, forward strand.
AGTGTGGGAGTGTATGACGTTTAAAGAGATAGATTTTTCCAGCCAAAAACTCACTGCTTTAGGGTAGGCAGGTGATGGAGTAGTATACCAGGTAGGCATGAATCCTTTCCTGATAAGACTACTTGCTGAGAAGTCAGTGTAGGTAAACAAAAGTGAGTCACATCTGGGTCGTGCCAACAGACACACCTTCTCCTTTTACGTGGCAAAGCAGCCTGGGTGTGTTTATGAGAGGGTGTATGAGACGCGATGTCTGGCTATCTCTGTCTAAATATATGCCCAACATAATGTGTAATTTGCCAAGCATATAGTCAGTTCCCAGCCCCCAACAAATGAGCCCCCCCACATACATACATACACACACACATACACACACATACACAAACACAACCTCAGCTCAAAATGGTGTCAAAGAAAAACTGGATTTTTAAGGATATTTGTCAGTAATTAGGGCATCTGAATCTAAATGTTAAAGTGATAAAAGGGACTCTATTGGTTGAAAATGCTTACTATCAAGACAGTTATTCTGCACTGTACCCTTAGGACCTGGGGAAAGTAGTTATACATGGAAAAGGTAGAGGAGTTGGACTTGGCTTGTGAATATGCATTTTGCAGAGGCCAAAAACAACAACAACAACAACCAAAAAAAAAAACCAGGCCAGAAACTTAAGGATGCAACTGAGGCTTTGGGGAAGAAAATGTATATCATGGAGAAAACAGGTTCTGGTTCATGGACTTTTTCCTCTTTTTTTTTTTAATCCTTACCTTCCGTCTTGGAGTCAATACTGTGTATTGGCTCCAAGGCAGAAGAGTGGTAAGGGCTAGGCAATGGGGGTCAAGTGACTGAATCTAGATTTGAACCTAGGACCTCCCATCTCTAGGCCTAGCTCTCAGTCCACTAAGCTACCCAGCTGCCCCCACTTTTTCCTCTTAACAGTTGCCCACCAGGGCTGTGGTTTAAAAAATGCTTGTAGAGCTTTTCCTCCAAGGCTATAACATCACAGATAATCAGCCATTTGTTGATCACCTACTATGTGCCTGGAACTGTGCTGAGCTATGGGGTACCAAGAAAAGCAAAAAACAAACTCTGCCCTTAAGGAGCTCACAACCTAACTGGGAAACCAGCATACAAACAAAAATGAACAAACAAGCTGTATACAAGATAAAAAAGAAATAATCAACAGAAGGACTGCACCAGAATTAAGAGGGATTGGGAAAGGCTTCCTATAGAAGGTGAGATTTTACCTGAGTCTTAAAGGAAGTTAGGGAAGCAGGTGAGGAGGGAGAGCATTCCAGCCACTGGGAAGAGCCAGAAAACATGCCCATAGCCAAGATAGAGAATTTGTTTAGGAAATGGCAAGGAGACCGGCATTACTAGACTAAAAAAGGCATAGGGTAGGGGTGGGATGGGAGGTTAATGTATAAGAAAACTGGAAAAGGGAGACGGATTTGTTATGAAGGGTCTTGAATGGCATACAGAGGATTTTGTATTTGCCCTGGAGATTATTAGGAACCACTAGAGTTTGTTGAGTTGGGGTGGGGTGGGGTACAATAGGAAATCACTTTGAGGGCTGAATGGATGATGAAATGGAGTGAGGAGAGACTTCTGGAAGGCTCCTCAAGCATCAGGTTATTGCAGTAGTCCCAATGGAGAAAATGAAGACGTGTACTAGAGTAGTGGCAGTGTCAGAGGAAAGAAGCAGGGTATATTTGAGAAATGTGGCAAATATGAAACCCATAGGTCTTGGCAACAGATTTGATATGAGGAATGACAGATAGGAATTGAGGATGATACCTAGGTTATAAGTCTAGAGGACTGGAAGGTGATAGTGCTCTTGACAATAAATAAAGTAAATTTGGAAGAGGAAAGATTTGGGAGAATAATGAATTCTGTTTTGGACATGAATTTAAGGTGTCTTCTCCAATTCAGGATGTCTGATAGGCATTTAAAGGTGTTAGATTAGAGCAGTTTAGAGTTTGGGGCAGGCTAGGTAGATTTGGGAATCATCAGCATAGAGATGACAATTAAATCTGATGAAATCACAAAATGAAGTAGTAAAGAGGGAGTAGACAAAAGAGCTCTGGGCACCACCCTGTGGGACACATATGGTTAATAGGCATACCCTAGTTGAAGATTCAGCAAAGGAGACTTACAAGGGGCAGTGAGGTATGAGGAGAACCAAGAGCCAACGATTTCCTGAAAAACCTAGAGAGAAGAGAAAGAATCAAGGAGGAGAGGGTAACTCATGTGTCCAAGGTTCCAGAGAGGTCTAAAAGGATGAAGACTTAAAATAGACCATTGAATTTGGCCAAATGATTGTGATGGGAGTGAAGAAATGGTAGGAGAGAAATATCGTTGCTTCTTCTACCATGAATCAGAATGTAGAAGCTAAGGGCTATTTAAATAGTCCTTTTGGTAAGGTTATGCTATATTGATTGGATAGACAAAAAAGAATAATTTTTTTTGAATCAAGCAGACACAATTCAGAGTCATTAAATGTGCCATTTTTTACTTTGGGAGACTCAACCCAATCTATAGCCATTTATTAAGATCTATTTGGTATAAAGCACTGTGTTGGGTGCTAGGTATACAAATGATGGCTAAAAATACATACCCTACAGTGAGTGAACTTACTTTCAACAGAGGAGTACAATATGTAAGTAGATAAGGATTCAGGTGATAATGAAGGAGAAAGGAGACTTTAGAAAGGTTACTGATAAGATCTAGCCCCAACTTGAAGGAAAAGAGCACATTGCAGGTGGCTAGGGAACAGAGAAAAGAGAGAACCTGTATAAATATACAGAAGTGGGAAATGAGCACCAAGTTCAGGGAACAGCCAGGTAGGCTAGTTGAGTTGGATTGTAAAGTGAGTAATGTACAATAAACCTAGAAGGGTAGTTTGGAACCAAATTGTGTAGAGTTTTAAATACCAGGCTGAGGAATTTCTATTTTATCCTCTAGACAGTAAGGAGGCACTGAAGTTTCTTGAACAGGGTTTTAGGAGATTTTTTTTGATAGTTGTATAAAGAACAAACAGGAGAGGGAAGACACTGGATATTAGCAGGCTATTACAAGGAGAAGAATAAAGAGGAGGTAAAGCCAGAAAAAAGCCAAGAGAGTGTATTGGACTCATTTGCACATCCCGGGGTGTACATACTGAACCCCAGGGGTTTCAGAGACCTAGGCTCTGTGGAAAGAGTTTCTACATAATTAAATCTGGTTCAAGTTATGTAAATATGGCCAGTGATAATTAATTCCCATGACCCTCTTTGCTTCCTTGAGAATATTATGCTCTGAGGTCCCCTGTGAAATGCTTTCTCCTTTCTGGGACAAAAGGTCCTAGGGAACTCTGCATTTACTTAGCTCCCTGGAAGCTATACTTTGGAGTGATCATGGATCTGGCAACCAGGAGTCATGGTGGAGAGGAGGAGCAAGGTCAGCGAGGGCAGAGGTGAATCAGGTGTCTAGGACTTAACAGCCAATTTTTTTTTAAAGCAAGTCATCACTTAGCTAGTGACAAATCTGCTTTGGGGTGCAAACAAGATGCATTTGCTACTATAACAAATGATTGGCCCTAAAAGCCTTTTTTTCCCCAGTGTGGTTTCAGCTCAAGTCATTCCTGGAGAAAGCAAGTGGGAAACTTCTAATCACGGGAAAGTGCCTCCACTACTCACTGGCCCGCTCTGTAGCAGTGATTATGAATGCTAATGACCTAATACACTTAGCCAGGTTGTGTCCCCCTGGCTCACAGAGCTGCCTATATTCATAATGTCTTCTGCAGAATGAAAGAATTTACAGGTCAATTGGCTGATGAACTTTCAGCTCAGGGAATATTCCATTTCAACAAGGAGGGATAAAGCTTGTAGTCTAATTACTACACACACATAGACTTTTCTTAACACCGGGTGTTTTTCTTCCTGTAGGACTTCCTGCCAGGCGCTGATTTATGGCTTCTCCATGCTTTGTGCTGGTGGGGCTCTGTCCTCTTTTGTGGCCAGCTGGTGCCCTTTGGGGCTCATCACAGGTGATCTACAATGCATCCTTTGGCACACTTTTCATGAAACTATGTGGAAAAGCAGAGAGGTATCATGGAAAGAATGAGAGTTTTTGAATCTTGAAATCTGAATTCAAATCTCAGCTCTGACATTTACTAGCTGTGTGACCCTGGGCAAGTCACTTTACCCCCCTCTGAGGCTTGGCTGTCACATCTGTAAAAGAAGGATAATATTGCCTATATTATTTGCTTCACAAGGTTCTTCTAAGGAAGGGATAGGAACTGAACCTGTGATGTTATGAGCGTGGGTAGTGAAGAAATTCTCTCTAGCAATATCTTCTCTTTTTTTCCTTTTGTAACTTAGAGTCTTGATTTTGCCAAGTCCCAGAAGATTAAATGACTTGCTGGAGTCACATAGACAGCATGTGCCAGTGGCAGGACAAGATCTCAGGTCTTCCTGGCTTCAAGACTGACTCTAGCTACTGTATCCCTCTCACTTTAGTGAGTGGAAAGCATTTTGTAAATCATTAATCTCTAGAGAAATGTAAATTGCTGCTCTTCTCTCTTTTCTACAAGTTCTAGCATTTACCTTGATAGATAAAAGCTCCTAGTTTCCATTTATATAGCACTTTAAGATCTGAAAGCACTTTACATACATTATTTCCCATGATCCCCATTGGAGATGAGTAACCAAAGGTGTCTGAAGATTCTTTTCCCCTAATGCCATCTAAGAACTAGAGAAGTATTTCTGTCTTCCCCTCTCCACACATCTGCTCTAAGGGAGAAGTAATCTTGGTTGGTGGCCAAGAGGGAGGGGAGCTGTTTGAGCTTTAACTTTCTTAAGATGAGGACTAAAAGATGTATGTATGGTTTATGAACAAATGATTACTGGATGGACTGATGGATGGATGGATGGGTAGATTGAGGTGACCAAGGAATTCATATTCTCTAGAGAGGTTTTAGCAAAGGATCAACAATTCAGAGAGAGAGAGAAGGAAAGGGAGGGAAGGGAGAAAGGAAGGGAGGAAAAGAGAGAGACAGAGAGAGTGGGGGGGAAGGGAGGGAGGGAAGGAGAGAAACAGAGAGAGACAGAGTGGGGGGGAAGGGAGGGAGGGAAGGAGAGAGAGAGGGGGACAGAGACAGAGACAGAGAGAGAATTGCAATCATATCAAGAAGCTAAGGGATAGGTCAGATGACCTCTGATGGTTCCTTTCTAATTCTCTGACCTCCCCTCTCCTCATCTTGGAAGCAGATGAAGGAAAGAAGGAATTCTTTCTGGTCAGAGAAATTAAGGAACTACGCCTCAGACAAGGGACACCCACACCCTGCTTCAATGCACGGTTTCAAAGCCATGGCAGCTAAAAGCAACAACAACAAGAGATAATTCCTTGTCTTTTTTGTTTTTTCGCTGATAGGTATGTGTCTCTCTAAAGATGTGTGTGCTGGGGGTGTTGGGAGCAGAGGCAGCATTTGCAAAGAAGGCGTTTTCAAATCCACAGCCAAACTGGTTTATAGCTGCCTTTCCTCTCAATGTCTTCTTGCAATGCCCCCAAACTACCTCACAGTGTCACTAGAGTTCACCTACTTCTAGACGCCAAGCAGAAGCTGACTGCAAGGAGGTGGCAGCCCCTTGAGATAAGAAGATGAGGATCTGGCAGAGACCTCAGACATTACCCAGTCCAGTGCCCAACTTTTCAGGTGAGGAAACTGAGGATGAGAGGGGAGATGGTCATTTGACCAAAGTCACAGGGGCAGCAAGTAGCAGCTGGGACACGAGGTGTTCTGGCTCCCAATGCAGGTCACTTCCACTGAACCAAATGGCCATGTCATGGGGTGTTCTGGTGCTAGAGGTAGTTGGGGATTCCAGGTAGATTTGGGGAAGCTGCAGACTGAACTCTGGGGTGGACAGAGTGACCCTCTACAATAAAATGACGTTACAGAGGGCTTGACATTCACACCTAGCTCTAAGTAAAGGGGTACCATAGAATTTTGGTCCAGGAATATGTCTCCAGCCTGGGAGCCCTACTAGGATTCAGACTAGGAGAGGAAATGAAGGAGAGGAAAGACTTTCCTCCTCTTTGCACTTACCAAGTGTGATAGTCGTTTGCTGGAGGAGGAAAAAGAAACTTAAAAAAAATGTCTTCCCAGTATGGTGGTGTTTTGAGAAGCTATTTGCTGTCAGTGGCATGTAATGAAAACAAATGTGGTAAGCTCAGCACACCAACTAGGAAAATTAGAATCTAAAGCCAATTTTTCTAACAACTGCAGTGGTCGGATCTGATTTCTTTTGCTCCTCTCAACCCCTGGGCTCTGTCTCCTCTTTCATAAATGTTGCCTTCAACCCAGCATAGAGCTATTCCTTTCCTATTTCACTCTCTAGTCCTGATGTGTATTTATTTATTTATTTTTATGAATGAGAAACAGACTTTGAGAACCTCTATGCCTGCATATGAAACTATTATGTGCCCGGCATGTCTCCATTGGGCTGCACGTGGTCCATACGGTGTGGTTAGGCTGGCAAGCCACACATGGGAATCCATGGGATGCTGGGTAATTATGACTACTCTGGAACCAGTTATTAAGCCTGTGGCTATGACAAGGATGTGAAACAGAGGGACAACGATTAGGACTTTTCTCCCTGTGATCCTCTTTTTAGCTAAAACATTCAAGTGAGCCTTGGAATGAAGCCAAGAGATGATATTGGGAGGATAAACTGAGATGGGACATTTCTCTGACGCCATTTTTTAACTTCCCCACCAGCAGTCATGGCCATTTAATAGGAATCTTTGCATGCCCACAATAGTAATGGAGCTTCATTGAGGGGATTAGAACAATGTATTCTAGGTTAGAAGATGTGGATTCAAATCCAACCACTGACACTAGTTGTATGGCCAAGGACATTTAATCTACAAACATTTATTAATTACCTACTGTGCCCTGGAAAGTGGATATAAATATAAAAGTCCCTGTCTTCATGGGACTTACATTCTATTCGGAGAGACAACACTTACAAATATAGGCATCTATGTATGTGTGTGTGTGTATATATATATATATTCTGGATACCTCAAAATATAGTACTCTTCCTCAAATCAAATTGTATCAGATTTTCACATTAATGTGTGTTAAAATAGGTCCTGTATTATGTATGTATCCAGAGTTACTTGATATAGAAGATAGTACTTGCGATAAGCCTTCAAGAAAAATAAAGATTCCAGGAGACAGAAGTGAGAAGACATTGTATACCAGGAATGAGACATGCACAGTGCAAAGGCATAGAGTTAGGAAGAAATTACAAGAAGGCCAAAGTGACTGGATTGTCAGGCACATGAAGTGGAATAACATGCAACAAGGGTGGAAAGGTAGGTTGGGATCAGTTTGGAGATGACTTGAAAGGCCAGAGAATTTAATATTTGCCCCTAGCAGTAATGGGGAGCCACAGGACTTTGATGAGTAATGGAATGACATGGTTTTGCTTGAGTTTTGAGAAAAGCACTTTGGCAACTGTGTGCAGTGAAAAGAGACTTGAGGCAAGCAGAATTTTTGATGAAGGATTGGACTATGGAGTGGCTTTGTGGATTTATAGAAGGGGAGTATTTGAGAAATAACGTGGAACAAGAAATGATAAGATTTGGCAACTGATTTGATATGTTGACTGAGGAAGAGTGAGAAGGCTGACACTGGGGTTGCAAATGTTAGTGATGAAGAAGATGGTAGCATCTTTTATAGTGACAGAAAAATGAGGAAGATTTGGAGAGAAGGTGTAGCTTTGAATATGTTGACTTTGAGGTGCCTGTGGGACACCTGGTTAGAAATATTCAAAAGATAGTTGGCAACAAGGGACTCAAAGCTCAAAAGCCAAACTAGGACTGGATTGTTGGTAAATAAACCCAAGGGAGTTGAAGATGTCACCAACTGGAAAGTATAGAGGGGAGACAGAAGGGGATTCAGGATAGAGCTTCCCATACATCTATGGTTAGGGGGCAAATTTCTCAACCTCTCTGAGCCTCAGTCTATAAAATGGGAGAAATGATACATACACAGTTTCTCTCATAGGGTTGTTAGAAGATATGAATTAGAAAATTTATGTAATGTAGTTCGCACATTTAAAATACTATATAGGGTGTGCCAAAAGTTTTAGCACATTTAAAAGTTTTAATCAGCCTAAATTTAAAATAGAAATATTAGTTATGGTTATCATGATTTATAAAACCCTTTTCGAGTCTGAACCCTTTGACTTAGAAGTATAAAGAGCATGGAGGAAAAACTTCACATAAGATCATAGGATTTAGTGCTGGAAGGGACTTTAAAGATAATCTATATATTCTACAGATTCATTGTTGGGGATGAACATAGTAAAATTGAAAACCCCATTGAAATGTATGCTTTTTTAAAAAATGATCATTTTCTAGACCAATCCTCTCATTTTATGAATGAGGAAACTGAGCCTGAGAGAGTTTAAGTAATATGTTCAAGATAACCCTGGGAATAAGTGGAAGAATCAGCATTTGAACTCAAGTCCTGGAATTCCAGATCCAACATTTCCAACATTCTTTTACCACAACTGACCACTGTGAAGATTGGATTTAGCTATCTCCTGATTGTAACAATAAAGGTACTTAGCTCTTCCTTTACAGTGAAGCTAGAAGTGTAAGCTACAATCTACTTTTAGATTTTAACTACAAAAAGTGTTAAATAATTAAAAAAGGTGAATTAATGACAAGAAGGTGTTAAGTAACAAAAGGTGAATTTAACAAAAGAGGTGTTAAGTAACCCAAAAAGATATAATCTAACCAGAGAAGGTGAGAACTAAAGAGTGGGCTGTCCTGGAGAAAATCTAACCAAAGAAGGTAAGAACTAAAGAATGGGCAGCCCTGGGGGCAGCTGGGTGGCTCAGTGGATTGAGTGCTAGGTCTAGAGACAGGAGGTCCTAGGTTCAAATCTGGCCTCAAATACTTCCCAGCTGTGTGACCCTGAGCAAGTCACGTGACCCCCATTGCCTAGCCCTTACCACTCTTCTGCCTTGGAGCCAATACACAGTATTGACTCCAAGACGGAAGGTTAGGATTTCTTAAAAAAAAAAAAATTAGTTAATTAGTTAATGTAGAATATTTTTCCATCGTTACAAGATTCATGTTTTTTTCCTCCCCTCCTGCCAATCTTAGCTGACAACACAATTCCACTGGGTTTTACAAGTGTCATTGCTCAAGGCCTATTTCCATGTTGTTTGCACTAGGGTGATCATTTAGAGTCTACATCCCCAATCATATCCCCATTGACCCATGTGATCAAGCAGTTGTTTTTCTTCTGTGTTTCTATTCCCACAGTTCTTCCTCTGAATATGAATAGTGTTCTTTCTCATATGTCCCTCTAAATAGTTCTGGATCATTGCATCGCTACTAGTAGAGAAGTCCATTACATTTGACTGTGCCACAGTGTATCAGTCTCTGTGTACAATGTTCTCCTGGTTCTGCTCCTTTCACTCTGCATCACGTCCTGGAGGTCTTTCCAGTTCACATGAAATTCCTCCAGTTCATTATTACTTTGAAAACAATAGTATTCCATCACCATAAGCTGGATCTTTTAAAGGGCCCAAAGGACCAGACAAATGATGGTGCTGAATTAAAACAGCCTATAAAAGTAATTGAGAATGCACCCACACACACACGCACACAAGATGAGGCTCTGTGGTCCGGACCTCTTTTGTAAGCATCCTCTCTTTTAGCCTGATAGAGAACAACTCTTGAGTCAGGCCAAACCAAAGACAGCAACTGTTTTTGTCACTAGGGTAACCAAGTCACTAGTGCCTTGGACTGGGGAAGAGAAGAGCCTGGGTGAAATGTTTCTAACTTGAAGACGTAGGGGTCACATGGAAAATGGCAATCCAAAAAGAAAAATGACTCTCCTGGCTCAAGCTTTGATTTAATTATCATCAGAATTATTGTGATGACCAGGAAACTTAGAGTGGGACATAATGGGAAGGTGAAAAAACTTCAGATGATCTTCAAACACCAATTTGTCTCAGTTTGTCTGCCCCTCACCCACTCACTCACCCACCCACAGGGTCCTTGGGGAGGGGAGTAATCTGGCAGCCAGTCTGAAAGGCTCTTTTGTGCTGTTCCCTTGGAAAGGTCTCTTGTGCTGCTCAGAGCACACACTGAGACAGGGATTTGTTCCTTTAATTGATAATGAATATCAGAAAGGTCATATTTACATTAGGAGCTGGGTGGAGATTGTGTGTATGCAATTCACAATGAGAAAAAGAAAAAGAAAAAAACTCACTTCCATCTTCACTGGGGTAGCCAGAGAGGATTCAGGAGAGAGATGAATTCAGGGAAGCTGATAATCAAGGCTCAGAAATGAGAAATGACAGACAGACAGACAGATAGACAGAAGGGATAGAGAGGCAAAGGAGACAGAGAGATTGAAAACCAGAAGATCTCAAAAAAAAACAGAAATAGAAACAGAGATGGAGAGAAAGAAAGAGGGAGAGAAGGAGAGTAAGAAAGTCAGAGAGAAATAGAGAAGAAGAGAGAGACAGAGAGAAGATACACTGAGTCAGAGAGACAGAGAAGAGATAAGAGATAGAAACAGAAATGTAAGAGGAGACAAAGAGAGATCAGAGGGAGACCAAAGAAAGAAATGGTGATAGAGACAAAGAGAGGAAATAGTCAGAGATGAAGAAGAAGATAAAGAGAAGAGATAGGTAAAAGAGAAAGAGGGAAACAATGAAAGAAAAATATAAAAGAAAAGAAAGTCTAAAGGGAAAAGAATGATACATAGCTAGAGAGACAAGAATGGAGGCAATCAAGGAAAAAAAAATAGGGATAGTGAAATGGTAGAGAAAGCATGAGAGTCAAGCTGGGTAGCCCAACTAATGTTTGTCTAACTGAAGTTGGAATGAAGTACCAGTCTTGAAAGAAAAGGGGCTCTTGAGGGGCCAGTAATGGAACTCAAGTTAGTTAACTATTCTCAAGATTTTAAAAAGTATCACCATAGTGTCTTTCAGGGTCTGTGTCTGCCATGTTATTTTGTACTTGGAGAAGACTTTCAGATATTTTCAGTAAGACTAATGCTGACGGATTGCATCTTAGAGCCCATGATCAGCCTGCTTGGCTGGGGGTATCTCTGGTTGCACTTGCCATTCTTAGTGGCAATCAAATGAGTTCATATTTGTAAAGTGTTTGGCACATAGTAAGTGCTTTGTAATTGCTATTATTATTATGATTGGTATTAGTAACATTGAGATCCCAAGCTGAGCCACTATAAAAAGGCGACCATGGCTAAGAAAAAAAAAAGAAAAAGAAATTGACTGCTTTAGGAAATATTCTCCCTTTTTTACTTTGGAAGTCTCTGAACAAAGACTGCTTTGCTATTTGCTGGGAATATTGTAAAAGACTTTTTTGGGGCACAAGTTGTACTATAAGGCTTATAAGGTCCCTTCCAACTTTGAAATTCTGCAAGAAGTCTGAAATTCTGCAAAAAGGAAAAAAGGGATGAGATGGGGGGGGGCAGATTTTTGTGGCCAGCTAGGTGTCATAATGGATATGGAAGGAGTCAGATGTTCCTGGAGTCAGAAAGAATTGAATTCAAATCCAGCCTCTGGCACTAGCCATGTGATCTAAGTACTCTCTATTTGCCTCAGTTTTCTAAATTGTAAAATGGGGATAATAATAGCACCTTTCTTCTAGAGTTGTTATGAGGTCCAAAAGAGATTTTTGTGAAGTGCTTTAGCACTTAGCACATAGTAGGCACCACAGAAATGCTAGTTATCATTTGATAGACCTGAAGTGTTCTAGCTCAAACACCTATTTCTTGAGCTTTGTGATTCTATATGATCTATCTGCAGCTTAATTACCTCTTTCTGCCCCAAACTCAGGAGAGAGCAATTCAGACTCTATGCAAATTTAATTCATTTCTCAGGAAATATTGACAAGAGGGAGGCTTTGAACTGTCATAAGAATTTAATTCCTTAAAAATATTTTCCCCCTCACTGTGTATTGAGAAAGAAAAGGGGCAGAGGGAGGGGAAGTCCTAGAAATGAATCTAACTGTCTGGAATATGAAAAGGGTAGCTGGTTGTATTGGAAAGGAATTTGTGATGATGAGTTCAGACTGGAATTTTAAGCATTTATTAAGCTCTAACTGTGTCCTGGACACTGGGCTAAGATTATGGGAATCTTAAGCCTGGGGAGAAAGAGTGTTGGGTGAGTTATGCAGTTTTATTTGCAGATAGCTCTTTAAGGTTTGGATATGCTCTCAAAAGAGCGATGCTGTGCTACGCAGTCCAGCCTGCTATGTAATAGACAATGTGGGGTTTCTGCACTGTGTGGGTCTTTGCATGTTTAAACTACAAATTGTTTGATGCTACATGATGTCAGTGACAGCAGTAGGTGAGTGTGAGCAATTAGGGTCTGTAGATGGCAGGCTCCCCAGCTGGAGGCTCTCCATTAGAGGTGTGCACTGGGAGATGCCACAACTGATGAATGGAAAGGAAAACAGACCTTCCATCAACAAAAGAAGTGTGAAAATTATCAATGGTGGTGAAGAGTGTATGGTGTGTGAGGGGATGGAGAGTGTGTCTGAGAGAGAGCAAGAAGAGAGAAGGATGGGAAAGGTGGAGAGAGAGGGAGAGAGAGAGGGGGGGGGGAGAGGGAGAGAGAGGGAGAGGGAGAGAGGGAAGAGGAGGAGGAGGAAGAGAGAGAGATAGAGAGAGAGAGAGAGAGAGAGAGAGAGAGAGAGAGAGAGAGAGAGAGAGAGAGAGAGAGAAGAGATAAAGGGAGAAAGAGTGAAAGAGAAAGAAAGGGAGAGAAGGGGAGAGAAAGAGACAGAGACAGAAAGACAGAGAGGAGGGAGATAGGGATGGATGGATGGAGGGAGGGAGGGAGGGAGGGAGACAGGGGTAAAACAACTCTTTAGGCTCTCAAGATACCAGAAGATTATTTTTATGCAACATATCAATTAGTTTATAAATAAAAGTTATAGGCATGGGAACTGTTCTCAAGATCTCAACCTGAGACTTGAGGCAGGGTAGTTGGGTGAATACTCACTTCACTCACTAACTACCTTATGTAACTTTGACTCATCCAATTTTCTCATTTGTAAAATGGGTTTAATAATATCTCTTCTACATTCACTATCAAAGTTATTTATCATGAAATACAAGAGATCTTGGTTTTGAAAGTACTGTAAAAAAGTAGACTGTTCTAAGATGGTTCAATTTTGTTGCTATGGTATTTGGGCTATTCTGGAGACTTGATATATCTCAGGCATATATCTATCTCACCCTTACTCTGAATAATTTCAGAATTAATTTACTGAGGAAAACACATCTTATTTTTTCAGATGATCGTTATTAAATGAGCTTGCTAGGAAAGTTCTGGTCCTCTGCCCCAATCACCCTTCTCAATAATGAGGTGTGTAGAGAAGTTAGAAGAGTAACTATGCTGTTGCAAGGAAAGCTGGAATCCTCACTCCAGTGACACTGTGGCTTTCAACTTTGCTAAAAATATTTACATGGCCCAGAGGACCTTTAGGCCTCTCCCTTCCTTCACTCTGGGATATGCCTTTGGACCTCAACCAGAAGGCGGATTGGCTCTTCCTAAAGACAGTGACTCTGTGAGGCCTCTTTTCAATAACTTCATCACCACTGCTTTGTCCCTTCTGAAACTCATACCCTGGGAAACTGCAGGGGATGGGAACTAGGAGTGTGGGGGAAAGGAGGCACAATAATGTCATCAGACAATACGGACGGCAATTTGCTTTGCTTGGTTGTATTTTTTATTTGTAGGGAAGGGTTCCATTGGGAGGAGGGAGGAAAAGCCTCTTTTTAAAGAGGGTACAAGGAAAAGTGAGTTCCGTTCCATGGGGGCATCGTGCTAGGCACTGGGGATACAATAAAAGACATCATTGGCCTCTAGGAGCTTACGTTCTTACATCCCACCTCAAACATGGAGCTTCTCTTCTAACATGGGCAAGATCAAATGCCTGGGACATTCCCCCAGAACTCCCCATGACATTGGAAATGATTTAAGGTAGAATAGGAAAGACAGATTCCATGAGCCTCTGCAATTAGTTCAGTTCCCTTTTAAAATTTAATTTAATTCTTCCACTAATGTGTGTTTGTCATGTAAGTAAGGAAAGATTGGTATTCAGGGAAGATGCATCAAAGACAGTAATTAAACTGTCTCATCAAAGGAGTTCAGTCTATAAGAACAGACCTGTTTGATTTTGCATAGGAAATCATTGGTATTTTAACAGAATGGAGGAAACTTTTGATCAGCATGTAATAGCTAAACAGATCTATATCTTGTCTGCAGATATTTTTAGCTTCTTTATTCTTACCTGAAAGGGAGTGTTTGGGGGCTGGGAAATGGAGAGGAGACAGATTATTTTCTTCTTAGCTTAAAGACAACAAAGATGGAGTTGGATGGTGGCATCCCATCAACCTAAACAGCTTCTGCTGGTCAGGGTTTAGTGGGTTGGGGGACTTGGGGACATATTCAGCCTTAGGTCAGTGGATTTTTGTTCCTTTATAGTTTCATTCATGATCGTAGGGTCAGCAGGGGAAGGACTCCAAAGCCAACAATCCTAATGGGTTCATGGGTACAATTTCTTAATCCTCCCCATCCCTTACCCTAAAATGGTGGGTGTAATGAGATTCTCCTTGAAATCTACTTTGTTTTTCATTGTCTGAGTTTGTTTTCCCAACCGCTCTGGCCCAGCCATTTTATTACCTTTATTTCAAGGTCAGGTGAAGTTAAGACCGGAGATTATACAATGTCAGTTATGCCCTTTTGAAATATGACTGAGAGTAATCTCTTTCCACACCAGAGGAGAGATTCCAAAATCTTATTTCAGTCTTAGGATAGAAACTGGCTTATCAGGGTTTTAGTAGGGCCCTGGCCAGATACGGCCTTTTACTCTTTGGGCACCCTAGAAACTTTGATTGACTTAAATCCCAGAATGCATCAACTGCAAGTTTTCCAGCATCAGCAGCATTTTGGCAGCTGGAAACAGGGCATCAACCAAGCCCACTCTGAGGTCATGAGTTAACAATTGGGGGGGGGGGGTTGTGTGGCACACGGGTTCCAGGATTCCAGGAGGGAATAAGAGGTGGTGGAAAGAGTACTGGAGCAGTTGGTGGCATAGCAAGTAGCATGCCAGGCCTGGAATCAGGAAGACTCATCTTCTGGAGTTCAAATCTGTCTGGGCACTCACTAGCTATGTGGTCCTGGACAAGTCACTTAACCCTGTCTGCCTCCATTTCCTTGTCTGTAAAATGAACTGGAGAAGGAAATGGCAAACCACTCCAATATTTTTGCCAAGAAAACCCCAAAAGGGGTCATGAAGAATTGGACTGAACTAAAACAACTAAAAAAACAACAAAAGAAAGAACACTGGCCTGAGATTTAGGGGACATGGGTTCCAGTCTAAGGCAGCTCAGGAGGTAGTTTGTTCCCTATCACTGAGAGTCCCCAAGTGAATCCTCAATGACCACATGCCAGATGAGGAAGAAGGGATTTCTGTCAGGTTCAGGTTGAACTAAATGGCCTGTAAGGTGCCTCCCAACTTGGAGATTTTGTGATTCTGTGTCATTAAAATGTGGGATAGATATGTCAGGAAAGCTGGAAAGTCTTGGATAGCCTGGGTCTGACCCAGGTATTAAAGGGTGGACATGACACACAGCAGAAAAATGCCTCCCCTCTAATAGGTTAGGGAAAAGACAAGTGCTCCGTGGTTTCTCAGATGCTGTCCCCAGTAGCAAACACCCTACTACCAAACAAGAGCACAGTGAGATGACAAGATGAGAGACTAGAAAGCCCCTTTTTCAAGTCCAAATAAAACCATCCAGAGAAGTCTTTCAGAGCCTGTGAGTGAGCAGTTATGCCTAGACTGAGCCACTCCAGAGTGCTAGAGGGAAATTTCAATTCCTCTGTGTTTACAGCTTCATGGAATACGCCAAAATAAATTCATTGAGCCCTCCTTCCCCATCAGTTTTCCCTCTGCTTTGCCTTCCTTATTCTAGTGAAGAAACTTTTTTTTAAAACCCTTACCTTCTGCCTTAGAGTCAATACTATGTATTGGTTCCAGGCAGAAGAGTGGTAAGGGCTAGGCAATGGGGGTTAAGGGACTTGTCACACAGCTAGGAAGTTTCTGAGGTCATATTTGAACCCAGGACTTCCCGTCTCTAGCTCAATCCACTGAGCTACCCAGCTGCCCCCTAATGAAGAAATCCATAGACCTCTCCCCAACAAGTTCATAGATTTTAGAGTAGGGTTAAATTTAGGTGGGAAAAAATTTACATCCTTATTTTTTACAGACATCTAACTGAAATTTTATGCTTCCTTCAATTATTTGAAAGCATTATTCTGAGAAAGAGGCTCATAGGCTTTAGCAGACTACTAAAGGGGTCCATAGCACAATCATGGGTAAGAACCCTCAGTCTAGAGAGAATTGTTTTCCTGAACCTAGACAGTCTTGCTTAATTAAAAACAAACAAAAATTCTTCAGCAAATGTTCTTAGGGAATGGCACTTACTTTTAGAATACTGAACTGCAATCCTAATCAGAGAGAGCCGCCATGTGGCACAGTGGATAGAGGTCTAGAGTCAGGAAGGTCTGAGTTAGAGTCTAGACTCAGATGCTTACTAGCTATGTGCCCTGGGTAAGTCACTTAACTCAGTTTGCCTCAGTTTCCTCATCTGTAAAAAAGAGCCAGAGAAGAAAACTGCAGTATCTTTGCCACAAAAACCCTAAATGGGGTCACAAAGAATTAGACATGACTGAAATGATTCAAAAACAACATCCCAGTCAGAAGTGTAATAATAATAAGAGCTAACCTTTATATAATCACTTAAAGTTTGCAAAGTGCTTTACATAGAGATTATTTCAATTGATCCTTACAATTACCCTGGGAGGTGGGTGCTGTTATGATCTCTATTTTTCATATGAGGAAACCAAAGCTGAAAGAGGTAATGACTCACCCAGGGCCACATAGCTAATAATCATAATAATGATAAATCTTTTTATAGGACTTAAAGGTTTGCAAAGTATTTTGCATAATATGTATGTGTGAATACTCTATACCTGCTTTGGTAAAAACATGGCACAGGTGCAGAACCGGTGGGGGTGGGTGGGTGTGGGCTTCTCTGTTTCCCTCTTCCCAGCACCTGAGGACATTTTTGGCAGGCCCTGCTCCTCTGTCCAGCTGCCCAAAGCAAGCACTTCCTCCCTCAGTTCGATCACGTAATGGGGGCAGGGAGGGCTCACAGGCAGTTTGAATTTGCCCTCTGGGCACTAGAACTCAGAAAAGGCTAGTTCTGTAGGATATACAATATAGATTATAAAACTATATATTTATACCCACTGGATCCTTATAAGAATTTTATGTGTATGTACACACACACACACACACACACACACACACACACACACACATTCACTAGATCCTCACGCTAGCCCGGTGAGGTGGGTCTTCTTATCCCTATTTTATAGATTAGGAACTTGAGGCTGAGAGAGGCATCTAGTAAGACAAAATCTAACCCCAGAGCTTTCTGATTCCAGATTTGATCCTCTACTCATACTACAGTGTGGATAAAGAAAATTATGGAATGTGAAAAAAACATACCAACCCCACTGAGTCAACCAAAGACCTATGGGAAAAGGAGAGTCCTTCTGGCCAGTTGACTTCTTTCCCTTGCTCTCCGCAGGCAGAGCCTGTTCTCTACCTCCCCTGTTAGGAGCCGGCCAGAAGCTCTGCTAGACCGGTGAGGGTGCTGGGGCACCGGTCTATGAAGAAATGGCTGTGTGTTCCAGTTCTGGGTTCCCCGGAGGCTGAAGGTGGGGGCTGGGTCTTCGGAGCACACTTGGGGGAGGCTGCCCCATTCATTGCCATTCTGATTGCCTATTGACCCCCCAATTCATTAGCAGCCTGAAATCAAACATTTCTGACACTCAGGGCTGCGGCACAAACATCGCGATGGATGAGATCAGTCAGGGGCAGCCGTCTAGGAGGACTGATGAATCTGGGGCCAGACTCCACCAAAATCAATGAGACATTTCTCTCAAATGGAGGCTCAGAGGGAAGGCGGCATTGATTTCTGGCCAAGAGTTACAGGCAGGTGATAAAGAATCCGGGGCTTCAAATGCCCGATGATGAAATTCCTCTTCTCTTTTCCATTCTGAGAGCAGGGCAGGGCAAGGCGCACACATTAGACGGTGTGGAGGAGCCCATAGAGTGCCGGGTTTGGAGTCACAGTCCCGGGATTCAGAGGGTCATGGGCTTAAAGCTGGAAAGGATCGGAGAGTCTGCCTACCTTCATTTTAGCAAGGAGAAAACTGGGGTCTAGGGAGCCGAAGAGACTTAGCACAAGGTTGCCATGTCCTCCTGCTCCAAATCCAGCACCTTTTCCACTGTCCCACACCCCATACTCTAAAACTAGCTAAGTGACCTTGGCCAAGTCACTAAACTGTTCTAAGACTGTTTTCTCATGGTTAAAGAGTTGGAATTGGAATTATGAAGACTTGGGTTGAAAGTCTTCCTCAGATTGTTTTTTAGCTCTGGGACCTTGAGCAAGTCATTTGCCATTTCTCAGACTTAATTTCCTCATCTCTCAAACAATAATAATAATAATTGATCCTTATTGGGTTGTTGAGAGGATCAATTGTAGTTATGTATTTAAAACACTTTACAAATTATAAATCATTTAAAAATTAATAAAATTATCACTAGTTTGACTATTATTAAATCATTAGTGCTATTATTGTTATAGATAAAATGATCATGATAAAATAATAATAGTATGCCAAGTTTGATAGTATAAGGATGCATTAAGACTTTTGGGATACTACTGCTACTACTACTACTATTACTACTACTACGATGACGACTACTACTACTACTACTATTACTACCACCACCACCACCACCACCACCACTACCACCAAATGTTGATAGTGTTTCTGCCCTTTTCATTGCTCCTGGTGCTACCATCTGAGGCCAAGCAAAATTATTCTAATGCTTCTTCCAGAGGACAAGGAGTGATTTATATAAGATACCTCTAAGTGCCATTGAGTCTTCCCTTTTCTAAGCTGTACTTTCCCTGTTCCTCCAACCAGGACTTATGTTGGGATCCTTCACACTTGCAGTTCTCTCTTCTGGGTACGCTCTGGCTTAACAATGACTGTTCTAAAAGGTGAAACATGGAAATGAAGACATCATTCGCTATGTGGTCTGACCAGGGCAGAGTTCAATGGGACCCTCACCTTGTTCCAGAATGCTATGCTTTGATTAAGGCAGTTAGGTAGTAGTAGTAGTAGTAGTAGTCTCTCAGTAACTGAGAATGACGATTGTCTTTGCGCATTTTCATCTATGGATAGATGAGTGTGCACAAAGACACTTGTGCGTGAAAATTTAAGTGGAAAAGTCAATGCACAGAGACAGTCCCACTCTCTCGGCTGGGTCCATTGGCACGAAAGGTCGTTACACCTGGAGACTTCCTCAGCTGCATTGGATGGCCCTGTTGTCCTTTGTGCTCCAACACGCCCTAAGCACTCCACAGTGCTTTGCTGCATCGCCCTCTCAGCCGTTGAACCTTCTTGTTGGTTTCTTCAGCCTGTTCCACTGAAACAGTCTTCACATGCTGGGTGAGCAAAGCCCTGGTTCACCAGGGGTCGACGACCCGATGGCTACCCTCACAAGGTTTAGCCGGCCTGTTGAAGCCGTTGTCCGGGGTGTGCCCACTGCCGCATGCTAGCAGCTACTGGGAGCCACAAGTGAGAGCTGGGTATCAGGTGGGGGTCAGTGGCTGGAGAGCTGCCCTAGGAGGGCACAACAAGCCCTCCATACCAGAGATACTACCCCTCTCTGAACACCCCATACACCCCTAGGTAGTGCAATGGATAGAGTGCTGGGCTTGGAGTCAGGAAAACCTGAGTTCAAATCCAGCCTCAGATACTTACTAACTGTGTGCTTCAGTTTCCTCAACTGT
The DNA here is from genome assembly GCF_027887165.1 of Monodelphis domestica. NCBI lineage: Eukaryota > Metazoa > Chordata > Mammalia > Didelphimorphia > Didelphidae > Monodelphis > Monodelphis domestica. The sequence continues at coordinate 451,279,372 of NC_077227.1, forward strand.
AAAATGATCTGGAGAAGGAGATGGCAAACTGTTCCAGTGTCTTTGCCAAGAAAACCCCAAACAGGGTCATGGAGAGTTGAACAGGATTCTTAATGCAGGTTTGTGATTCAATAAACATTTTTTGCTGCCCGATTTACATAGTTGATACAGACTGAACTTGTAGTCCACTAAAACTCTTGCACCTCATTTTCAGACAAATGGTTTTCTAGGCAAACCTGCCCCATCTGATGGAGGACAGAGTTCCATATTCTAAGTTTTTTTTTTTTGGGGGGGGGTATTTTGACATTTGCAAATTTTAAATAAGCATGTAGTAGGCTTTCTTTTAGGTATTAAATAAAAGAACTATTGGAGTTGGAATGTAGATGAAAGTATATGATTTTTCAGTTGTTTATTTGGGTAGAGGTTGTGAGGTTTTGGCTTTATAAGATTATTCACTTACCAAAATGAACAATATGGGGGAAAAAAAAGATAAAGTCTTGCATCAATTAGTAAAAATGAAGCTAATATTCTTAGGGTCAATTTTTTTCCCCCAGCAGTTATGAGCTAGTGATCAAGGAGGAAGATGTAATAATGATAATAATAATAGTAATGGTTATTATTACGGTAATAAAAGCGATTTTTGTGACTAATCTTCATTTCCATGAAAGTAGCCTTTCCAAGGGGATTGAATGTTTGAGGCATTTGGGAAGCTTCATATATAAAATTCTTTCATGTCTGAAGTTTTACAGTCATTAATGATTATGCATAAAATACTTGTTGAGTAAATGTATCAAAGGTGGCAGGCCATTAAAACCTCTCAGGTTAGTAATAAGGCACATACATAGTAATAAGGCACATGAATAAATAACTCACTCTGGGATAATGCTGTGATCTATCTCCTTTTTCTACTGGACAAGGGTTAGTGGACAAAGCTTTCTGAGTTCCAGTACCTTACAGAAAGCATGAGCTGTTTCAGACTTTTCTATGCTTAATTCCCTCCATCAGTGGGGATTAAATATTTCTTGCCCTCAAGGAACTTACATTCTATGTAGGGATGGGAACACATACATTCAAAATGAAATACAAAATATATATCAAGTAAATTAAAGGGGACAGGGCACTAGCATGTGGGAGAGGACGTAGGGAGGATCAGCATAGGCTCCCATAGAAAGGGGCATTGGGGCAGATCTTCGAAGGAACTTGGATGTTCTCTGAGTCAGAGCTGAGGAGTGAGTACATTCTCAGCATAGGTCACAGCTTGGGTAAAGGCATGAGCGTGGGGAATGGAATCTTCTGCTCGGCAAATAGGCAGATTTGGCTGGAATGAGTGAAGGAGAATAATGTGCAAGGAACTTGGAAAAGCAAACTGATCAGATGGTGAAGAGGTCTGAAAGCCAAATAAAAGACTTTTATATTTATATATCCTTTATATTTTCTTCTAGAGGAAAGAGGGAGTCACCAGAGCTATAAGATTTAAAATTTAACTCTAAAATTGCTACTGTTTTGAGAAGTTTCTTGCTATTTTCCTTTCCCTTGATTTAGGACATTACGGTGTGGTTGGCTTTGTCATTTCACAGGAGAACCTTGTTATAACCTTCTTTACTCTTATTCTGGTGTTCCATTCCTTGATTTCCCATGGTGAGCAGATGCTTGGCTCTGCACAAGTGGGAGCCACTGGGCTTCTGTCTGATGGTCCTCACAATGGGGCTTGGTTGTCTGTATCCAACTTTGTTTTTCATGTTTATTAGATATTTTTCCCTCTCATTCACTCTTCGTTACAGTCAAACTTGCCTACTTTCTATACCTCACACACAAGATGTTCCATTCTTATATCTCCATGACTCTGTGCAGGAAGTCCCCCATGCCTGGGATGGTAGTCCTTCTCTCTTCTACTTCTTAGAATCCCTAGTTCCCTTTAAAGTCCAGTTCAAAACCCAGAAGGCCTTTAATTCTTGAGTCTACTTGATTCCTCTCTCAGTGTCACTCATTTGGGCCTCATTCCTGGTTGGATGCAAGATGAAAGATACTGGAAAGAGAATCAGTCAGGAAATGTGCCTGGGACTTGGGAGGATGAGAGGCAGAGTTGGAGGAGAGAAGGAGGGAGAGTTGAGGAACCTTTTTTTCCTGAGCAGGTATGGAGCTAAATTTAGTTAAGCTTCTTATCCCTGCTTAGCCCCACACATTGGCTACTTTGAGTGTTCAGGGCATTCTGATATAGTTGGTTTAGGAGTTCTGATAGGTCCTTCACACTGTCCATGGGGGCAACAAGAGATATTTATGAAGTGCTGGTCTTTGTATGGAGGTCTGTTGCAAACACCCCAGTGTTTGAAGGCTGGGCGCCTTCATCTAGCTTGTTCTCCAGTCATTGGCCTCTGACCTTCCAAGTGGGGTCAGCCAACACACTACAAAACCAGCTCTAGTTGTTATCAGCCAGCTGGGCAAACCACATTATGGAGTTTCTATAGCAGGCTAGACCAGCACACTGCTATGGCTTCTCTCTCTTAGAGGCCGCACAGATGAAAGGCCTTTTGGGCTGGTGGGGGAGCCCCTTGTTTGCCTATCTCACCTATTACCAAGCAACAAAGGCGCTAGGGAGGTTGAGTAAGCAAATGGAAAATGAAAATGGAATAAAAAACAATCAAAGGGCTTGGAAAAAAATGTTTGTCTACATGTCTCTAGAAGTTTTAAGTGTCAGCAAGGGCCAGGAGAGGTGGGGCAATGTTGTGCTAGGGAACTGAGAACTTTGTAAGAAACTCTACAGTTCAAAGTCATTTGGAGAACTAATGATGGGCTTGGCCCTACTCAGTAATTTCCTCAAGTTTATTAATCCTGTCAACTGGAAAAATCTTCAACCCCCCAGAAAGATTTTTCAAGGCATCTATCTCTATGGAGATTCTGTATGAGGCCAGGTTGAGGCCTCTGTGGTGGTGAGATAACTGTACAAGCTAAGGGACTTGGGAAGCATAGGAAGAATTGGTGCCATAAAAAGCACACTAGCCAATGAGTCTCCCAAGCAAGGGGTTGGAAGGCATGGCTCCTGCTCCTTTGATGAATCCTTGGCCTTCAAGCTTGCTCAAGTCATGGAAGCACAAAGGAAGGGACCTTGGCACATGGGAACATGTGGAAATATGGCATCTTGGGTGATCATAAATTCTTAAATTTGTAAATGGGAGGGGAACCTAAAAATTAGATTTGTTCTACTTGGCCTCAGAGAACAAAACTTGGAGGTCATGCAATGGAAGATATAAAAGGGATTTGGCTGCATGTAAGGAAAAAAAGTCTTAATGATTAGAATAGAGGTTCTTTCTTGTCATGGACTCATTTGGTTATTTGTTGAAGTCTATGGACCTCTTCTCAGAATGATGTTTTTAAATGCATAAAAATACATCAGAATAATATTACTTCTCTCTTCCTGTTGTCATTAGGACTAAATGAGTTGATATTTTTAAAGCCCAGTGCAAACCTTTAAGTGTGCTAAGAGCCCCAGCATAAGTGCTATCTAAATATTAGCTATTTTTATTAATTGTTATTATTGTTGTTTTTATAACCTATCCCACAAGATTGTTGTAAAGAAAGCACTTTAGAAATATGTTTGAGAAGTTGCAAAGTTGCTTTTTTAATGACCCCAAGATTCTCCCTGTAACAAAGGCCTCTCTTTAACACCAATATTCTTCCTGTGAAGGAATCTGATCATTATAATCTCTAGAGAATTGACAGACTAGGTGGAAGTGAGCAGGTTATATAAAATACATTTCAGAGATGGAATTCCATGAGAGAAAGAGCAAAAAGGGTGTCATCAAAGAAATATATAAGTGAAAGAGAAGATGGACTGACTACTTTATAAAAATCTGAACTTACTAATGGACAGCTTACATGCCCCCTCGATGCCTTCAGATATTGAAAGAACTCAAAAAAGTCCAGCATTGGGTAGAACTACTTTCCATGGCAAACTTATAGGAGGATATGGCCAAGAGTTACAGAGGATGAGCAGATGTGGATGAGTTGCCATTTGCATTGTGGGAAGGGAAAACTCACATTGCTGAGATCATCTTTATATGGAGTCTACCATTTGTTGTTGCTGCCTTATAGCCAGCCTACTCAAGAGAAGACCTCAGAACTCAGGTACACTAGGGCCCTGAGCTTTCCATGTCCTACTGAACTCAGGATGTTCCCAAAGGAAAGGCTGCTTGGGGACAGGCAGCTTCCATCTGCCCTAAAGCAATCATTTTCTTCAATAGCAGTGCATGGCATCTTCCACATCCTTCTATCAGCCCAGTGTCTCAACTGGGATGTGGACAATCTCCAGTGCAAAAAAGAACAACCTCCCTTCAACTTCATGCCTCCCATCTCTTGCTGTACCTGCCCTTTGAGGATAGAAGAGCAGTGCCCTCTACTCCATGATGAACTTCTTGTACCTAGTCATATCCTTCACATCTAAGTGACTCTGAATTCCTGTAGGTCATAATCCAAACTCCATTCCACATCTATTACCACCTGATTCCTCATTCTTATCCATTTTAATCCTCCCACTTCAAAAGCTCACCCTAACTCTACCCAGTCCTTCCCCAATGCCCTTTGGAATGTGTGTTCCCTAGGCAATAAATTTCCCTTCATCTAAAATCTATTTCTGTCCAACTCCTTCCATCTCTTATCTCTTATTGAGATGTGGCTTCCCTTTGATGGCATAGCCTCTATAGCTACTGTTTCCAATACTGGCTATACCTTCACTCACTCTCCTCAGCTCATTGACTGACTCAGGGGTGTTGGAACTCCTTTTTCCCATTGCTGCCTCCAGGTTTTTCCCCTTCCTCCATCACTCAATAACTTCTCTTCCTTTGAGATTGATACCATTTATACACACCACTCCATCAAAATGTTGGTAACCGTTGTCTATAGGCACTCCTCTTCCTCACGGCACTCTCCTTTCTCAATGAGTTTGATCCTTGGCTTAGAATTTTTCTCTCCCTCTCCAACTCCTGCCCTCATACAAAAGGACTTCAACATACATATTGATCTCTTTAAGATCCTTACTATTCCATTCTTCAGCCTACTCATTGTCCAATGAACTCTATACTTCCATTCCACCTCGGCCATACACAAAGACAATCAATCATAGCCTTGCTCTTGCCATCACCCATGAATATATCACCTCCCTGTTCAAGAATTCTGGAATCCCCTTATCTGACTATTATCTATTGGGGTTTTTTTTCATCTTTCTCTCTACTTTTGCTTACATGATCTACTTTTCATTCATACCATAACCTCTAATCCCTTGAAGCCTCAATTCCCTCCTAGACATCTCCCTTACACTAGTCACTTTCTCCTCCCCTCCTTGTCTCCTTGGTGAATGGATTGGACTCTACATTATTCTGCTCTATTGAATTCTAAGCCCCCTTATCACATCACCTATTATGTCCAGCCAAACCCAACCTTAGATCACTCCCACCATTCATTGCCTTCACACCTACATATGTGCTGCTGAATGAAGGTGAGGAAAATCACAAAATTTTTCTGACTGGGTCAGACAGAAATTTATGCTACACAACCTCAGATGGGCCCTCACTGTTGCTAGGTAATCTAGTATACTTTCCTTATTAACTCACTATCTCACTCTTCACAATGGCTCTTCCAGTCTCCTATGATGCCCCCTCTCCCCACCCTCTCTTCTAAGAATTTTGCCTTAGATTTTACAGAAAAATTGAGACCATTCACCATGCACTATTTCTTCTCCTTTCTTCCCCATCTCCTATCACTCTGATGCCTTCTTCTCTTTTACTCATTTCATATGATGAAATTACTTCATACCTTGCCAAGACTAACCCTCCATTTAGTCAAGTGATCCTGTTCTATCCTGTCTCCTACAACAGACTGCTGCCTCTCTCATCACCACTCTTTTACTTATTTTCATTCTCTCCTTCTATTTTGGCTTGTTCCCTACTGCCTACAAACATGCCCATGTCTCCCTTATCCTGAAAAAAAAATCCCCATCTAATCTTTCCATCCTTGTTAACTATTGTCCTATTTCTCTTCTGTCTTTTGTAGTTAAACTCCTCAAAAAGGTCTCTTATTTTCCCTCCTCTCATTCTCTTTTTAACATCTTATAATCAGGCTGCTGACCTTTCATTCCACTCAAACTGCTCTCTCTGAAGTTACTAATGATCTTCTAATTACCAAATCCACTGGCCTTTTTTCAGTCCTAATTCTCTTTGACCTCTGCAATCCTTGACACTGTTGATCACTCTATTCTCCTTAATACTTCTCATTAGGTTTTCCTACTTTACTGACTTCTCTTTTTCTGTCTCCCTCTAACCATAGGTATCCCTTAGGATTCTGTCCTGGATCCTCTTTTCTTCGTCTCTGCTTTCCCACTTGGTGACCTCATCAGCTCCCATGGATTTAATTATCATCTCTTTGCTGATGATTTTCAAATCTACCTTTCCTGCTCCAATCTCTCTACTGACTTCGAATCTGACATTTCCAATTTCCTTTCAGTTATCTGGAACTTTATGTCTAGTAAGCATCTTTAATTCGGTATATCCAAAATGAAACTCATTATCTTTTCCTCTAAACCCTCCCCTATTATTTTGGAGAGCAACACTATCCTCCCGGTTTCTCAGGCCCCTAATCTAATGATTATCCTGGATTCCTCACTATCTCTTGCCCTCCATATCCAAGCCATTCCCAAGGACTGTTGATTTCATCTCTGACCCATCTTTCCAATACATCCCCCCTTCTCTTTACTGACATTGGCACCACTCTAATAGAGGACTTCATCACTGTGCAGATTATTGAAGTAGCCTGCTGGTATGTCTGCTCACCTTAAGACTCTCCCCACTCCATTCCATTTTTCATTCAGTCACTGAAGTGATTTTCCTGAAATGTAGGTCTAATAATGTCAACCATCCTACTCTAAACTTCACTGGTTTCCTATCACCTCCAGGAATAAATTAGAAATGCTCTGCTTGGCATTCAAATTCCTTCATAACATAATTCTCTCCTACTTTTCTTTACTTTTTCTACTTTGATCTTCAACATGTATTCTTCCATCCAGTGACACTGGCCTCCTGGTTATCCTACAAACAAGGCACTCCATCTCTCAGTTCCAGGCATTTTCTCTGGCTATATTCCATACCTGGAATGCTCTCCTTCATCTTCACCTACTGTCTTCCCTGACTTCCTTTAAGTTCCAACTAAAAAGCTCACCTTCTACAGGAAGCCTTCCCTCATCCCTTAATTCCATTGTCTTTCTTTCCTTATTTTCCATTTTCCTGTGTATAGGTTGCTTTGTGTATATTTGTTTGCATGTTATCTCTTCAATTAGATTATAAGCTCCTTGAGGACTTTTTTGTCTTTATTTTTGTCTTTTGTTATTTTGTAGCACAGCCCTTTGCACATAGTGCTTAATGATTGTTTATTGAGTGATAGATCTACTGAGAGAATCTTGGAGTATCCTTAGTGACTGCTACATAGAGCCATGACTGTAATGGGACACTGGGGACATTTCTTTTTTTTTTATTTTAATTTAATTTTTTTTGGTTACAATACTCACTTTATTTCCCTCCCTCCCCTGCACCCACCTTTCCTGCAGCCCATGCGCAATTTCATTGGGTATTACTTGTGTCCTTGATCAGAACCTATTTCAATGATGTTGTTTGCACTAGGATGTTCATTTAGAGTCTACATCCCCAACCATATCCCTTCAACCCATGTATTCAAGCAGTTGTTTTTCTTCGGTGTTTTTACTTCCACAGTGTTTCCTCTGAATGTGGATAGTGGTTTTTTCTCGTAGATTCCGCCTAGTTGTTCAGGATCACTGCATTGCCACTAATGAAGAAGTCCATTACTTTCGAATGTACCACAGTGTTATCAGTCTCTGTGTACATGTTTTCCTGGTTCTGCTCCTCTCACTCTCCATCAATTCCTGGAGGTTGTTCCAGTCCCCATGGAATTCCTTCACTTTATTATTCCTTTGAGCACAATAGTATTCCATCACCAACCAAATAGACCACGATTTGTTCAGCCATTCCCCAATTGAAGGGCATCCCCTCATTTTCCAATTTTTTGCCACCACAAAGAGTGAAGCTATGAATATTCTTGTACAAGTCTTTTTCCTTATTATCTCTTTGGGGTACAAGCCCAGCAGTGCTAGGGCTAGATCAAAGGGCAGACAGTCTTTTATCACCCTTTGGGCATAATTCCAAACTGTCCTCCAGAATAATTGGATCAATTCACAGCTCCACCAACAATGCATTAATGTCCTGACTTTGCCACATCCCCTCCAGCATTCATTAGTTCCCTTTGCTGTCAATATAGCCAATCTGCTAGGTGTGAGGTGATACCTCAGAGTTGTTCTGATTTGCATTTCTCTGATTATTAGAGATTTAGAGCACTTTTTCATGTGTTTATTGATAGTTTTGATTTCTTTAACTGAAAATTGCCTATTCATGTCCCTTGCCCATTATCAATTAGAGAATGGCTTGATTTTTTTGTACAATTGGTTTAGCTCTTTATAAATTTGAGTAATTAGACCTTTGTCAGAAGTTTTTGTAATAAAGATTGTTTCCCAATTTGTTGCTTCCCTTCTAATTTTGGATGCATTCATTTTGTTTGTACAAAACCTTTTTAATTTAATGTAATCAAAATTATTGATTTTACATTTTGCCATTTTTTTCCTAGCTCTTGCTTGGTGTTAAAGTCTTTCCTTTCCCAAAGATCTGACATGTATACTATTCTGTGTTCTCCTAATTTGCTTATAGTTTCCTTTTTTATATTCAGGTCATTCACCCATTCTAAGTTTATCTTGGGGTAGGGTATGAGATGTTGATCCAAACCTAATCTCTCCCACACTGTCTTCCAATTTTCCCAGCAGTTTTTATCAAATAGTGGGTTTGGGTCCCCAAAATTGGGACCTTTGGGCTTATTATAGACTGTCTTGCATTTACCCCTAGTCTATTCCACTGATCCTCCTTTCTGTCTCTTAACCTGTACCATATTGTTTTGATGACCACTGCTTTATAGTTTAGTTTGAGATCTGGGACTACAAGTCCTCCTTCTTTTGCATTTTTTTTCATGATTTCCCTGGATATCCTTGATCTTTTGTTCTTCCAAATGAACTTTGTTATGTTTTTTTCTAATTCAGTAAAAAAGTTTTTTGGTAGTTCAATGGGTATGGCACTAAATATGTAAATTAATTTGGGCAGGATTGTCATTTTTATTATGTTAGGTCGTCCTACTCATGAGCAATCAATATTTTTCCAATTGTTTAGATCTAGTTTTAATTGTGTGGAGAGTGTTTTGTAGTTGTATTCATATAGTTCCTGTGTTTGTCTTGGCAGATAGAGTCCTAAGAATTTTATATTGTCTAGGGTGATTTTAAATGGAATTTCTCTTTCTAATTCTTGCTACTGAAATGGGTTGGAGATATATAGAAATGCTGATGACTTATGTGGGTGCATTTTGTATCCTGAGACTTTGCTAAAGTTGTTGATTATTTCCACTAGCTTTTTGGTTGATTCTCTAGGATTCTTTAAGTAAACCATCATATCATCTGCAAAGAGTGATAGCTTAGTCTCCTCATTGCCAATTTTAATACCTTCAATTTCTTTTTCTTTTCTAATAGCTACTGCTATTGTTTCTAGTACAATGTTAAATAATAGAGGTGATAGTGGGCACCCTTGTTTCACTTCTGATCTTATTGGGAAGGCTTCTAGATTATTCCCATTGCAGATGATGTTTGCTGATGGTTTTAGATATATACTGTTTTTTATTTTTAGGAAAAGCCCTTCTATTCCTATACTTTCTAGTGTTTTTAATAGGAATGATAGTTGTATTTTATCAAAGATTTTTTCTGCATCTATTGAGATAATCATGTGATTTTTGTCAGTTTGCTTGTTAATATGGTCAATTATGTGAATGGTTTTCCTAATATTGAACCATCCTTGCATTCCTGGTATGAATTCTACTTGGTCATAGTGAATAACCCTTGTGATGAAGATTTTTACATCTGTATTCATTAGGGAGATTGGTCTAGAGTTTTCTTTCTCTGTTTTTGACCTGCCTGGCTTTGGGATCAGTACCATATTTGTGTCGTAAAATGAATTTGGCAGAACTCCTTCTTGGCTTATTCTGTCAAATAGTTTGTATAATATTGGGATTAGTTGTTCTTTGAATGTTTGATAGAATTAATTTGTGAATGCATCTGGACCTGGGGATTTTTTCTCAGGGAGTTCTTTGATGGCTTGTTCAATTTCTTTTTCTGATATGGAGTTCTTTAGGTAATCTATTTCTTCCTCTGTTAGTCTAGGCAATTTATATTTTTGTAAGTATTCATCCATATCACATATTTGTTGCCATATAATTGGCACTGGGGACATTTCTATTTGGAGATAGGAAGGCCACAACTGAAAGTCTCACTTCCCAGTTAATCTCACTGTAGTGAAGGAATCAACTAAATAGCTTCCAGAAGTATTCAGTGTTGTTCCAATGTTTCCTCAATTTGCTCAGTTTTCTCATTTTTCCCATATTGTCCAGGTCCCCCTTTTTCTGTTGAATCAGCAGAGGAAAGAACAATAAGGAATTTGGTGTTCTTTAGTGGTCTTGTGCCCCTTGTCACTCTCTCCTTAAACTACTCAGCAACCAGATGGTGGTGATATAATGACCATTTAAAACTATCAGTGAAGGTTGTGATGTTTACTGAAAAAACAACCAACCAGTGTCTTTGGTGGAAAGTAGAGGTAACTTCTCTATATTTCTATACACATCTGTAGGGGTTAAAGTTAAAGGTTTGATAAACTATAAGAGAATATAGTTGCTGATATTTTAACTAAAGTCAAAATGACTTTTTATTTAGCAGCATTTATTTACGAAATAGAGGGAAAGAGTAAAGTAGAGAAATGTGAAAGAGGGTAGAGTAAGCAGTCTAGCTAATCACCCTAAATGTTTCTCTTGTGCCTGGCTCAACTCAGGCAGGGCCAGTTAGCCCTTCACTGGAGGATCCCTAACCAGAGGGCCATTTAGTCAGAGAACCTGGTGGAGAATAACCACGTGACCTCTTCCAGAAAGTAATGTCTCCAGAAGTTAAGAAAAGAGTCAGCTTTTCACTCACCCATGTTGTAGTCCAAAGGGGGAAATCTAAGAGCAGTGTTACCAAATACTAGAGACCCGAAGAAGGTCCTCCACCAGCCTCCAAAGCCTTGAAAAAGCTTGAAGACTTCATGACAGGAAGTTTCAGCCACTTTTAAAGATCCTTCTTTGCATTACTTCCTGTTCCTTCCTCCACTTTAGGGGACCAATTATAGTCTTTAAATTTGCTTAGGACAGCTCAGGGGGCAGTCAGTTGCTTTTGGAGGTGCAAACCCCTTTAGTAAGTAGTTTGTGGACTTCCCCTATTTTAGGATTAAGTATGGGTGTATTCGCTTTTGTTGATTAAATTTAAAAGTAGGCAAGGGGAGAGTTAATCCTATCTTCACACATCATAACTATGAGGATCCAATTATTGTTCAATTTCTGGTCAAAGCCCTGTCCTGCCTATCTGGCATCTTCACTGATTCTCTTTGCCTGGAATTACTCCTTGTTTTGTTTTTTTTTTCCTTCTCCTCTTGTATTTTATTTTTTAATTAACTAATTTATAATTTTTTCCATGGTTATATGATTCACAATCTTTCCCACCCCTCTTTCCTCCACCCTCCAGGAGCTGACAAGCAATGGAATGTGCTCCCTTTAGAAAAGTTTTTACTCTATTGGAAGAATTTTACTAGAAGAGAGCAGGGGCAGCTAGGTGACTTAGTGAATAGAGTGCCAGGTCTGGAAATGGGAGGTCCTGCATTCAAATAAGGCCTCAGACATTTCTTAGTTGTGTGATTCTGGGCAAGATACTTAATTCCTATTTCTTGGCCCTTACTACTCTTGTGCCTTAGAACCAATAATAAGACAGAAGGTAAGGGTTTTTTTTTTTTAAAGAAGAGAGCAGAACTATATGTGGTTCCCAGTTCACTATTCCTGGGCTTCAGTTTCCTCAACTATAATAGAGAGGAGCTGATCTCAATTACTTCCATGGTTCCTTTCAACTCTATATCTGTGATTCTATGATTCTAAAATTCAGAGTAACATGCTGTCGAAGTATTTGAAAAGTCCTTCAGAAGAAAGAGCCATCCTATTTGGTGAAACTAGAACCAATGAAACAAAATGGCAGAGAGGTGGATGAATAGAAGAAAAAACTTCCTCACGATCACAGTTGTCCAGGAATCACTGGCTACCTTGGAAGATACTGAGTTTCAAATACTGAAGGTATTTAAGCAGAATCTAAGTGACAAAATGGTATGCTGTAGGGAAAATTTCTCTCTGAGTGTAAATTGAACTAGGTGACCTCTGAGGTCACTTAATTCCAGTTGCCAAACTATGGTCTTATATCTAGATTCAGTGATTTGATGATCTGGAACCAAGATACTCATTAGCAGTTATGGGCTCAGTGGACAATAAGGGTGTTAGCAAGACTACCATTTCTGTTCAATCCCTCTATGAGGATATGTGGGTATTTCAAAGCTCAGTCCTGGAAGCAGGGGAAAGGGTTTAAGTCCTGAGGTTGGGGCTGAGATTTTGACAAGGGATATATACTGTCTAGGCACTCCTCTTCCATCCTGGGATCCTAAGGCCCCACCTAAGTGGACTTTCATAAATAGAAACATTTCCTAGAGGACCCTAAGTAAGTAATTTACTCTTCCTCTCCTTCCCCCCTCCCCACATCTGCCTGCACTCAGAGCTTCTTGGGAGGAGGGGAGGGAGGCCAGGTCAGAAGCTCTGTCTTTGTTCCCAGTCTGTCCCTGGTGTTTGTGATTAAATTGATCTGGACATAATGGATGCTGCTTTTCACTGACTAGCAGAGCTCATTCTTGTTGGTTCTGTTGTGATATTTTTCCATAGTAAAACAGCTCAACAAAAAATATCCAATTTATTCTACTCCACGCCCCGCCAGAAGAACATAAGGGGAAAAACTTCTTCCTTAAATTTTTCATGATAATCACAGAAGATTCCTGAAGGGCGTCACACAGGGTTTCATGAAAATACATGTTTCGGGCAAGTGGTCCTAGCTTTGAGCCTGTCTAGGCTTTTTCCTGTTCAAATTGCAAACAAGTAAATCACTGCTCCATGCAGTCTCCAGTTAGTAGCAAAGGAAATTATAAGCCCTTGCATATTTATTGCATTCAGGGTCTGTCAAATTGGAAATGCTTATGATAATTGGGATATGGGGGAACGTAGAGTGGTGGAGGGCGCGAATAACCAATTATTAGGTTTTTAAAGAAGTGGCTTGTTTTGGTCAGAGAGGCAGATTCTCCCCTGTGGAACTCACTTTTTGCTTTTGCATGATATGGATGTAATTTAAAGTAGCCCTGGGTGTTCTCCTCCTGCTCTTTATTTAAGGTATTTATACAAGAATAAACCCCATTGAGATGAAGCATCACCTATGGAGAGTGGCTCTGCGGCAGCTGGAGTGATATTGATTGTGATTGCAGAAGATTGTGTTGTCAGGTCACCTTCCCACCATTGATTGTTGATTATTCTATAACACCCATCTCAGGCCTCTACCCCTCCCTCCTGCCAATCACAGCCACATTAATTGTGTGGACAAATTTAATCATTCCTTACTGGAGGCATTATTGCAATTTTGAGCCATTTTTCACATGCTATAAAAATGTAGTTGGAGTATTGAAAGGGGGTCAGTAGAGAATAGGCTGCTGGGGAAAGCCAGGACCAATTTAAAAACTTTAGTATTTAAATAGACTCAGTAAGAGTCTGAGGCAGCATTTGAACCCCAGCAGCGCTACCTTGACTCCCAAGTCCATCATGTGATCTAATCCACTATTACACCCAGACTCTCCAAAAAAAGTGATAGCCTCAACTGCAGCTGCTGATGTGGTCATGTCCCCAGTGCCAGAGCGGCTAGAGGAATCCCCTTGGGTCTGAAACCTGCCTCACTGAGGGGAAAGGCTAGCCTCTGAGGGCTGAATTTCTCTCCTATTCTTTAGAGAATCTTGAGTGGCCATCACTGCCAGGGAAAGGACATTATAAAAATAATAAGCAAAGGGCAGTTAGATAGGAGAGTGGTTAGAGTGTTGGGACTGGAGCCAGGAAGACTCATCTTCCTGAGTTCAAATCTGGCCTCAGATATTCATTAGCTGTGTGATCCTAGGCAAGTCACTTAGCCCTGTTTGCCTCAGTTTCCTCAACTGTAAAATGAGCTAAAAAAAGGCAATGACAAACCACTCTAGAATCTTTGCAAAAAAAAAATGGGGTCATGAGGGATCAGACACAACTGAAATGACTGAACAATAGCTTATTAAGCAAAAAAAAAAAAAGTCGTTGGGCCTAAATGAGATATCATAAATAACATAAGCATATCATCCTCATGACCCAGGATGGGTTATCATTATATAGGAACATCAGTCTAGAGCTAGAAGGAACCTCAGAGGCTGAGTCCAACCCTTTAGTTTATAGCTAAAGAAGAGGAAGGGAATAAACATTTCTTAAGTGCCTGGCATTGTGCTGTTTTATAAATATTATTTCATTTGATCCTTACAACAACCCTGCGAGGTGGGTGCCATTATTGTTCCCATTCTACAGTTCAGGAAACTGAGGCAAAAGGATTACCTGATTTGCTCTGAGTCACATAGCTAGCAAGCGTCTGGGGCTGGACTTGACCTCAGGTCTTCTTGACTCCAGGGCCGGTGCTCTATCTTCTGCTCCAACTAGTTGCTTAGCTAAATTAAAGTAACATGACTTGCTGAGAATCACAGAGGAAATAAATGGCAGAAGCAAGGTTTAACTCCTGAGTCCTTTCACTCTAGAACCCGTGTTCTTTTCCCTGTGCCCTGAGGTTCTTTGGGTATCATAGTAGCCAGTCTCCTTCAGATGAGGTCCTCATGCTGAATTCCACTGGATAAGACTCTACTAGTATGAAATGTCTTGGTGAAACCACACCGTGAGGGCTTAATAAATGGATTTTTAATTGAATCTGAACTGTAAGGCATCAAGTAGGTTATTGTATTTGTCCAGCCTAGATCTTGACTGGCTGGTATGAACTGGGTACAGGCACACCTAACTCACTTCATTCCTTTCCCCATTTGTGTGTGGGGAAACGTCTATCTTCCAGCTCCTTTAGGGGGGAAAAGATTTTCCTTTGCAGACATGGAAACATTCATTACCTGGTGGAGCCAAGCACGACTCCTATTCTATTCTGTCCTATGCTTAGTAAACATGCTGGAGATGTGCACCAGAAGTGAAATTGGCACCCCCAAATCATCTCCAGATGAGCCAATCATTTTGCTATTGAATGTGGACCTGGGGATCCAAGGGGGGTTATTCCTCACAGATTGGCAGTTAAACCTTCTACCCTCTGCCCGTAGTGATACCTGTGTTCGCACCTGCGATGACATTGTGAGTAGAGAAGAAAAGTGTCATTTGGGACTCTGTTTCTCACTGGAAGACTATAAAGAGAGAGGAGTGGAAAGAAGAGTAATTGGGGAGTCTAGCAAAGTATGGTGGATTCTATCTGCAAGGATATTGTTATCTATTTTTCTTTGCAACAATTGAGGGTCAGGGGTGGATGAATGGGGAAAGGAGTTCTATCCAGAAATTTTTGTGATGTAAAAACAAACACCTATAAAACATGTTAAAAGAAAATGCTGACCCCTGTAAGCATAGTTCTTTGGGGGCCCTCACACTTGTGGCTCCTGAGTACCCATATAACAATAACTTATATAACAGTGACAAAAAAGTAATTTTCTTTTGGCATGTAGGGATCACAGGATTTAAAGCTGGAAGGGATCTCAGAGGCTATCTAGTCCAAACTTCTCATTTCGTACACACATGCCCATGGTCAGCATAGGTAGCAAATGGCAGAATGGAGATTTGAACCCAGTCCTCTGATTCCAAAAGAGGCCAATCCAGTCCAGCACAGGACCTGGAACACCAATACTGAAGTCTGGAAGACATAAGTTCAAATATGGCCTCAAACATTTACTAGCTGGGTGACCCTGGGCAAGTCACTTATCTTCGGTCTGCCTTGGTTTCTTCAACTGTAAAATGGAGATGATAGCAACTACCTTGCAGAGTTGTGGTGAGCATTGAATAAAATAATACTTGTAAGATGCCGGGCACATAGTAGGCACTTAATAAATGTTTGTTTCCTTCCTTACAAATCCACTTTTTCTACTGCCTTACTTGGCATATACTACCTTTCATTGTTGTCCACTAAGGTCCCTTTTAGCTCTAAATCTATGGTGCTACAATCATTTCTCTAATACCTTTCTTTGTGGTCTGACAGGGAGGGAGTGACCTGGAAGAGAATTTTGCTCCTTTAATTAACCTTATTGGTGACTTTGCTAAGCTAAATTTACACCTAGCAACCCTGCCAAGAGCAGAAATTCACACAGGTCTAGTAGGCAGAAAGAGAAGGGAGAGGAGTGGTAAAGAAGACTTATTGTTCTTTGGTACAATAGTTATGCCAGCTATTAACGAATTTCTCATAAAGTAATTATGAGTGTCTGAACAGAGAGCATTGAGTCAATATATCCAACTTTCAGTTATGTGGAGTCTTATCATTCAGTTTGAGGAGGATCTAGGAACTGAGTCTCAAGTCAAGTCAACAAGAATGTTTTTTTTAATCCTTACCTTTTGTCTTAGAATTGATGTTAAGTATCAGTTCTAAGACAGAAGAGTGGTAAGGGCTAGGCAATGGGGGTTAAGTGACTTGCCCAGGATCACACAGCTGGGAAGTGTCTGAGGCCAGATTTGAACCTGGGATCTCCTACCGCCAGACCTGGTGCTCTATCCACTGAACCCCCTAGCTGCAGCTCAACAAGAATTTATTAAATGCTTTCTACTCACCAGGCACTATGGTAAGTGCTGAGAATGAAAAAAAAAAGAGAAAAAGAAAGGAGTTTGTATTCTAATGGTAGAAACAACATGGAAACAACCACATACAAATAAGATATATGCAGAATTAATCAATAGAATCTCTTCCTCATTCCTCCATTTTTCTGTCTTTTGGATTTTTTTTTTTACTATTCCTAAATTGTCTGGTGGTACAGAAAGAGTTTTGAAGTTCCCCATTTCACTGCTTTAGTTTGGAAGCTTTCGTAGGGGTTGGGGTAGACTGATGATTTTAGAGCTGTGTCTGAATTTCTTTTCACTTCCCAATGTCTCCTCCTGGTATTGTATTGGTTGCTGAGACCTGGATGGAGGAGAGACCCCCCGAAAGCTTTTGAAGCCCTCTGACCTCCTGTGGGTAATGGTGGGGGATGAGGATCAGGAGGTCTACCTCTCACCGAGTCATCTAGTGAGCAGCTTCCTGAACAAGCAGAGGGCTTGCCCATAAGATGGGAATGGACTGTTTTCTAGGGCTGCTAGTCTTTCTAGGTCATTTCCACTCTTGGAACCACATTGCCAACATGTGTAGGAAACATGCAAGCTCTCTCCCAGCCACCCTCCTGTCCAGCCGACCATCGGGAAGCTGCCTTGAAATGTTTATCCCCTTCTTACTGGAACCATCTGGTGTGGATCCCACAACTCTTGTCCAGAAGTCTTCCTCTGTCTCTTTCCCCAGCCTTTACCCAGGCTTTATTCAAAGGCTGTATCCCAATGTTGTTTTCTGGTTGAAGGTTATTAAAGATAAATAAGAAGAGAATGTGACCTTGCACAAAGCCCTCATCTGCAGAATTTGGCACAGAATTGCCAGCCAACTTTTCTGGTCTGTCTCTCAGGCATTGAGAGTCCTGGCTTGGACCTGTTGCATCCTGCTGGTTCTCTCTATGCAAATGAAAGATGGCGGGGCTTTGCTTTGACAAAGAAAACCACTGATAAAGCTGCATGTATTTTCTCTTGACCATGCTGCCAGCAAATGAAGCCTCAAAACCCTGCCTGCAAATGAAGCCCCCAAACTCTTTCCTAGATGTCTAGAAATCGCTCATCTTTTCCAGTTTTTGAAGCCCCTCAGCCTCAGTTTGTGCTTGCTGAATTTTTATGGCCAACAGTTTGGTACGTGAAGCAAGTACTAAACAAGTAGGATTTTAGTTTTGCGCATGGTGTTCTAGGGAGGCATAAATCCAGCATTAACCTCATCCTAAAGAAGGGCTGAATGCACTTTAATAAAAGTCCCCAATGGCTTCAGTGTCTAGTAGCCAGACAGAATAAAAAAATGTGCACGCATTACGGGATGTTATGAACCTTTCTATCAAAAGTAATAATAAACAGACTTCTTGTTTGTCTCGGTTATTAGGTTACATCCTTAAGCAGTCTATTGCCAGACAAATCAAACCGGAGCAAAGATGATTATATGATACCAGCAAATGCCATCAAATAATTACCAGCTCACTATGGCTAACTAGAGGCCAGTAAAGACTGACTTCTCCTATAACTTGAAGTGTCTGACTACGATGTCCCCATTCCAAATGGGTACCAAGAGAATTTTGTGGCACTCGTGTACTTAGCTTAAGTAGCAGGATAAAGCCAGAGACACACATCATTTGTTAGCTGAATAAAAATTCAGATGAAGTATTTTCCTGGCACGGTGCCAGGCGCCATCAGAAAAGCATTTTATTTTCGCATGTCTGTGACTGCCTGTTGTTTGGGCCCAACTTCATCAGCCTACAAGGTGTTACTTGAAGTCAGACATGGGGTGGCCTCTCCCAGGCGGCATATACAACAGTGTGCCACAACTGTCATTAGGATGTTCCCCATCCCTCAGCAGGGTTCCCTAGATAGGATTTCCACCCAGAATGTTTCAGAAGGTAATTAGCTGTTTGGGTTATCAGCCCAGAGTAGATAAAATATCATGCCGGTGGCCATTTTGGATGTGCAGATGTTTTGGTTTGGGCACATCTGTAGGCAATCATTCCATTTTCTGGGCAGGAATGGTGTTTTATTATGGGATTATATGTGTAATCTTGGATAAATAGTAGAAATTGGAGTACTTCAGTTGGAAGACTTGTTTTCTCTCCCAAAGAGCAGTGTAAATAGCAAACCAGAAAGCATTTGCTCATTATTGAGGCAATAAGCTAACTTGCCAGTCGTCTCCCTTCTGGCTGGTTCTCAGAGGGCAGCGGGTAGCTCTCAGGGAGCAAGTTGCCTCGGGGCATAAGGGACGGCCTTGGAGGCAACTCAAAGCATCAGGCTTCTCAGCAGGTTGCCCTCAATGTAGCTGATTATCCATCTTCATCATGACAGAAGGGGTCAAACTGGCATCTGGTACCCTGGACGCTAACTAGAAAGGCTAGAATGCTTCTCCCTGTCTCCCTCCTTGTTTGGGGGTGGGGATGGGGAAGGTGAGGAGGGCAGATTCACTTTGGATTTGTTTTGGTTTTGTGCCTTTTTTTTTTTTTTGTAGGTAGCTAAGTACTGTCTCTGGCCAACAGGTTCTTCCACTGAGGGTGAAGAATGCTGAAACACAAAGGTAGCACGGGGTTGTCAGTCCCAGGCTGTTATTGATATTTCACTCCAATTCTGGTAATACATCTAATGATGTTATTCAGTTTTGTTTTACATTTCCAAAACAGATGTCCCAAATCCCTGTAAACTGATCTATGGTAATGCATTTAATTTTAACCTTCAACATTAAAAGTAAAAACTGATCACTTAAAGCAGAAACATGTGTCACTTCACCATAAGTTGGCATCACACCTCATGTACTCTCTCACTACTTAACTGTTTTGGCTCTGGAGCTTGGCTTCTCTCTTCTTCTCTTCTCTGTCTTTAATGTGTTCTCTACATCTTCCCCTACCCTACAAGACTCTTCTGGAGAAGCCTCTCTTGCTTCTGAGCTGAGGGAAAACATCACTGCTGGCTAGGAGTTTGTGGGGGAAGGAGTTTGCCCACCACTGCAAGTGACTTCCTTCTGAGATGACCTTCTGTTTCTCTCTTGCATACATGCATGTTTGCATTCTGCCTCCATAACTAGACAATTAAGCTCCTTAAGAGTGGAGACTGTGTTGTTGCTTCTCTTTGTATCTCCAATTCTTAGCACAGTGCCTGCAATGTTTGTTACTGTTCAGGTATTTTCAGTCCTGTCCAGTCTTTCTTGATCCCATTTGGGTTTTCTCCACAAAGATACCACCATTTCCTTCTCCAGCTCATTTTATAGATGGGGAAACTGAGGCAAATAGGATTAGGCAACTTTCCCAGGGTCACATAGCCAGTGAGCATCCAAGGCCAGATTTGAACTCAGTGAGTTGAGTGTTCCTGACTCCAGGTCTGGTATTCTATCCACTGTGCCACTTATCTTGGCATTTAGTAAACCCTAAGTGCTTATTGATTGTGAGGAATGTCTGTATCTGGTTTGCAAAGTCTGAGAAAGTTCTTGAGATTGTATTGAACTATGCAAAACAAACCAATGTTTTGTTATCAGCTTCAGTCTAATTCAGTTCAATGACTATGCAACTACTGTGTGTGAGGTGAGAGACAGTGGGCTGTAGTAAACAAAGAGATGGTGGCCTTAGAGTCAGGAAGATCTTGGTAGACATCAGCCTTTGACAAAATACTGACTTTGTGACCCTGGGCTAACAATCTTTCAGATCCTTGGGGTACTCTCAAGGGCCCATCAGGGTCTACTTGCCTCAAGTCTCTCTCCAAGCCAATCCATCCTCCATTCAGTCACCAAAATTATTTTCCTAAAGTATAAGTCCAACCATGTTACCCCTCTCCTCAATAAATTCCAGTGACTCCCTATTGCTTCCAGGATCAAATACAAAACGCTCTATTTGTCATTCAAAGCCCTTCATAACCTAGTCATGTCCTACCTTTCCAGTTTCCTTTACCTTATTTCCCATCCATACTCTTCAGTCAATGACAATGGCCTCCTGGCTGTCCCATAGATAAGACTATCTCTCAGCTCTAGCCATTTTCTCTGACTGGCCCTCATGCCTGGAATGCTCTGACCCCTCAATTCCATCTATTAATTTTCTTTATATCTCAACTAAAATCCTATCTTTTATAGGAAGTTTTCTTTAGCCCCTCCTAATTTGACACAATTCTTCCCTTCCAACAAGTGTTGAGGGAGCTAGCACAAGTAATAGCCTTCCTATTTCTTGCCTTTGCAAAAATTGGGGCATGTTCTTTTTTACATTTTCTTATTTTTTAGCTAAATTTTTCTTTTTCTTTCTTTCTTTTTTCAGTTATACATGAAAAGAAATTTTCACAATTTTTTCTGACATTTTAGGATTCAGATTTTCTCCCTCCCTCTCTTCCCCACTTCCCCAAGTTGGTAAATAATCTGATATGTTATACCAGTGCTTTCATGCAATATGTTTTTCCATATTTCTCATTCCAGGGCAGGCACTTTCAAATGAAGTAAACTGAGGCCCAGACAAAGCAAGACTTGTATTCAACAAGGCCAATCATAGTACAGTTAGGGCTTTTTCTTTTATGTGCAATGGAGCCCACAGCTGCTCACTGACCAAAGGCCAAGGCCATCCTGCCAATGGGATTTGGCTGGCTTGAGGTTTTGGATAGCAGAAGTAGGGGCATTTTCCTCAAATGAGTTTCAAGAACAAAACGAGGCCCCATTCAGTGTGATATGGAAAGTTGCAAGCTGCTCTTTGGAGTGACTTATCTCTGCTAGAACTTTACATTCAGGGTCCTGTTCTCCTTCCAAAAACAACACAGAGAATGAGAATCCAATTTGGCAGGAGTGTTTTGCATTTCAGAATACTTTCTCCTAATTTAATCACATTATGCAAGATTCTTTCAGACTCTTGTATATAAGTTTCTAGAAATTCATCCTTCTTTCCTCAGATATTTTATCTTTTTTAACTTTGTGGGATAGAAATCCAGTTGTGTGGATAGGGTTTGACTTAAGATAGGAATGTCGATTTCTTGAAAGTTTTTTTTTTTACTTAGAAATATTCACATATATCCACCATTTCCTCCTCCACCTCCTTTCTCCCCACAACTATCTTCTTACTGAAGCCAAGAGGAACCAAGATCTATATCTCCATCAAACAGAAACAAGCTGATGGGACCATTCTTCCATTCTATTTCATTCATTTATTTAGGCCAACTGTGTGCCAAGCAGTATGCTTGGCACTAGATATACAAAACCAAAAATGAAAAGGGTCCCTGCTCTCAGGAAGCTTGCATTCTATTGGGGGCCGTTAGCCTGATTCTATGAAGTCTTCTGTGGTAAGTCTTCAATTATATCCCTTGATAGATTGTCCAAGAATTTGGTGGTCACTCCAATACAGTGTCAGTCAAAGAGCCAAAGAAATAGAAACCAAAAAAAAGTTTTGTTTTTATTTACAGCAACTCTGTTAAGGTTCCAATTTATGGAAGGGAAAATATAGATAGTGAGGTGTGTAGAGGGGAGGACTTCACTGTGTTCGTTGAGGTATTCATTACTGTGTATTTTGAAACTAAAATTTACAGGGAAGTGTCATAGTAAACTAAGCTCTTTTGTGAAGGGAGGGAGAAGGAAGGCAGTGACCTGGCTGTACTTCAGAGGAAATTAGATAAAAAAAAAAAAGAACAGATTGGCATCAGTGAGCCCAGAAGAAGGTGGGGTAAAAAGAAACTCAACAGAAAGGAGTCTTCACTTGGAAAGAGAACACCAAGACAAAAGAAGGTAGAATGAAATAATAAGACTATGTTTGCATACTCGTGGGGAGGTTTTGTTTGTTTGGGTTTCAAAGTGATTTCACCTATATTAACTCAGTTTATTCCCATGACAACTCAGTGAGATAGGTATGTCTCATTTCCTCCTTTTACTATGGAAAAATGTAGATGCATAGAAGCTAACTGGTTTGCTTGAGATCACACAGTAAATGAAAGACTTTAGTCTTGTCTTCTGATCCCTAGCTCTATTGTTTTCTCCATGAGAAGCTTGATGTCACTGACTCTTAGAATAGGAAGGAAATTTAGGCATAGGTAGAATCTAATCCAAAGAAGGATACTTAGAATGGAATAGCATGGTCTAGAGGAAAATAGTACTCACAGCTGACAAGGGGGACTTGGGTACATATCCCAACTCTGACTCTTACTACCTTTGACGCCTTGGACAATTCACTTGGTACACTTTTCTCATCCTTAAAGTGAGTGGGTTGGTCTCTGTACCAGATGGCTTCTGAAGACTCTTTCAACTTTAGCTCTGTGATCCTATGAAGCACAGTACAGAAAGAAAGAAGAAGGAGCCAGACACTTTTGTCCTGATACATAGGTTAGAGTACACCTGAGTTTCCTTCCATTCCCTGGACTGGACTCTACAATAACCCCTAAATGGCTACCTTTCCCCCCTCTCCCTCATCCCAATCCCCTTTTGGGTATAGTCTTTCCCCATTCGATTGTAAGCTCTTTCAGGGCAAGGATTGTTTTGTCTTTTTTTTTTTTAATTTGTATCTCTCGAGTTTAGTACAATGCCTGGCACATAAGCATTTAATAAATGTTTATTGCCTAACTGGAGGTCTTCATCCTAGACATATCTACATGCTACACCCCTCGTTGATCTGTTTCTTTGAACTTTGATGGC
Source organism: Monodelphis domestica (assembly GCF_027887165.1). Classification (NCBI taxonomy): domain Eukaryota; kingdom Metazoa; phylum Chordata; class Mammalia; order Didelphimorphia; family Didelphidae; genus Monodelphis; species Monodelphis domestica. Next base: position 451,302,857 of record NC_077227.1, read on the forward strand.
TATACTCCAGTCATAAGCCTTAATTCATCAAGTCTTGGTGATACTTATGGGATTGGAAAGGAAAACAAAAAGGCACAAATTAAAGTTTGTAGTAAAAAATATAACTGAGGAGATTATCCACAACTAACATAGGACTTCCAGAAGTCTTGTGAAAGCCCACTCAAGAGATGGGAACATCCAAATCCTTATTGGTAGATTGTAGAAAAATTTAAAAGTCTCTATTTAAATTTCCCAGGGAAAACACATTAGCAAAAAAAGATACTTTTCACAGATCATTTTCCAAACATCTCATTTTTCATACATGGGTATGAACATTTCTTGGAAATGGGGACTTATTTTCAAGTTTTGCCTACATGAAGCAATAGGATGAACCATTTTGCCTACACTGAGCAATCAGTCTTAATAATTCACTTTTATATAGCACTTTAAGGTTTATAAAACCTTCCTCAAAACCCCATGAAGTAGGGAGTATGAATTATTCCCATTTTACAATAGAAAAACTAAGACCCAGGGATACAAAGCGATTCAGTTAGGATCACAGGTAATAGCTACCCAAACCATGATTTAAACGCATCCTTCCCCTGTTTCCAAGTTTAAGTGTTATTCGACCCTACCAGGCTGCTTCCTCATAGTCAGAACAGTCTAGGAAATTCATTGCATACCTATGGCTGAGGCTGCTTGCCTATGTTCGAGGAGTAGTTACATATTGGATAGAAGAGAAGATTGGATGTGGGGTTAGCAAAACCTGAGTTCAAGTCCTGATTCAGATATGTTAGTTGTGTAATCCTGGGTAAGTTACTCAGTTCCTCTCTATCTTGGTTTTCTCTTGTCTATGATAAAGAAAATAATAGCTTTTATGCCATAGGGTTGTTATGAGGATAAAATGAGATATATCAAGTATTTTGCAGACTTTAAATTACTTGTTTGGTGAGTCACTTTTCAGTCCCACCTGACTCTTTGTGACCCCATTTGGGGTTTTCTTGGCAAAGATACTGAAATCGTTTGCTATTTCCTTTTGCAGCTCACTTTACAGATGAGGAAACAGAGACAAACAGTGTTAAATAACTTGCCCAGGGTCACACAGCTAGCAAGTGTCTGAAGTCAAATTTGACCTCAGATGTCCCTAACTCCAGGTGGGTCACTCTATCTATTGCACCCCACTGCCCACAAATTACTATATAAATGTTGGCTATTGTTATCATTACACTATTATGAGAGGAGAAATAACAAAGGGATTTCCTCAATGGGGAGCAAATGTGGTGAGTATCCCCTATTCCCAAGGGTGCTGAGCATATGAGGAGATGGGCTATTTGGATTGCCATAGGGTAAAAGCTAGAAGAGAAGGCGGGAAGCTTCTACTGGACCCCATCAGATTAGACTGTGCCCTAGCCCTGAATCTCCTCTCAGGTGCTGAGTCCCCAAACTCATTTCACTTGAAGTGAGGAAGAGGAAAGTGTCTCTGCACTGCACATGGGGCGGCCAAAGAGAAAGACAAATATTTAAAACTCAACCACCCAGCCTCCTGTTCTTGATATTTCCCTAACATATGCTAACATATGCTTTCCTCGAGAACTTCAAAAACATGCTTTTAGCAGCAATGAAAATAGGGCCATACATCCAATTCAACTCTAAACCTCATAGTTTACTTCTAATACCATTACCTCATGTACAGAAGAAAATGTAAATCTAAAATATGCTGGTGATTATAACCTTTCTTCCTGACAGACATTGTAATATAAATGCACATAAATTGAATTTCTTCTTTAAAGAAATTTGAATACCTTTGGAGCATTTTAGCCAATCATCTCCAGGCCTTATGGCACCACTTCAATGGACTGTGGAAAAGTGATCTCCCTCTGGCATGACTTCTGCAATAGAAGGATATAGCAAGGCAGGGACATGCCAAGAAAAATAGAACGCACTTTATTGATATTCAAAATTTATTTTATTAAACTTGCACAAAAGATGGGGAAACTGGAAGCTGGTCCTATTAAAAGAAAGGCACTTCAGATATTAACTCTCTACGTCCTGTTCATATCATCTGTCTGCCAAAAAGGGGGGAAAAGAGAAGAAAAGATAATAATTGCAGATTTACAGTTTTGTTTCATTTGACTCTGCTCTCTAGGGCTGCCAGGGGAGGCCTTGTGTTAACTATTAAATCAGAAATGGTAATAATGGCAAGTGGTTAGTGGGAGGCCACGGTACATCAGATAAGAATTCTTCAGTGCAGCTGCCCCTTGGGGGAGAGTGGAAGAATATTTGAACAATCTTGTGCTAATCAGCCTCCACTCCAATGGGTAGATGGCAGCCATCATCCTGGATTGCATTTCTTATGGAACACTTTGGTCAGGATGGCTCCCCTGGGCTGCCATTACTAAACTTTGAGGTGAGTTCAGAAATTATAGGTTGAACACTCCTCAGGCCTAGATACAAATAGGGATAGAAAGAAATATACCTTCTTTTCAGTAGCACATGGTACATATACAAAGATTGACCATATATTGGTGCCTAAAAAACTCAAATAAATGCAGAAAAGCAGAAATAATAAATGCAACTTTTTCTGATCATAATGCAATAAAAATTTAATCAATAAGGGTTCATGGAGAGATAAATTAAAAATTGAAAATTAAATAATCCAATTCCCTAGACAGAGTTATATTCATCAACATTTTCCTTATGGGGCAAGAAACCTGGGACCAAGATGCAACATCCTATTTCACTTCTTGAAAATATTGACCATCAATGGATGGGATGGTCTTACTTTAAATTGCATCATGGTACAGTTGAAAGAGAATTGGAATTGGAATGAGAGAACCTGAATTTGAGTCCTAATTCCATTGTTTTTCTTCTCTGTGACCTTGGGTATATCACTGACCCTCTGTAGGCCTCAGGAAAATGGGAGTATTGAAAGAGGTGACCCCTAAGTCACTTTGTCTTCCATATCTATAATCATTCAATTTAAGATGGGTACATTACCTATTTTTAACATCCCTGTTTCTGCTGTAATCTCTACTCCTGTCCTCAGAACACTGGTCAGATTTCACTAGATGCTTTAGCCGGAGTGGCTACCAAAGAGGTTCACCAGTTAGGAAATTTACTTTGGAGGGAGTTAAGAAGAGGGAGAAGATTCCTTCAGCCACCAGTGTTCGGACCAGTCTGCAGAGCCTGGTAACTTCTGTATCCTATCAGCAAATGTGATCTATGTCTATTGCGGCCCAGCTGTCCCAAGCAGGCCATTACACTTAATGGTCTGTATGTGTTTCCATTTCCATCATCAACCCCCTGTTTTCAAAGGTTTATAACTCTGCAATAAACATTTCCTCATGCCTGACACTCCGTGTGCACATCATTGGCCCAGGAATGAGCAAGGCAAAGAAAGACATCTGGCTGGCCAGGAGAAGAATCAAGGTATCTCCCTTCTTTGCTGCAAACCATGCTGCTGGGATCAACCTCTTGGTTCATTCTGCTAGACCCTAGTTCAGGTTTCTTGGAAATGATTTCGATGTAAGCTGGGGACATCATGACCTGCTCCTTGCCCCCTAAGTTGGTAAAGTCTCAAATTTCCCCACAAGGCACTTAGGGGACACAGTGGATAAAGTACCAGGCCTAGAGCCAGGAAGACTCATCTTAGTGAGTTCAAATCTGGTCTCAAATACTTACTAGCTATGTGACCCTGGGCAAGTCACTTAACCTTGTTTGCCTCATTTTCCTCATCTAAAAAATGAGTTGGACAAGGAAATGGCAAACCTCTCCAATATCTTTGCCAAGACAATCCCAAATGGGGTCACAAAAAGTCAGACATGACTGAAACAACTGAACAACAAAGCAACAACAAACCTCCCCATGATGTAATAGTATGATGGAAAGAGCAGTGGATTTGGAATCAGAGGATCAGAGTTGGAATCCTTGTTCTGATATTTTATTACCTATACAGAGGGAAACAGAGAGGGAAGGGAATAAACATCTATATAGTGCCTACTATGTGCCAAGCTTTAGGGTAAGAGTTTTTACAAATATTATCTCATTTGACTCCTATAAAAACCCAGCAAGGTAGGTGTTTTTATGAACCCCATTTTATAGTAAATTGAGTAGAGGTTAAGTGACCTCCCCAGAGTCATATACCTGGTAAGTGTTTAAGGCCAGATTTGAACTTAGGTCTTCTTGACTCCTGGACCAGTGTTCTAAAAGTAGTTGCTTAAAGTCATTTAAATGACTGAACCTTTCTGGGCCTGTTTCCTTAACTTTTAAAATGAAGGGAGTTGATTTAAGTGACCTCTAAGGTCTCTTTTAGCTCTAAATTTATGATCCTAAGATCTAGAAAAGTAGGATGACATTGTGGATAGTCATCTGATATTGGAGTTAGAAGGATCTAGCTAGATTCAAGTCTGGTCTCTGACACATAATAGCTATGTGACCTTTGGGCAAGTTCTTCAACCTGTCACTGGCCATCCAGACAACTGTTTAGGACTTTAGTGGAGGTGAAAGAAATCATACTATCATGATAGGAAGGAAGGAAGGAAGGAAAGAAGGAAGGAAGGAAGGAAGGTAAGAAAGGAAGGAAGGAAGGAAGGAAGGAAAGAAGGAAGGAAGGAAGGAAGGAAGGAAGGGAAGAAAGGAAGGAAGGAAGGAGGGAAGGAAGGAAGGAAGGAGAGAAGGAAGGAGAGAAGGAAGGAAGGAAGGAAGGAAGGAAGGAAGGAAGGAAGGAAGGAAAGAAGGAAGGAAGGAAAGAAGGAAGGAAGGAAGGAAAATGAAATAGAATGTCTAGTTATTAGTACATCTTCCAGCTTTGATACCCCTTCCAAGAAGGATGACCCCATTGCCAGCATCTCTCCCATTCATTCATTCATTCATTCATTCAAGAAGCTTTTACTAAGTGCCTACCTCCTATGTATCAGACACTGGTGATGTGAGGAAGTTTCATGCCAATTCCCTTTTCAGGGAATCCAAAGGTGTAGTAATTCTTGAGATCAGGAGCATGGCTTGTTTAGGAGAATTTTGGTGTATCTTCATTCTGACCACTCTCTGTTGCTGCTGCTGCCGCTGCCTTCTCTTCTTCTGTTTCATCTGTACTGCCAGTTGTACTTTAGTTTTCATGGATTTAGATGATTTATTTTTGTTTGAAAAAAAAAAAGCACAAAATACAAACCATCTGATGTTAAGGTTTAGTCCTATTATTCTGAGAACTGCAAAAGTCGAAGATGTTGCTGGCCCATTTTTATAGTGCTTGTTTCAATCATATAATTACTTGTTAGAATGAAACATACTGATTTATGGGGGATCAATCTTTCTACTCTTCTCATTTCTGTAGTGTTCCATGCCAGAATGTTGTCAGAGAAGCTCATTTTAATAGAATATAGAAAACAAATTTGAAGAACGCAGTTACAGATGTGGAATAGAAGGGATATTTTTCTTTCTGTGACTCCTGTATCTTTTATTAAGTATGAGAAACAAAGAAGTGAGGACAAGCCTAACCTTACAGATAAACCCAAAGCATTTAGCAGCTTAACAGATTTTTAAAGAAATGAATGAATGGATGGATGGATGGATGGATGTTAAAAGCCTTTCTTCCTATCAAGGATTATTCAAGGAAGTAAAGTAAATGAGAGCTATATATTTCCCTATTCACAGGGCAAATGGAAGACTAATCAATAATGACCTGGAAGTGAAGGCTAGACTAGGATATGGATATAAGGGTGTGAGAAGGAGTCTCAAGGTCAATGATTTGTCTTTATCGTTCCCTGCTTCCTCATTCCTCAATAATATCAATATTCATGGTTTACTTTTCATTAGTAGTTTCAGGTTTACAAACTTATGAGGTAGGTAAATGTAAGAGTTATTACCCCCATCTTATAGATAAGGAAAATAAAGCTCAGAAACATAGATTACTCACCCAGGGCCACCCCTAGGTTTTCCCACTCTAAGACTAAATTTCATTCTGCTTGATCTAATTGTCTTTCAGGTAGAAGTTCTGTGAAGTAGGAACTATGTATGTCTTCTACTACTTTTTTATTTCCAATACCTAGTGCTTATCAGAAGAGCCTATGATCATTTATTCATTTTATTCATTCAAGGAACCTTTGTTGTGCACCTACTATGTGGCTTAGGAACTATTCTAGGTATTGAGATACAAAGACAAAAACAAAAATTGTCCTTGACTTTAAAGTTTATATTCTACTGGGGGAAACAATGTGTACCCTAGTAAGGAAATAAATAACATGCAAAATGACATAGGGGGAGGGAGATTTAATAATGTTGGGAATCAGGAAAAGCCTTATGCAAGAGGTAAAAATGTGCTGAAACTTGAAAAAAGCTAGGGAATCTAAGAAGTGGAGGTGAGGAGACAGAGCATTCCCAGAATGAGGGACAATCTGTGAAAAAGTATAGAGATGTGAGATGGAATAATAGCACATGTCACTTCAGCCAAGGAGAGCATTTATAGTCAAAGATAGGAGCATTGCCTGAAACAGATCTGTGGTTCAGACCTATTAGAGGATTAAGGCAGAGACCTCCTAAAAGCTGGTGTAGGAATTTGATTGTGAATTTTGTCTTCTTTCCTCTATGGGATAATTCCCTGCTACTATCCCATTCTTAACTCCATGTCATCTTTATGCTATGAATAGGAAGGAACAAATGTCTCCACTTCATTGAGTCTCAGTTTCTCATTATAAGGAAGTGGTAAATATGGTCTTTCTCCCTAACAGTAGGGAAGGCTGAAGCTGGTGGGACTTTCCCACTACAGGCTTCATGACTTGTCAAGAATGTTGGGGGGGGGGTGTTATTGATTAGGGGCTGGATTAGATGATCTTTAAAGTTCCTTCTAACTCTAAGATTTCACGACTCTGGTCCAGATTATAAATCATGAGAAGGAAGGTGTGGTTGGACTTCAAAGCAGTAGCATGGTTTGTAATCTTAGCTCCTGTAAGTGAGGTACCAAGTCTACACCATACTCTGAATCCACTGCCTTACACTTTACCATTCACAAGAAACCTATTTTAAAAAAATAAATGCTTTGTTGTTGCTGCTGCTGCTATTGCTGATTGATGAATACTCCTGAGTTTTTAGTGTCTAAGAGGCTCCATTATTTTGGTCAAGGATGCTATAGTTTAGGCAGAGACTGGTTAAATTGTTGCCTATCAACAATTAGGCACTTCATGTACTGTCTCTGACATCTACTGGCTAAGTGATCTTGGACAAATCATTAATCTTTCAATACTCCAGGAAACTCTCTAAGACTTTAAATGGTAGAGGACTCACACATCTTCATTGGTAGAGGAAATTCCTTCTTAGAATTCCCTATAGAGGATGAAACCACAGGTTCTTGCTTCAAAACACTTTCTTTTCTTTTCTTTTTTAAACCCTTACCTTCTGTCTTAGAATCAATATTGTGTATTGGTTCTAAGGCAGAAGAGTGATAAGGGATAGGCAATGGGACTTAAGTGACTTGCCCAAGGTCACACAGCTAGGAAGTGTCTGAGGTCAGATCTAAACCCAAGACCTGCCATCTCTGGGTCTGGTTCTCAATCTGCTGAGCCACCCAACTGCCCCCAAAACACTTTTTAAAGCATGTAATCAGGCAATCATCTTTTTTTTCCCTTTTTAAATTAATTAATTCAATTTAATGTAGAAACAAATTTTGACAATTGCTTTCTGACATTTTAGGATTTCGATTTTCCTCCCTGAAGTGTTAAATAATCTGATATAGGTTATACCAGTGCTTTCATGTAATATATATTCCCATATTGTTCATGTTGTGATAGAAGATAAATATCACACCTGTAATTAAAAAAACTCATGAAGGAAATAAAATGGAAGATGGCATGCTGTAATGTGCAATCAGACTCTAACAGTTCCTTCTTTGGCCATGGATAGCACTTTCCATCATGAGTTACTTGTAGTTACTTATCTTGGGAACTTGTTCTTCTGATAAAGGTTTAGTCCTTCACGGTTGATCATCCTATAATATTTCTATTACATTATTCTGCTCATTTCACTTTGTGTCAGTTCATATAAGTCTTTGCAGGCTTTTCTGAACTCAACCTGTTTGTCATTTGTTATGTCACAATAGTATTCCATTACAACCATCTACCATGACTTATTCATCCATTCCCCAAGTGATGGACAACTCCATGACTTCCAATTTCTTTGCCACTACAAAAGAGCTGCTAAATATTTTGGTACAGGAAGGCCCTTTTCCCTTATCTCTGATCTCTTTGGGATACAGACACAGTAGTGGTATTGCTGGATCAAAGAGTATGCATAGTTTCATGGCCCTTGAGCATGGTTCCATATTGTACTCCAGAATGGTTATATCAGTTCATAGTTCTACCAACAGTGCATTAATGTCCCAGTTTCCCCATACCCCTTCCAATATTTATCATTTTACTTTTTAGCCAGGTTAGCCAATAGAACAGGTAGGGGGTGATATCTGAGAGTTGTTTTAATTTGCAATTAGGCGCACCTTGCTCTACTTTAGGACACTGTGAACTACTATGGGCTTAATTTTCCCCGGACTCCTATAGCAAATTGATTTCCATTTAAGCTAATAAAAAGAACTGGAACCCTCCATGCATCATTGCGGGGGGCATGGGAAAACTCAACATAGATGAGATGCATGGCGGATGTTATATGAACAGTTTTAAAAGAAAGTTTGAAGTAGCTAAGGTATTTCTATGGGAAAGGGGGCAGCCAGACCTTCTATCACCAGGTGTTACCAGTTCCAGGGTCAAAGGGAACAACCTGATAAAGGAAATATCAAGAGTGGGGAAAACTCTGAAGGAGAAAGAGGTTGGGAATTATTTTCCACCGACAGAGGTTCTAGTCCCAGAATCCTTGCTCTAGAGAGACGCGCAGTGCTAAAGTAATGAGGGGCAGGGACAGGAACGGGAAGAGGGCCATTGAAGTGGCTTGGTAATAGGGAGAGTGGAATAAGAGGGGAGAGTAGTAGAGGGGGAGGTGTTCCAGGAAGGGCTTGGGGAGGGACCAGCTGCAACCTCTCATTGGGAGGACACATGTTGGTATTTTGCTCAGAAATCCTAAGGCTAGGCTGCTTCGGCCAGGCTGGCATGCATTTTTTGGCTGCTGTGCTGAGAGAAGAAGCAAAAAGGAAATATCGTTTCCTTAACTACTAGGTATTAATATCCTGTTTAATTTAATTTCAGCTTTCTGCGACGGTGAGCCCTTTTCCCTCTAACATACAGTGTCAGCTTGGCGGGGAGTTTCTGACAGTATCAAAAGAGGATTTAGCTCTGAACCCTTGCCATGAAAGTGTCTCTATCTCCCCACAATGTAGGCTTTCAGAGGAGAGCATTGTGTCCTGCGAAGACGATAATTGAGTGAATGAGAGCAGGCACCTGGGCCGGCCGGGGAGTCCTGATAACGACATAAAGACGAGAGCGCAGAGTGCGGCTTAAAGGGCCCGCTTGCCAGAGGCAGAGAGGCGGGATTTGAGAGCCGCGGAAGGGGGAGAACACAGCCAGAGAGCTCCACGGAAAGGCCGGAGTCTAGAGCCGGTTCAGGCCTGGGAGAGAGCCGCGGCTCAGAGACTGACGGTCCCAGCTGCCTAGGGAAGAATCATTTGACTTGAGAGGGTAGAGGCCAAGAGAAATGCCTAGCCAGACTGAACAATTTATGAGAAGTTGGAAGGACTATTTGATGATGAGGATGGAGGTGGGGGATGGAGAGCTTAAAGCAGGTGCAAGTGAGGAAGGGGAACACCTAAGATGGCTAGTTTAGGTTCTTTCTGCAGAAACAAAACCTATATAGTCTATCCCATCCCGTCTGCTTCCCCCATGTCCTTCCTCACTTCCCCCACAAACCACCCCGCAAAAACAAACAAACCAACCTAGAGCACTAGCACATTGGGAAGACTCCCCATAGAACGTGGAAGGGTGAGAGCGTGTGAATAGGTTGGAATCTATACGATGTAGAGGGTTGAAAACTTGCATAGACAAAAGTGTTGAAGGATTTTTTTTTAAGGTTAAAGTTAGTCAGAGTAATACTTTGAGAGAGTTGAGAGGAAATAGAAAGTTTGGAAAAAAAATTGAAGGTGGTGTAGGACAATTCCCATCCCTAGCTCAGAGCTCCAACAGTTGTCTTCAATGTTCTGAATTCCCAGGACTGACTTCAGTTCATCTCTTTGTGCCTTAGTGCCTCCATCTGTAAAATGAGGCGTTGCGGGGAGAAGGGTAGGATTAATTAGAACTGAAGGACCTTTAGGATTCTGTATCTGTGATACCCTCTTTACAGTGGAATTCTCTTCTGGAGTCCTTTTGAACTGAGAGGCAAAATTAGTTTTTCAGGGATAGAAGAGGGGAGCCCACATATCTCCAGTTCACTCCTTCCATGGAAGTTTAGGACTGGTAATAGACTGTATAAGTCTATAAGGTTTAGGAAAAGAGCGTTGGGCTCTAATTCAAAAGTCTTAGAAGTTCAAGAGTCAGGAGACCTTGGTTCTAGTCTAGTTTCTTACTAGCTGTGTGATTTTGGGCAACTCATTTAACTTTTCTGTCTCAGTTTCCTTACCTGTAAAACAAGGATAATAAAACCTGCCCTGCCTGATTCACAGGACTGTCATGAGGATCAAATTAAATAAAGTGTGTGAAAGTGGTTTGGAAAGTATAAAACACTATGTAAATGTAAGGGATTATTACTCTGGGCATACTTGTTTCTGTTCCCATGACTTGTCTGCCCTCATTCTTGCAGATGTTAAAAATATTAAGTGAAATATTTCACAAAGCTGAAGGGTTATGACAGAACCTGATGTCCAAGTGGAGTTCTTTTCTTTCGAATAGTCTCTTGGGGAATAGTGTGGGGTGGAAAACCTATAGTCTTCAGCACATAACCTGGCAGCCTGCTCAATACAACATTTTCTAATGAAGAGAAATGAGACTTATCTCTACACTACAGATGTTTCTAAGCCCCTAAAATTGTCATCCTTTGAAACAATCAAGTATCAACTCTTTTGATTATCGCATCCAATGAAGTTATACTCATGCTCTTCTACTTTTATCTGGAAAGAAACTCTGAATATCTCAGACTTAGTATAGATTGCTTAAAAAACACACATGCACACACAGAGAACTTTAAACTGTTTGTGGCAAGAGCTGGTGGAAACGGGGCAGTGGGCAACCTGCCTCTTTAATACTGTGCTGAAATCACATTTGCCCAGCTCATGGAGACTTCTGTGCAAAGAGTGGCAAGAAGACATTAGATAATTCTATGGGATTTTAAATTGAGGTTTGAATAGTCCCTTTTGGAATATTTCAGAAACAGAGTATATCTATGTTCTCTGGCAACCTTTAGAAGAAACAGCTGGATACTGGTTACAAGAAAAATGTCTGATATACTTAGTCTCTTTATAAGGCTGAGTTCATATTTAGGGAAATGATTTATCAGAATTTATTTCCCCCAAACCTACTCTATTCTTCACCTTTAAAGAGCTTTCCTTAAAGTTCCCCTTTTTTATATGGCAGATTTTAAAAAGTGCAAGGTCATAATGAGCAGCTGCTATTTGAGCACGAGTGTCCAGGGCACGAGGCTTAGATTATTGATATGCTTTGATTTGGTCCAAATGCCACTAGCAAAGTGTATAACATGATTGCCTTAAATAACTTTAACTGGACCCAAACTAGATCCACAAACAGCCCTGAGGACATTTTAGGGATTAGATCATAATCTGGCAAATACAAAAAAAGTCTGGAAAGTCCTGGGAGGATTTTAAATTTTTGAAAAAAATTCATTTCAATCTATCAGATCAAGCAGCTGATGCAAGTTTTGGACTGAATTTACCATTTCTGTAACTTATATTTTTAATAAAAATCAGCTGGAGGAATCCTGGTTTGCAACTAGTGAAGACAAACTCTCTTCAGGAATTTTTTTTAAAATATCTGCATGCCAGTATAATAGCATGACTTTCTGCCATTTTTCTGGATGGAAAAAAAAAAATTCAGACCAGCTCAAAATTTCCCCTTCATTTAGAAACTAGAAGGCACAATGGCCAGGAAATGAGGATCTGTTTGAAGGTTCAAACCTCCCCCAGTCTCTAAAAATTGTGGTGGAGAGGAGAAAAAAAAAAAGATATACAAGCAATCTCTTCCCTGTTATTAAATCCTGGCAAACATCATCACAACTGAAAGGATGGTCTGCCAATCAGGGACACTGCCTCAAGCTGGTGAATTTTTGAATTGCCTGCAGCAAAATAAGCACCCTTGAACCCTCCTTTCTTTTCAACTTTCATTTCAAGAATAGTAGACTGTGCCAGATGTTAGGAAATCAACTTGGATGGAGGTGGGGGATGGGGGGGAGGACCATAGATATGTTTCACCAGCAAACTCTTCAAACAAACAGAATAAGTTAATGCTACGTTCTTTTCTCAACTTACATAGCTCGGCCTTTTACTTGCCCATATTTTCAAACCAGAAGACAGATAATGGGTCCAAGTCTCATATATTAAAAATATACTTAGTGGTAACAGCAAGTGGGCCACTTAACTTGGCAGCAAACCAATTATTAATCAGATTAATGGCTTTTTATAAATTTTCTGCAGCCTCAGGACAACTGATTGGTTTATGGTACTTGCATTAAAGAAAGGTCCTGAGCTTGAAGATATTTTTTTTAATTTCTGCTACATCTTAAGAGAAAGAACTATAAGCCATGCCCCAACATCCATGTTATTTCTGGTCATGCAATGAAGCATTATAGATAGAAGGGATCTGTGAGATCAGGAAAATTTGGAACTGAAGGACCAGGGTTTGAATAAGACTCTGTTACTTCCTTTGTGACCATAGGCAAATACTTTCTCTTCTTGGAGCCTCAGCTTCCTTGTCTGAAAAATGAAAGTGTTGGACTAGATGGCCTCCAAGGGTCCTTTCAGCTTTGTGGCCTTGTGATCTGGTCTAACCCCCTCAGCAAACCTGTAGAAAACATTTCCATGAAATGCCTTTGATAACCCACCACAAACATCACAGCACAATAGCTTGCACATAATAAGTATTAAAGCATTTTTATTAAATTGCAAGACTCACATTTGAACGTCAAGATTCATATTTTAACCTGGGTTTGATTAAGAAAGTAATCAGCTTCATGACTGTTGCTGGCATTTTAAATTTCATTAATTCTTTCAATTTTGCTGGAGATTTTTAGAAACTAAAAGTTAAAAAATCTGAGAATGAGAAACCAATCTCTATTGAAACAACTTCAGCACCTCTGCCTTTCCTGAGCTCCAGAGAAGAGGAGAAAGAGTTCTAAAGTTTAAAAAACAAAACCAAGTTATTTGGTTTGTTTAAACAGTAGGTATTCATTTGACACTGACAACCTGGAAAGAAAAGGGAACAGAAATCAAGGGCCAACACTCAATTGAATCACTTGCTCATTAATCAGCTTGCTTACACTCTTGACTTAAGTTGCTACCTAAAGAGATTTACTAAAATGAATCTGTGTTCTGTGGTTGGCCTCCCACTCAGGTTACAGAATTGCACATTGGTTTCTCAGTTGGAAAAAGGTCCTGCTGTGAATCTGGGTGTTGTTTGGTGTTTTAGAGAGAAGGAGGTGGAGCACCTAGGCCCTAGGGCAATAATGTCTGCACCCAAATAGTATTTTAATTTTTTCAAGCTTGGTAGACAACTCAAAGATATCATAATGGAAAGAAGAGTTTTGTAGGCAAAGGATTGGTTTGGGTATCACTAGAAAGGACATTACCTCACTAATTAGGTTGAAGGGTTCAGTGACCACTCCAGTCTGAATTGGCCATCGAGTTATGTTTTCTTTTTAACAGGGAGTAAATCTAGCATTCTGTTTGTTGATTTGTTTATTACTGTCTAGAAACCTAATCCCCAAGAAAGTCAGAGTTCTAAATATGTCAAATCATCTTAAAGCTGCATACTAGTTATAGGGGTGACATTATGGGTGTTCATGAGAAATTCATTTCAAGGGCTACAAATGAGTCCTTTAGTAATACCCAGGAGTCATAATGTCTGTGACATAATGAACCCTCCTAAATTACAACCTACACTAATTAGATCAGTTATTGCTGCATTCCAGTCCCTGAAACAATTTGCTTAAAGTGGTAGTTACCTTTAATGAAAAGATACATAACTGAAAATGTCAGTAACCTTTTAAATTCCCCATGACTTATCATATAGACTGTCTAGCGCAAAGTGCTTGTGGTGTAGCTACATCGTTGTCACCATTTTATCTTAAATTAGGCAGATATTTTATGATCTGTAGGAAACATACAGAATTCCCCTGGGTGGTAAGAGGCTTAGGTAAAGAGTTTATTCCATCCAAGCCAGCTCCACCCCCCTCCCCCATTTCCTCCTTGGTCTGCCTCCCCATCATTAGCATTTAATGTGTTTGAATCTTTTCCAGAATCTAGACTTTAAGGATGTATGATTATCAAGTACTTAGAAGCAAAGAATTTTCAATATACTCAGTACATTTAGGATCATCTAGTTCAACCTCTTTATTTTCACAGATGGGAAAACTGAGTCTCAGAGAGAGTCAAATTACTTGCCCAAAGTCACATAGATATCAAGTGATAGAATCATGATTCATGTCTAAAACACTCAGGCTTGTGTAATTTTCATTCTACAAAAATGTTTAGTATTTTGTTGTAAATTTGGAATCAGGGCTCCCCTCCTTTACTTTGATAAAGAAACTCATTTCACTCACTTTTAATGTCATAGATCAGTGATGGTGAATCTTTTAGAGACAGAGTGCCATCCCCATCTCCATCCCACCCCCCTAGACTGAGTGCTGTGCCTGCCCCTACCCAGAAATGATATGCTCCTGCCCTTCCCCCATCAAGTATTGGGTGTGCCCTGCCACTCCCCTTACCCCACACAGGGGAGGGAAGAAGCACTCCCATTAAGCTGCTGGGTGGAAGGGTGAGTGAAGTGAGGAATGTCCTCAGCAAGTATAGAGAGGGGGAGCGGAATGGCCCAAGTACTCTGCTTCTCTCCAGCTCTGCTGCCTGTGAGTCACCCACCTTAACCCCATATGCTCCCATTGGTTGCTGAGCAGAGGGGAAGGGATGTGAAAAAAATGTCCTCAGGCACAGTGGAGAGGGGGGGAAGCAGATGCGCCTGAGTCACTCTGCCTTTCTAGTATCATACTCTGGAGGGTAAGAGGGTAGAGCAGCCAAATGCCCATAGAGAGCACTCTGCATGCCATCTTTGGCACCTGTACCATAGGTTCACCAGCACTGTCATAGGTTGTTGTAATTTGGTTGTTTTCACTTCCCTTTTTGGATTTTCTTGGCAAAGATAATGGAGAGGTTTGCCATTTTCTTCTCCAGCTCATTTTACAAATAAGGAAATGGAGGCAAACATGGGAGTAGAAGGTAAATTTGTGGTACTATTGAACTTATGGGGAAATGGGATAAGAAGAAGTATGATCAATTAATGATGATCATAATTTCAGTTTCGATTCTCCTGTCTATATCTTGCTACTTATGATCTAACCCAGCTCTTCTGTCTACACCCTCTTTCATTTCCTCCTCCAAGCCCTAGAGTTTTTGAGCTGTCTCTCCTCTCTGCAATGCCATTAAAGTTAGTGAAAAAACTGATAGAATTAATAAATCACAGAGCATTATCAGTAAAAAATAATGAAAAGGAAGCCTATTTGGAAGGTAAAATCTTGATGCCACCCTCCTGATATTTTAAAAATTCTAGATCTCTGGACTACTTATTTCTTTAAGCCTTCAGAAAAGAAATATCTAGCTTTGTTCCAAAGACCATTTCTGTAGATAGATCTCTCTATAAGTTTACTTAAGACTTGGTCATTATCCTCTCTTGATTATCAACCTTTGCACCTAAAATTAGCTTTAAAAGCTTTGTAGATAGATACAAATGGTTTTAAAAATCATATAATGGACTTCCTGGTAAACATGGCTGCAATCTAGATGCGAATCACTTCCTCTCCCCAGCACCGAACGAAATAGACTACCTCAAAAGAGCATAAAAATCATCCATGGAAGAATGGAGGGACTCTTCAGTACACCACAGTAACGAAGTACATGGGGAGTGAACATTTCCACACTATAAGAAGGAGGAAAAGCTTACACAAAAACGTGCACTGAGCTGCCCTTCCCCCCCCCCACCTCCCCCACGGAACCAGAGTAAGGGCTCAGAGCACTCACCAGGGATAGCGAGTGAGTGAGGAACATCTCTGTCTTGGGGGGGGGGGGGGAGATGCACCACACCAGGGTCCTTCAGAGCTAAGGAGGACTACTAGGAAAATGCTTCTCAGGGCGGTTTCACTGGAGAACCCTGCACACCGGAGAGTGCACAGACTGCAGGGGCCCTTGCAAACTATGAACAGCATGGAGTCGGCCTGAGACCAAAGCTCCGCTCCTCGCTGTAGTGAGGGGGGGTGGGAGCATGCCAGGGTCCTTGGAAACTGACAGGGACTACCAGAAATCCACCCCTCAGAGCGGTTTTACAGGAGATTCCTGTGCACCGGAGAGAAGAGCACGGGGGAGGGCACGCTAACAAACCCCAGAGGCTGGGAAGAACTAGTCTGAGGCAACTTAAATCCACAGAAAATCCACCCATATCACCCAGGCCTTTGACCAAAAAGGAAAGGGCAAACCATCGAAGGGATGGCTCACACTGCCCAAGAGCAACCCTCCAAGAAGAAAGGGGGAAAAGTGACTATTGAAAACTTTTATGGAGGTAAAACCCAGGGGACAGAAGAGAACCAGGATGAAATTAAAACAAAATCAAAACATACCCCCCCCAAATGGAAATTATCCACAAGCTCTGGAAGAACTCAAATTGGAGCTTATCCAAAATATGGAAAGCTTCTGGCAAGAAAAATGGGGGGGGGGGGAATTCAGAAAGGGGTCAACAGCCTGACAGACAAGACCTCACAATTGGAGAAAGAGCTGGAAGCCTCTAACAGAAGGGTGGACCAATCTGAAAAGCAAAACCAGTCCCTAAATACCAAAATTAAGCAACTGGAAGACAGTGATCTTGCAAAACAGCAAGAATTAATAAAGCAAAGTCAAAAAATTAAGGAATTAGAAGAAAACATAAAATATCTTACTGATAAAGTGAAAGACCAGGAAAACAGAGGAAGGAGAGACAACTTGAGAGTCATTGGTCTACCCAAAAAAACAGAAATAAACAAAAATCTCGATGCCATACTGCAAGAGATTATCAAAGAAAATTGCCCTAATGTTCTCAAGCAAGGGGGAAAAATAGAAAGGGTTCATAGAACACCCTCTATACATAATCCCCAAAAGACAACTTCCAGGAATGTAATAGCCAAATTCAAGAGCTTCCAAGCGAAGGAGAAAATCTTACAAGAAGCCAAGAAGAGGAACTTCAGATACAGAGGAGCCCCCATAAGGATCACACACGACTTATCAGCGAACATGCTAAGAGACCGTAAAGCATGGAACACGATATTCAGAAAGGCAAGAGAAATGGGTCTCTAACCAAGATTCAACTACCCATCAAAACTGACTATATACTTTCATGGGAAAGTATGGGCATTCAACAAAATAAAATAGTTCCAAGTATTTGCAAAGAAAAGACTAGAACTCAGTGGAAAGTTTGACATCCAACCACAAAGAGCAAGAGAAACATGAAAAGGTAAATATCAAACAAAGGGAAAAGGAGAAAAATGTTATCTTTTTCTTTTATTCAAACTCTCTTCTATAAGGACTACATTTATATCAAATTATATATACTAATATGTGGGGAAAATGTAATGTGTAACTCTTAAAAATTGTATGCATCATTAGAGTAGTTAGAAGGACCACACATAGGGAAAGATTGGGGCATCAAGATGATATGGAGAAAGGGAGGATAGAAAGAAAAAGGGAGGGGGGGAATCATTGATGGTACTAAGATATACTTCAGGAAATAGAAAAAAATTAATAGAATAATCTTTCTCACACAAAGATACACATGAGAAGGGTAGGGGAAGAAGTCTCCTATAAGAAGGAGAGGAAGAAAGTGT
This sequence comes from Monodelphis domestica, assembly GCF_027887165.1. Lineage (NCBI taxonomy): Eukaryota > Metazoa > Chordata > Mammalia > Didelphimorphia > Didelphidae > Monodelphis > Monodelphis domestica. The sequence goes on from NC_077227.1 coordinate 451,320,821, forward strand.
GAATTGGTAATACATAAACCATACTCTCAGTGAAATAAACTCTGAGAGGAAAGAACATCTAGATCCATTGGGATCCTGAATTCTATCTCATCCAACAGGGTAAGAGAGAAGGGGAAACTAAGGAGGGGGAGGGGAGAGGGAGTATAAAAAGGGAGGGAAGGAGAGGGGGGAGGGGAAGGGAACAAAAAGGGAGGTGCTAGAAAGGGAAGCATGTCAAGGGAGGAGACTAGGGGGACTGACCTAAAGTAAATCACTGGTTTAAAAGGCTATAGCTAAAGAAGAAAGGTCAGAATTAGGGCAGGATATCAAAATTCCAGGGAATCCACAAGTGACAATCATAACTTTGAACATCAATGTGATGAACTCACCCATAAAACGAAGACGAATAGCAGAATGGATTAGAATCCAAAACCCTACCATATGCTGTCTTCAAGAAACACACATGAGGCGGGTTGATGCTCACAAGGTCAGAATTAAAGGATGGAGTAAGACCTTTTGGGCCTCAACTGATAGAAAGAAGGCAGGAGTGGCAATCATGATATCTGACAAAGCCGAAGCAAAAAATAGACCTGATTAAAAGGGATTGGGAAGGTAAATATATTCTGTTAAAAGGGAGTATAGACAATGAGGAAATATCACTAATCAACATGTATGCACCAAATGGTATGGCACCCAAATTTCTAATGGAGAAACTAGGAGAATTGAAGGAGGAAATAGACAGTAAAACCATATTAATGGGAAACCTAAACCAACCACTATCAAATTTAGATAAATCAAATTAAAAAAATAAATAAGAAAGAGGTAAAAGATGTGAAAGAAACCTTAGAAAAATTATAGTTAATAGACATATGGAAAAAAATAAATAGGGACAAAAAGGAATACACCTTCTTTTCAGCACCACATGGCACATTCACAAAGATTGATCACACACTAGATCACAGAAACATGACATACAAATGCAGAAAAGCAGAAATAATAAATACAACCTTTTCATATCATAAAACAATAAAAATATTGATCAGTAAGGGTACAGGGAGAGCCAAATCAAAAATTAATTTGAAATTAAATAATATGATACTCCAAAATCGGTTAGTCAGAGAACAAATCATAGAAACAATTAATTTCATTGAGGAAAATGACAATGGTGAGACATCCTTTCAAACCTTATGGGATGCAGTCAAAGCAGTACTCAGAGGAAAATTCCTATCCCTGAGTGCATATATTAACAAATTAGGGAGGGCAGAGATTAATGAATTGGAAATGCAAATTAAAAAAAAAAACCTGAAAGTGAACAAATTAAAAACCCCCAGAAGAAAACCAAACTAGAGATCCTAAAAATTAAGGGAGAAATTAATAAAATTGAAAGTCAAAGAAGTATTGATTTAATAAATAATACTAGAAGCTGGTACTTTGAAAAAAAACAAACAAAATAGACAAAGTACTGGTCAATCTAATTAAAAAAGGAAAGAAGAAAAGCAAATTAACAGCATCAAAGATGAAAAGGGGGATGTCAACTCCAAAGAAGAGGAAATTAAGGCAATCATTAAAAACTACTTTGCCCAATTATATGGCAATAAATATACCAATCTAGGCAACATGGATGAATATTTACAAAAATATAAACTGCCTAGACTAACAGAAGAAGAAATGGAATTCTTAAATAATCCCATATCAGAAAAAGAAATCCAACAGGCCATCAAAGAACTCCCTAAGAAAAAATCCCCAGGGCCTGATGGATTAACAAGTGAATTTTATCAAACATTCAAAGAATACCTAATCCCAACACTATACAAACTATTTGACATAATAAGCAAAGAGGGAGTTCTACCAAATTCCTTTTATGACAAATATTGTACTGATTCCAAAGCCAGGCAGGTCAAAAACAGAGAAAGAAAACTATAGACCAATCTCCCTAATGAATATAGATGCAAAAGTCTTAAATAGGACACTAGCAAAAAGACTCTAGCAAGTGATCAGGAGGGTCATTCACCATGATCAAGTAGGATTTATACCAGGAATGCAGAGCTGGTTCAATATTAGGAAAACCATCCACATAATTTACCACATCAACAAGCAAACCAACAACAATCACATGACTATCTCAATAGATGCAGAAAAAGCCTTTGATAAAATACAACACCCATTCCTATTAAAAACACTAGAAAGCATAGAAATAGAAGGTTTGTTCCTAAAAATAATAAACGGTATATATCTAAAACCATCAGCTAACATCATCTGCAATGGGGATAAACTAGATGCATTTCCAATAAGATCAGGAGTGAAACTTATCACCTTGATTGTTTAACATTGTACTAGAAACAATAGCAGTAGTTATTAGAGAAAAAAAAAAGAAATTGAAGGTATTAAAATTGGCAATGAGGAGACCAAGCTATCATTCTTTGCAGATGATATGATGGTCTACTTAAAGAATCCTAGAGAATCAATTAAAAAGCTAGTAAAAATAATCAACAACTTTAGCAAAGTTGCAGGATACAAAATAAACCCGCATAAGTCATCAGCATTTCTATATATTTCCAACACAGCTCAGTAGCAAGAATTAGAAAGAGAAATCCCATTCAAAATCACCTTAGACAAAATAAAATACTTAGGAATCTATCTCCTGAGACAAACACAAAAAAACAGGAATTATACGAACACAACTACAAAACACTCTCCACATAACTAAAACTAGACTTGAGCAATTGGAAAAGCATTAACTGCTCATGAGTAGGACAAGCTAACATAATAAAAATGACCATTCTACCCAAACTTATTTACTTATTTAGTGTCATACCCATTGAACTTCAAAACTTTTTTTTTACTCATTTAGAAAAAAACATAACAATGTTCATTCGGAAGAACAAAGGATCAAGGATATCCAGGGAAATAATGAAAAAAAAATGAGATGGAAGGTGGCCTTGCAGTACCACATCTCAAACTATAATATAAAGCAGCGGTCATCAAAACAATTTGGTACTGGCTAAGAGACAGAAAGGAGGATCAGTGGAATAGACCTGGGGTAAGTGACCTCAGTAAGACAGTCTATAACAAACCCAAAGACCCCAGCTTCTAGGACAAAAACCCACTATTTGACAAAAAGTGCTGGGAAAACTGGAAGACAGTGTGGGAGAGATTAGGTTTGGATCAACACCTCACACCCTACACCAAGATAAACTCAGAATGGGTGAATGACTTGAACATAAAAAAGGAAACTATAAGTAAATTAGGTGAACACAGAATAGCATACATATCAGACCTTTGGGAAGGGAAAGACTTTAAAACCAAGCAAGACATAGAAAAAGTCACAAAATGTAAAATAAACTATTTTGATTACATCAAATTAAAAAGTTTTTGTACAAACAAAACCAACGAAACCAAAATGAGAAGGGAAGCAACAAATTGGGAAACAATTTTCATAACAAAAACCTCTGACAAAGGTCTAATCACTCAAATTTATAAAGTGCTAAATCAATTATACAAAAAATCAAGCCATTCTCCAATTGATAAATGGACAAGGGACATGAACAGGCAGTTCTCAGCCAAAGAAATCAAAACTATTAATAAGCACATGAAAAAGTGCTCTAAATCTCTTATAATCAGAGAGATGCAAATCAAAACAACTCTGAGGTATCACCTCACACCTAGCAGATTGACTAACATGACATCAAAGGAATGTAATGAATGCTTGAGGGGATGTGGCAAAGTTGAGACATTAATTAATTGCTGGTGGAGTTGTGAATTGATACCACCATTCTGGAGGGCAATTTGGAACTACACCCAAAGAGCGATAAAAGACTGTCTATCTGCCCTTTGATCCAGCCATAGCACTGCTGGGTTTGTACCCCAAAGAGATAATAGGGGAAAAGACTTGTACAAGAATATTCATAGCTACATTCTTTGGGGTGGCCAAAAATTGGAAAATGAGGGGATGCCCTTCAATTGGGAAATCGCTGAACAAATTGTGGTATATGTTGGTGATGGAATACTATTGTGCTCAAAGGAATAATAAAGTGGAGGTAAGGAATTCCATGGCTACTGGAATGACTTCCAGGAATTGATACAGAGCAAAAGGAGAAGAACTAGGAAAACATTGTACACAGAGAGTGATACACTGTGGTACAATTGAACGTAATGGACTTCTCCATTAGTATCAATGCAATGTCCCTGAACATTCTGCAGGGATTTAGGAGAAAAAACATTATCCACAGAGGACAAATTGTGTGAGTAAAAACACGGAAGATAAGCAACTGCTTGACTACGGGGGTAGAAGGGACATGAATGAGGAGACTCTAAATGAACACCCTAATGCAAATACCAACAACATGGAAATGGCTTCGAATCAAAGACACATGTGATATCCAGTGGAATCGTGAGTCGGATATGGGAGGGGTGGTGGGAGGTGGGGAGGAAAAGAAAATGATCTTTGTTTCCAAGGAATAATGTTTGAAAATGACCAAATAAAATAATGTCTAAAAGGGAAAAAAAATCATATATCATGGAGTACACAGAGAATTACATGCCTCTGTCTTGTCCTCATGAAACATATAGTCCAATTGAAGGATAAAATTTAAAACAAATGAGGTAACACTGCTTTTGAGATCCCTGGGTCATGCACAGAGCCTGGCATAACCAGATATCTCTCTAGCTACAGACACAATCCCTAGGATCTTTTAAATTACAAATTTTAAATTAAAAATTAGGACTCAAAGAATTTTGGAGAAATGGGACAACCTATTTGAATTTGGCATGATCCTGCAAAACCTAGAATGCTTGGTTATTCATGCTGTCCCCATCATGACTCATTTTTGAGAAATTTGGCTTTGATTCTCTGCCTCAGTGGTCTTTATCCCAATGGAAAGATAGCAAAACTCTATAATCTTGATTATATTATCCATCTCTCCTTCCACATGGGCCCCATTTCCTCATTACCCCCACTTGAAACTCAACCTACAACATGAATTCATAATATTCCCTTCATTTCTAATTATTTGGCATTTTCTTAGTTGTCTTCTGACTTTTCTGGCCCATTGGGTAGGTGCCATTATGTGTATTTGATGGATGGTTAAGCTGAAGTCCATAAAGATGAAGCTATTTGCCCCAGAATACATAGCCAGGAAGTTCCAGAGGTAGGCTCAAGCCCCAAGTCTCCTAACCTTGCTGTCTTTGGTCCAATCTCCTTTAGACCTGAGCTGGAACAATTTGGTTGACAACTCTATTTTCTCAGGGATTACTTGCCAAGAGAGGAACTGGTGAAAACCAAAAGCTTTTAAACAAGAAAGTATAATTCACTCCCCTCCTGCAGACTTGTAGCAGGTCATGGGTCTTTTGTTAAAAGATACCAGGGAAAGAATCTTAGACATTAGTTTCCACCCCTTCTGGCTAACCAAAGGATCCCATTGCTCCTGCTGTCTACCACTTGGCCATCATCTCCTACTGGAAGAGAAATAGGGAATATGTTTGAGTGTGGAGAGTGACAAAGAATTACATAATTTGTTTGTTTCCAGAGCTATGAGCATTAGCTGTAGGCCAGTGCTAACTCTATCTCCAACTTGATCAGAAACTCTGAAATTCCAAGTCCACAAAGAAGTCTGAACTTTTCCTTCAAAGCTCACATCCTTTTAAACACAAAATGCTAGAGCCCCAAACTGAGCTTCTCCTGGGATGCAGCTCCTGACTCTACAGCTGTTTCACTGTGTGACCTTCAAGTCCCTTCACTTCCCTGGCTTTAGTTTTCTCATGTATAAAATAAAGGGATTGGATTAGATTATCTCTAAGGTCCCTTCCAGATCTGTGTTCTGGGAGTTGCCATTTATTCCCTGATTCAGCCACTCTCCTTTATCCCAGCCATTGTTCTGAAAAGAAACAGGAAACAAGCTTGCAGCTTCCTTTACTTGAAGGATGAGAGTTTCTAGTAGCAAATGAGAACGAGGGTTAGAGGTGAGAGAGCAATGGGCTGTTTCTCAGTCTGGTGAAGAGCACCTGGGGGGAAAAAAGTTGGATCTGTCTAATAGGTAGGTCATTTAAGCATCTTAAGGTTCTTGAACCTGCCCCAAACCCTAGACAGCCTCACATGTCCTATGAAACAATGAAGAGGTTAGGATAAAACCTGAGGGCTCTCAAAGCATTTTTCTTCTGGGGTTCTTTATGGTTTGCAAGTGTTGGGATTTTTTTTTGGGGGGGGGACCAGAAAATTATCTTTCTCTTTGTAGCCATCATGACCAGGGCTGACAGGCTAAAACTACTTGCTTGCTTTAAAGTGTCAGGAGATGTAAATACTTTTAGTTTGCAGTGGTTTCTGATTGAATATCCTTTTGAAGTAATGATAGCTTTAATTTTAAGCAACGGTTACCATATTTTCCTTGCTGGTTGACATTCTTTGAAGCACTAAGTATAAATCTGCTTAAAATCTTAAAATACTTGCAGCTCTATCTTAACATACTATCAGGAGCCAAGGAGATTCTGCCTCTAATTGTCATCATATGTAACTAATATCACCAACATAACAGGGTAATGACACGGTGACTAGAAGAATCAGTGTGACGTGTGCAAGAAGACAGAGGCAAAGATGAGCAGCTCAGTTTGGAACTGTTGCCTCTCAATGATTCTGCCCTCTGTAATTAGCACTAGGGGGCTTCTCTGGGATAATGGTCTTCCACTGTACCATCTCCCTCCAAACCTTGCTCTTTGGAACTGTGTCTTAACTGGTAGAAAGCTAGAAAACCAGCTGGCAAGAGCAATCATGGGCAGAAAAGATGTACTGAATCATCCCAACAGAATTCCATGAGACAGTCTCAAGATCAACACAGAATCACAGTTGGCTCCTAGTTATTCATATTAATAAGGGAAGTATTGATGGGAATGATCCAAACTCATAAACAGCTCAAAAATGATTTCTGGATTATACCTGGTGATCATTTGTACAAATTTCACTGTCACTTAATTGCATCAGCTACTCATCTAGTTGAAAAAGAACTCACATTCCCAAGTACACACTCCAAGCAAGAGCAGGGAGTTGGCATAGAAGCAAATTAGATGTCAAAGGGAAGTCATTCTGGGATTTCAAATGTGCCATCGATAATACACAAAGTAGACAATCTGTAGACAAACAATTGAGAGCTGTGTTCCTAAAACTCAGGAGCACGGGTTCTTTCTGCAAGTTATTAATAGCTGACATTTATATAGAGATTTAAAGTTTGCAAAAAGACTTTACTGCATTAGAGTTGCACAATATAAAAGTACTATTTATATTCTCATTTTATAGATGGGGAAACTGAGACTCAGGAAAATTAAAGGGTCTTGTCTACAATCATATTGTTAATAAGTGTCAGAGGCAGAAATAAAATTTGTAATGTCTTTTAGGACTTAAAGCTTCTTATTTCTGAAAAATGAATTTTATTTTTGATTATGATTTCAACAATCATCAGCCATATTTCAATATATAAAGCAGAACAAGAAAGAAGACTATGTAAGAACCTCTGAAGTTCTGTGTGAATATGTATAATTTTATACATTCAATTTAAGAGTTCCAAACCCCTATGGGTAGTCCCTTTTGAACTTATTTTCTTTTGTGTATTTTAAAAAATATTATATTGATGATGGGTTTTAAATTTTTTATAGGGACAGAGATAGAGTCTGTAAGTTTTAAATGAGGAGGGGGGAAAAGGAATTTTAAAAATCATCAGCTATTCACAAACACCTAAAACTTTTTTTTTTTCAAAATGGGACTCAAAATATTTTGTGTCTTTCCTTTCCTTTTCTTTGAGCTTGCATCTGGCCTCTGGCACTTCTTAGCTATGTGACATTTAAACCTGTTTACCTCAATTTCCACATCTGCAAAATGAGCTGGAGAAGAAAATGGCAAATCACTACAGTATTTATACCAGGAAAACCCTAAATAGGGTCACAAGAAGTCAGATATAACTGAAAGTAACTGAACAACAACAGACACATTTTTATTATATTTTTTCCAATTAGATATAAAAACAATTTTAACAATTAAAAACATTTTAGTTCCAAATTCTCTCTTTCCCTCCTTTCTTTCCCTCACCCCTCATTGAGAAGGCATGCAGCTTGATAGAGTTTATACATGTTCAGTTGTGCAAAACATATTTCCATATTAGTCATATTGTGAAAGAACATGATAGCATTTTAAATTATGAGTCTTGTAATTGTCTAAGATCATTGTACTGTTGAGAATAGCTAAGTCAATCACAGCTGATCATCATACAATATTGCTCTTACTGTGTATAATGTTTTCCTGGTTCTGCTTATTTCGCTTCATATTAGTTCATGTAGGACTTTCTAGGTTTTTCTGAACACATCCTGCTATTCATTTCTGATTGCACAGTAGTATTTCATCACAATCATATACTCCAATTTATTCAGCTATTCCTCCAGTTGATGCTCATTCCATCAATTTCCAATTCTTAACCACCACAAAAAGAGCCGCCAGCAATATTTTTGTACATGGAGGTCCATTTCCCTTTTTTTAAAAGTCTCTTTTGGCTACAGACCTCATATTGGTATTGATGGGTCAAAGGATGTGCACAATTTTATATTCCTTTGGGTATAACTCTCCAGAATAGTTAGATCAGTTGATGACTCCACCAACAATGCTTTCGTGTCCCAATTTTCTTACATCGCCAATGTTTGTCATTTTCCTCTTCTGTCATATTAGCCAATTTATTAGATTTGAGGTAGTACTTCAGAGTTATTTTCATTTGCATTTCTCTAATCAATAGTGATTTAGAATATTTTTTGTATGACTACAGATAGCTTTGATTTCTTCATCTGAAAATTACCTGTTTATATCCTTTGCTCATTTCAATTGGAGAATGACTTGTGTTCTTATACATTTGACTCGGTTCTCTATATATTTGAGTTATGAGCCCTTTATTACAGAAACTTCTAAATTTTTTTTCATAGTTTGAGTACTAACTGTATATTTTCCTCCATACCATTTTCTCTCTATTTAGTTTTCTCTCTCTTTCCTTTCATATTGTCCTTCCTCAAGTGTTTTGCTTCCAACCACTGCCTTCCCAAATCTGCCCTCCTTTTTATTACTTTTCCTGCTTCTCTTTTCTCCATTCCTTCTTACTTCCTTATAGAGTAAGACAAATTTCTACACTTAACTGAGTATGAATATTATTCTCCCTTTGGACCAATTCCAATAAGGTCCAAGTGTTGTCTCCCCCCACCTGTAATTTCCCCTCCACTGTAAAAACTCTTTTGCATCTCTTTTATGTGAGGTAATTTACTCCATTTTATCTCTCCCTTCCCCATTTTCCTAGTGCAGCCCTCTTTCTCATCCCTTAATTTTTTGAAAGATATACTATCATAGTCATCTCTCTTACCCCCTTTTAATAAAGATATCTTCTCATCATAGTTAATTCACACCTGTGCCTCCTGTTCGTGTATACTGTTAATAATGATAAAGTTTTTAAGAGTTGCAAGTATTATCTTTCCATTTAGGGATGTAAACTGTTTAACCTTATTGAATATCTTAGGATTTCTCTTTCCTGTTTACCTATTTATATTTCTTTGGAGTCTTTTGTTTGAAAGTTATTTTTTCTATTCAGGTCTGATCTTTACATCAGAAATGTATTAAATTCCTCTATTTCATTAAATATTAAATTAAGCAGTAAATATTCACTATTCCCTCTGAAGGATTTATACTCAGTTTTTCTAGGCAGATTATTCTTGGTTGTAATCCTAGCTCCTTTACCCTTTGAACTATCATATTCCAAGTCCTCCGATCCTTTAATATATAAACTGCTAAATTTTATATTATCCTGACAATAGTCCCACAGTATGTGAATTGTTCCTTGCTGACTTTTTGTAACATGTTCTCTTTAACTCCGGAGGTTCGGAATTTGGCTATAATATTCCTGGGAGTTTTCATTTTGGAATCTGTTTCAGGAGGTGATCTTTGAATTATTTCAATTTCTACTTTCCCCTTCAGTTCTAGGACATCGAGGGCAGTTTTCCTTGATAATTTCTAGAAATATGATGTCTATCAGCCATTCCCCAATTGAAGGGCATCCCCTCATTTTCCAATTTTTGGCTACCACAAAGAGCACAGCTACGAATATTCTTGTACAAGTCCTTTTCCTTATTATCTCTTTAGGGTATAAACCCAGCAGTGCTATGGCTGAATCAAAGGGCAGGCAGTCTTTTAGTGCCTTTTGAGCATACTTCCAGATTATCCTCCAGAATGGTTGGATCAATTCACAACTCCACCAGCAATGCATTAATGTCCCGACTTTGCCACATCCCCTCCTGCATTCATTACTTTCATTTGCCGTCATGATAGCCAATCTGCTAGGTGTGAGGTGATACCTCAGAGTTGTTTTGGTTGGCATTTCTCTGATTATAAGAGATTTAGAGCACTTTTTCATGTGCTTATTAATAGTTTTGATTTCTTTAACTGAAAATTGCCTGTTCATGTCCCTTGTCCATTTATCAATTGGAGAATGGCTTGATTTTTGGTACAATTTATTTAACTCTTTATAAATTTGAGTAATTAGACCTTTGTCAGAGGTTTGTGTTATGAAAATTTTCCCAATTTGTTGTTTCCCTTCTAATTTTGGTTACATTGGTTTTATTTGTACAAAAACTTTTTAAATTTAATGTAATCAAAACTATTTGTCTTACATTTTGTGATTTTTTTTCTAGCTCTTGATTGGTCTTAAAATCTTTCCTTTCCCAAAGATCTGACATGTATACTATTCAGTGTTAACCTAATTTACTTATAGTTTCCTTTTTTATATTCAGGTCATTCACCCATTCTGAGTTTATCTTGGTATAGGGTGTGAGATGTTGATCTAACCCAGATCTCTCCCATACTGCCTTCCAATTTTCCCAGCAGTTTTTATCAAATAGTGGATTTTGGTCCCCAAAGCTGGGATCTTTGGGTTTATCATAGACTGTTTTGCTGAAGTCACTTACCCGAAGTCTATTCCACTGATCCTCCTTTCTGTCTCTTAACCTGTACCATATTGTTTTAATGACCACTGCTTTATAGTATAGTTTGAGATGTGGTACTGCAAGGCCACCTTCCATCTCATTTTTTTTTCATGATTTCCCTGGATATCCTTGATCTTTTGTTCTTCCAAATGAACTTTGTTATGTTTTTTTTTTTTCTAATTCAGAAAAAAAAAAGTTTTTTGGTAGTTCAATGGGTATGGTACTAAATAAGTAAATAAGTTTGGGTAGAATGGTCATTTTTATTATGTTAGCTTGTCCTACCCATGAGCAGTTAATGCTTTTCCAATTGTTCAAGTCTAGTTTCAGTTGTGTGGAGAGTGTTTTGTAGTTGTATTTATATAGTTCCTGTGTTTGTCTTGGCAGATAGATTCCTAAGTATTTTATATTGTCTAGGGTGATTTTAAATGGAATTTCTCTTTCTAATTCTTGCTGCTGAAATGTGTTGGAGATATATAGAAATGCTGATGACTTATGCGGGTTTATTTTGTATCCTGCAAATTTGCTAAAGTTCTTGATTATTTTTACTAGCTTTTTAATTGATTCTCTAGGATTCTTTAAGTAGACCATCATATCATCTGCAAAGAGTGATAGCTTGGTCTCCTCATTGCCAATTTTAATACCTTCAATTTCTTTTTTTTTCTCTAATAACTACTGCTATTGTTTCTAGTACAATGTTAAACAATCAAGGTGATAATGGGCATTCTTGTTTCATTCCTGATCTTATTGGAAATGCATCTAGTTTATCCCCATTTCAGATGATGTTTGCTGATGGTTTTAGATATATACTGTTTTTTATTTTTAGGAAAAGCCCTTCTATTCCTATACTTTCTAGTGTTTTTAATAGGAATGATAGTTGTATTTTATCAAAGGTTTTTTCTGCATCTATTGAGATAATCATGTGATTTTTGTTGGTTTGCTTGTTGATATGGTCAATTATGTGGATGGTTTTCCTAATATTGAACCATCCTTGCATTCAGGTATAAATCCCACCTGATCATAATGAATAACCCTCCTGATAACTTACTGAAGTCTTTTTGCTAATATTCTATTTAAGATTTTTGCATCTATGTTCACTAAGGAGATTGGTCTATAGTTTTATTTCTCTGTTTTTGACTTACCAGGCTTTGGAATCAGTACAATATTTGTGTCAAAAGGAATTTGGTAGAACTCCCTCTTTGCTTATTATGTCAAATAGTTTGTATAATGTTGGGATTAGTTGTTCTTGAATGTTTGATAGAATTTACTTGTGAATCAATAAGGCCCTGTGGATTTTTTCTTAGGGAGTTCTTTGATGGCTTATTCAATTTCTTTTTCTGATATGAGATTATTTAAGAATTCTATTTCTTCTTCTGTTAGTCTAGGCAATTTATTTTTTGTAAATATTCATACATATCACCTAGATTGCCATATTTATTGCCAAAAAAATTGGGCAAAATAATTTTTAATGATTGACTTAATTTCCTCTTCATTAGAGGTGAGGTCTCCCTTTTCATCTATGATACTGTTAATGTGGTTTTCTTCTTTCCTTTTTTTAATTATATTGACCAGTACTTTGTCTATTTAGTTTGTTTTTTCAAAATACCAGCTTCTAGTCTAATTTATTAATTCAATAGTTCTTTCACTTTTGATTTTATTAATTTCTCCCTTAATTTTTAAGATCTCTAATTTAGTTTTCATATGGGGGTTTTTAATTTGTTTGCTTTCAAGTTTTTTGACTTGCATGTCCAATTCATTGACCTCTGCCCTCCCTAATTTGTTAATATATAAACTCAATGTTATAAATTTCCCCCTGAGTACTGATTTGACTGCATCCCATAGATTTTGAAAGGATGTCTCATCATTGTCATTTTCTTTGATGAAATTGTTTCTATGATTTGTTCTTTAACTAACAGATTTTGTAGAATCATATTTTTAAATTTCCAATTAATTTTTGAATTGGCTCTCCATGTACTCTTACAGATTATTATTTTTATTGCATTATGATCTAAAAAGTTTGCATTTATTATTTCTGCTATTCTGCATTTGTTTGCCATGTTTTTATTCCCTAGTACATGGTCAATCTTTGTGAATGTACCATGTGCTGCTGAAAAGAAGGTGTATTCCTTTCTGTCCCTATTTATTTTTCTCCATATATCTACTAACTCTAATTTTTCTAAGATTTCATCCACATCTCTTACCTCTTTCTTATTTATTTTTTTATTTGATTTAGCTAGATTTGATAGTGGTAAGTTCAGGTCTCCCACTAGTATAGTTTTACTATCTATTTCCTCCTTCAACTCCACTAGTTTCTCCTTTAGAAATTTGAATGCTATGCCATTTGGTGCATACATGTTGATTACTGATATTTCCTCATTGTCTATACTGCCTTTTATCAGGATGTAGTTACCTTCCCTATCCCTTTTAATCAGATCTATTTTTACTTTGTCTTTGTCAGATATCATGATTGCAACTCCTGTCTTCTTTCTTTCAGTTGAGGCCCAATAGATTTTGCTCCAACCTTTAATTCTAACCTTGTGAGTGTCTACCCACCTCATATGTTTCTGGTAGACAACATATGGTAGGGTTTTGGTTTCTAATTAACTGCTATTTATTTTCATTTTATAGGTGAATTCATCCCATTCATATTCAAATTTATGGTTGCCACTTGTGTATTCCCCAGGATTTTGATATCCTCTCATAGTTCTGTCCTTTCTTCTTTTGCTATATCCTTTTAAACCAGTGGTTTGCTTTTAATCAGTCCCCATAATTCCCACCTTTAATATGTTTCCCTTTCTGCCCCCTCCCTTTTTGTTCCTTTCTTATTAAATTTTTAGGGTATGTTAAGTTCCCTCCCCCCTCTCTTTCTCTCCCTTTTTGTATTCCTCCCTCTTTCCCCCCCCTTAGTTTTCCCTTTTCACTTTCCCTGTAGGGTAAGATAGAATTCACTATCCCAATTTTTCTAGTTGCTCTTCCCTCTCAGAATTGATTTCACTGAGAGTAAGGTTTAAGTATTACCTATTAGCACTCTCTTCCTCTCCTTCTTATAATAGTATTCTTCCCCTCCCCTTCCCACGTGCCCCTTTGTGTGGTATAGATTATCCTATTTATCTTATTTCTTCAAGTATCTCTTGGTGCCATCTTCTATGCCCCTCTCCCTTTTTCTTTTTTCTTTTTGCATATCATCTTATACCACTTATTATCCCAAGCTATTCCTGTAAATGATTCTTCTAATTACTCTAATAGTGAATATAATTTTTGAAAGTTACAAATAACATTTCCCTATATATTAATATAAACAATTTGATCTATTGAAGCCCTTAAAGAAGAAAGTTTGAATAAAAAATATTTTCCCCCTCTCCCTCTCTTTCTTATTTACCTTTTCATGTTTCTCTTGATTTTTTGTGTTTGGATATCAAGCTTTCCATTCAGTTCTGGTCTTTTCTTTACAAATACTTGGAAATCTCCTATTTTGTTGAATGCCCCTACTTTCCCCTGGAAGTGTACAGTCAGTTTTGATGAGTAGGTGATTCTTGGTTGAAGACCCAATTGTCTTGCCTTTCTAAATATCATATTCCAAGCTTTGTAGTCCTTTAGTGTGGAAACTGCCAGATCTTGTGCAATCCTGATTGGTGCTCCTTGATATCTGAATTGTCTCTTTTTGGCTTCTTGTAAAATTTTCTCCTTAGCTTGGATGCTCTTGAATATGGCAATTACATTCCTAGGAGTTGTCTTTTAAGGACTTAGTGTAGAGGGTGTTCTATGAACTCTTTCAAAGTGTATTTTGTCCCCTTGTTCAAGAACATCAGGGCAGTTTTCTTGGATAATTTCTTGTAGTATAATGTCAAGATTTCTGTTCATTTCTGGGTTTTCAGGTAAACCAATGATTCTCAAATTGTCTCTTCATGATCAGTTTTCCTGATCTGTCATCTTGTCAATAGATATTTTATGTTTTCTTCTATTTTTTCAGTCTTTTGACTTTGCTTTATTAATTCTTGCTGTTTTGCAAGATCATTGGTTTCCAATTGCCCAATTCTGGTCTTTAAGGCCTGATTTTCTATATAATCTTTTAATTTTCCTTTTTGGTTTGCTCTATCCTACTTTTTCTGGCTTCCAGCTATTTCTCCAATTGGAAATTCTTATCCTTTAAACTGTTATTTTCTTTTTGAAGTGTTTCCCACTTTTTTCCCCTTTTAAACATTATTTTATTTGGTCATTTTCAAACATTATTCATTGGAAACAAAGATCATTTTCTTTTCCTCCCCCCCCAAACCCATCTCATAGCTGATGTGTGATTCCAGTGGGTATCACATGTGTCCTTGATTCTAACCCATTTCCATGTTGTGGGTATTTGCATTAGGGTATACATTTAGAGTCTCTCCTCAATCATATCCCCTTACTCCCACTGTTTGTCCTCTGCTTGTGGATAGCGTTTTTTCTCCTAGATCCCTGCAGATTGTTCAGGGACATTGCATTGATACTAATGGAGAAGTCCATTACTTTCATTTGTACCACAGTGTATCAGTCTCTGTGTATAATGTTTTCCTGGTTCTGCTCCTTTCACTCTGTATCACTTCTTGGAGGTTGTTCCAGTCTCCATGGAATTCTTCCACTTTATTATTCCTTTGAGCACAATAATATTCCATCACCAAAATATACCACAATTTGTTCAGCCATTCCCCAATTGAAGGGCATCCCCTCATTTTCCAATTTTTGGCCACCACAAAGAGCGCAGCTATGAATATTCTTGTACAAGTCTTTTTCCTTATTATCTCTTTGGGGTACAAACCCAGCAGTGCTATGGCTGGATCAAAGGGTAGACAATCTTTTATCACCCTTTGGGCATAGTTCCAAATTGCCCTCAGAATGGTTGGATCAGTTCACAACCCCACCAGTAGTGAATTAATGTGCCTACTTTGCCACATTCCCTCCAGTATTCATTACTTTCCTTTGCAGTCATGATAGCCAATCTGCTAGGTGTGAGGTGATACCTCAGAGTTGTTTTGATTGGCATCTCTCTGATTATAAGAGATTTAGAACACTTTTTCATGTGCTTATTAATAGTTTTGATTTCTTTATCTGAGAACTGCCTGTTCATGTCCCTTGCCCATTTTTCAATTGGAGAATGGCTTGATTTTTTGTATAATTGATTTAGCTCTTTATAAATTTGAGTAATTAAACCTTTGTCAGAGGTTTTTATGAAGATTGTTTCCCAATTTGTTGCTTCCCTTCTGATTTTAGTTATACTGTTTTTGTTTGTACAAAAACTTTTTAATTTAATGTAGTCAAAATTATTTATTTTACATTTTGTAACTCTTTCTAAATCTTGCTTGGTTTTATATTTCCCACTTTTTTTGCCAGAAGGCTTCCGTCTTTTTGGTAAGCTCCAATTTAAATTCTTTAAGAGCTTGTGGCCAATTTCCATTTTTGTGGGGAAGGTTTTGGAGCACTGATTTGTATTTCCTCTTCTGGTATTTCCTCTATAGTTTGGATTTTTCCTCCATAAAAATTATCCAGGGTCAACCCCTTCTTCTTGTTTTTCTTGGTGTTGGGAAGTTGTTCCTGGGCACTATTTGCCATAACTATGGTGGTTTTTCCTACCCTTTCCAGTCAGAAATCTGAGTGAGGAGGGCAAGCTCTCTGTGTATGGACCTAAGGAGCAAGGATTTTGCCTGAGGCCACCTCTGGAGTCTCTGCAGCTTCTGCTGTTTCCTGCCCTTCTCTGTGCTATCTGTGCTATATTCCTGTGGGTGCCCATGGTCTGTGCTCTTCAGCCTGCTGGGGTTTCAGGTTTAACTGCTCTCAGGTGTAGGTCTTAATCAGCTTCCAAGGACCTAGAGGTGCTCCTCACTAACTCTAGAGGTGCCCCTCATTCACTCACTGATTCTAGTGCATGCTGGCTTTGGCTCTGGCTCTGTAGGTGGGGTGGGGAAGGGTGGATCAGCCCACATTTTGGTGGAAGATTTTTCACCCCCTTATGATGTGGAAATGCCCAAATCCCACATACCTTCAATGCTGTGCCCTACTGTGGAGTCCCTGCATTCATATGAATTTGTTTTTTTTTTTAACCTTTTGAGGTAGTCTATATTGGTAGATGTTGAGGAGAGGAAGAGTCCTGCATCTCAACTGCCACCATGTTTACCTGGAAGTCCACTAGGCTATTATTGAAGGCATTATGTTCTTCAGTATTTTTTGGTATTTTCTTTATGCTGTTATTGACTCTTTTTTTTCATGATTTTCTTGCTCTCATTCTGCTGTTCCTGCCTAAACTTTTCCTTTATCTCTCTTTTATTTGATTTTTAAAATTCTTTTTGAGCTTTTAAAGAATTGTTTTTGGTCCTGAGACCAATTCACATTTTTCTTTAAGACTTTGGATATAGCTGCTTTGACTCTGTTGTGTTCTTATGAGTTTATGTTTTGATCTTCCCTGTCACCATAGTGACTTTCTACTGTCAGGTTCTTTGTTTGCTTTTTTTTTCAGCTTGTGAGTAACCACAAGCACTCTTTTCCACCCTGGAACTTTGACTAGGATCCCCACTTCTATGTGGCCATATAGTCTAATGAGATAATGCTTCTCTTCACCCTGGTACTATGATCTGGAACTGAGTATGGGCAATGTTAAAGTTTTGCACCTAGCACCAGCAAAGAATCTTCTGTAATCTCCATTTGACCAATTTCCTATTCCCCCACTCCAACTTATCATCTGTGCTGGAGGCCATCATACCCCGACTGGTTGACAAGGGCATGGTCCAAGGAAGGGAGACCTGCAAAGCAGACCCCAGAATGAGAGCCCCCCTCTGATCCCCCTCTGTGACTTCTCTCCCCAAATTTTCCCCACTAATGGACTTGTTATGATTATTATTCTCTCCCCAATACAGGAGAAATAATATGAGAGCAAATACTTATAGGATCAATATATATGTACCCTACTTTAAGCCCCCTATGTTATTACCCTGAAAAGATTGCAATTACATAATTAAAGCCCAAAGATTACTGTCCATGATCCCTCCTATCTCAAGCACAAGACACGCTCCAAGGCCCTACAATAAACACCAGCCAAAAGCCCAAGTACTGTAATGAATCTTTTCCTACAGTTACCGCACTCCAATGAATTAGTTGGGACAGAACCTAAGCAATTGCTAGGCACTACAAAGTAATACAAGAAAAACAGAACTTGTAAATTGAGAAAAACCCCAAAACTGGTCTGCTTTAAACCCTCACACCTAGATACGAAGATGTTTTGTTGTTCATCTCCCAAGCAATTATGATGGATAGTGAAAGCTGACCAAAAGCACAATGATCCTCTCAGCAGGTCAAGGGGTACTAACCTACAAATAGCTTTATTCACATTGATCATATCTGTCACAGAGTGTTATAGAAACCTAGTCAATGATCACAGAAGTCTTTGTTGTAGTAACATCACAGGAGTGTTGTTTAGATGATTTGATAATATCCAATCAAATTGTAGAATGTCAAATACATAGAGAATTAATTGTATGTGTGTATCTGAAAACCCTATATAATAAACGAACCACAGTATTATGGCAGAGCACTGTGTGTGATGCCTGCCTACATGGGTTGATTGCACAGTGTGTCTCATCTCCTCCTTATTCTGAATGTGTTTCTGTTTGTTTGTTTTTTTCTCCCAGTTTTGTCACTATAAATACCTCTAAATCTAGGTCACATCTAGGCAGAGAGACCTTGGATTCTCAGAGGGGCCACTGGACAGACCCCTATACATCTGCAGACTAAAAGCTTTGGAAGTTGTTGCTGTTGATTCAATTGTTCCCAAGGCCTGCTGCTGATTTGCTAGAGAGTGCCCTGCTGGACTACTTCACTCTCACCCCCATGAGACAGACCTTTCCTGCTGACTAATGTTGTCTTGGAATGAATTGTTTTACCCTATCCTTTTGTGGGTTCTGTCACTCCAGAATTAATATTGAAGCATTGTTTTAAAGTTGTTTAGAGGAGAATTTGGAAGACTTAGGTAAATCCCTGATTTTACTTTGCCATCTTGGGCTCTGTCCAAGCATTGCTAAAAAAATGTTCCATCTCCCCTCCCCAAAATTATAGAGAAGTCCCACAAAGGGAAATGCAACCAGATTATTCCTATAAAAAGGAGTTCTTCTCTGATTAGGAAGCCACACTTGGGACTCAGGAAGTCATTTGTTCAGATTTTGCTTTTGATATTTACTAGCTGTATGATAAAGGGCAATTTGTTTAACCTCTCTGATATTGTTTCTTCTTGGGTAAAATGGGGTGATTATAATACCTGCATTACCTACCAACCAGCATAGTTTTGAGGGTCAAATGTAATAATGCATGTAAAGGGCTTTGCAAAAATAATATTAAAGTTATTATTAACATGGTCCATTCCAGCTATACATGTCAGTTATTATTATTGAGAAGTGCTTCCTCAGAGAGAGGAGGGAAAGAATTCTGCAGGTAGTGGGTTTCAGAGTCTATTGCCCTCCAAATTGTCTCCCATTCTCTTGCTTAAAAATTTCAGGTCCAGGAGGCAGCTGCGTAGCTCAGTGGATTGAGAGCCAAGCCTAGAGACGGGAGGTCCTAGGTTCAAATCTGGCATCAGACACATCCCAGGTGTGTGACCCTGGGCAAGTCACTTGACCCCCATTGCCTAGCCCTTACCACTCTTTTCCTATGGAGCCAATATACAGTATTGATCCAAGACAGAAGGTAAGGGTTTAAGAAAAAAAAAACCAACTTCAGGTCCAACACTAATGCATTGCTGGTGGAGTTGTGAATTTGAAATTATGCCCAAAGGGCTTTAAATAACTACCTGCCCTTTGATCCAGCCATATCACTATTGGATTTGTACCCCAAAGAAATAATAAGGAAAACTACTTGTACAAAAATATGTATAGCTGCACTCTTTGTGATGGCAAAACAATTGAAAAATGAGGGGGTGTCCCTTGATTGGGGAATGGCTGAACAAATTGTGGTATCTGATAGTGATGGAATACTATTGTACTGAAGGGATTGATGAACTGGAAGAATTCCATGTGAACTGGAAAGACCTCCAGGAATTGATGCAGAGTGAAAGGACCAGAACCAGGAGAACATTGTACACAGAGACTGATACACTGTGGCACAATCAAATGTAATAGACTTCTCTACTAGCAGCAATGCAATGATCCAGGGCAATCCTGAGGGACTTATGAGAAAGAACATGATCCACATCCAGAGAAAGAACTGTGGGAGTAGGAACATAGAAGAAAAACATTTCCTTGATCATATGGTTCAATGAGGATATGATTGGGAATGTAGACTCTAAATGATCACTCTACTGCAAATACTAATAATATGGAAATAGGTCTTGATTTATGATGCATGTGAAACCCAGTTGAATTGATCATTTGCTATGGGGTGGAGGAGGGAAGAGGGAAGGGAAGGAATATGAATCATGTAATCATGGGGAAAATCTTCTAAATTAATTAATTAAATAAATAAATGAAATTAAAAGAAAAAAACAAAAACTTCAGGTCCAAGAATCTTCCATGAATATGAAAATGATGCCCATTGGTTTTTTCTTTCAGTTTTGTCACTATAAAAACCTCTACAGGTCAACCCTAACCTATAACTTCATTTTTCAATCCAAAGGAGAGCAACATTTGCTGACAATAAGGGACATTTTCTGATAAAGAAGTCATCATTGTAATATTTATTATGAAAAATGGTGGATTGATTGAACAGGGGAGACTGAAGGATTTGTAGCAGGGAATGGAGGAGTTAAAGGGAGAGAGGGAATATGGCTGCTGGTGAGGTAAAAGGAGAGAGATGCCCCTGCTGAGAGGTTATTTTTGAAAAATGAGGTTCCTGAGAAATGGGCCACTTATGATAGCCTGAGGGGATGTCTTCTCTATAGGATTGATGTGGAAGATACCCCAGAGCAGGTAAGCATGGACCCTCCTGAGGGACAAGCCTCCCCCAGACTTAGTCACCCAGCAGAGGTCTGATAAGGACCATTTATAGTTGACTGGCTGTCCTGAGGTTCAGCTCCCTCTATGTCCCCTGAAATGTTAGTCCTCTTATCTTACTGCGATATTCAAATAAAGATAAATTTTAATAACAAGTTTGGATTGGGGAGGTATCAGGGAAGAGGGAAAAGGGATTTCCCTAGATGAGGTTTGAGTCTCTCTCAGCTTTTGAGCTGAGACCAGGCCTCACAGGCTGGTGGAGGGTTTCTTTTATTCCTGTCTAT
Organism: Monodelphis domestica; assembly: GCF_027887165.1. Classification (NCBI taxonomy): domain Eukaryota; kingdom Metazoa; phylum Chordata; class Mammalia; order Didelphimorphia; family Didelphidae; genus Monodelphis; species Monodelphis domestica. Next base: position 451,342,005 of record NC_077227.1, read on the forward strand.
GCTAATCTGTGCTAGTTTTCTTAAGTTCAAAGTCTTAGCAGGAGACAGCAAGAGGAAGAAAGTTCTGACCTTCAGAGCTGGTTGGGCCTGTCTCTTTGGACTGACACTCCTAAAAACTGGCCTTACAGTCCAAACTGCTTCTCTTAAGTCCTTTTGCCCAATGAACACAATCACAGGGATCCAGGTAGAGCACACAGTTGGGAAATTCAGGAATAGAGGCACTTCTATCCAGAGATAGGGAGAAAATCTCCTTCCAGTTCCAGGGCCAGTAAGTGAGTGCTCCTCACAAGACCAACTGCTACTCCCAGTTGTCCCTTCCCCCACCAACTGTCAGTCTTGTCAATATCTTCTCTCTAACATTCTACCTGCTGTTGGTTCAAACTCAGTGGAAGAAAGTCCAGAACTTGCTTTAGTTTTCCTTTCCACACCATCTATAAGAATTAATATCTATCACAGGATTTGGGAATCTAGAAGAGACCTTGGAGATCATCTGGTTCAAGGAAACTGAGGTCCATACAGGTGCCCAGGGTAAAACAGCCAGGAAGGGGTGGAGCTAGGACAAGAATGCAGGACTTTTTGACTTTCAGTCAAGTATTCTTTCACTCTCCCAGGCATCCTTATTACTGTCAAAAGATGTACTTTTTAAATCATCAAATGATCAAGCCATAGGCCCACTAAAGGTAAGGAGCATAGGGTGGTTTCCATTTTGATAAATAAATAGAATTAAAGTAGCTTTCATTAGAAAGAAAACACAGGAAAGAACTCTGGACTCTTATTACAGAAGCTTGTTTCAATTTAATAACCTTTTGATTCAGCACCTCATAAAAAATTAATTCATGAGTAAAAAAAATTGTGATTTCTTCATCTGGAGAAAATGCCCATTTATCCCTTTTCTTTGCCTCTAAGCCAGTTCTCTATCCAAGAGCTAGGATTCTTAAACTAAAAGTTAGTAAATTGAAGCAGCTTTCCCTTACCAGGGTATGGAATTCCTCCATGTTCCTCAATTTTCCAGTAGTTTCTTCAGAATTCTCATCAGACAGTATTTTGTTTTAGTGACTCCCATGTACATATTATCATTTTTCTTTTTACCACTAAAATGTCTACTTCTAAAGAGTGGAACATTCTAATCCTTCCCTTTCTCTCCATCTGGTGACACTAAAGCAAAGAATCTGAGTATTTCTTCTATCTCTTTGTGATATCTGTGTGTTCTTTTTGAGCCCTTTGAGCTTCAAGTGGTTCCACTGACTCTTGGTTTGCCTCCATCACTTTTTACCTTGTATTTTTTTATGACATAAGATGATATGAAAGTTCCATGCAAAGAACTCTTCCAACTCCAATTTCTAGCTTGTACTTGACCTGCCACACCTTGTGGCCTTCATTGTTCTCTTGGCTTATACAATGTTTCCATTTTTTAAAGATGCCCTTTTCCCAGTGATAACCTCCTTTGACTTTCCCACTTAGCCATTCAAGGTCTTTTTCTTTGTCAAGTACCTGACATTTTTTTTATCCTCGCACATATTTATCCTGAGTTTCCTTCCAATAAAGGTTTTAAATAGCCTCTCGCGCTTGTCTAGGTTATTGTCTTTTATAAAAAGTTCTTTTTTTAACACTAGCCACTTACAAATGTAAAACAATTTTTTAGAACAAACCCTAAACTTTTTTTAAACACCAAAAAAATAATAAAAATGCATCTTATAAACTGTTTTCTGTAGAAATGACAAATTTCCATCTTCTACATCTTCTTACTACCACAATGGGATGTGGTAATTGGGGTTCCTCACTCCAATTTCCTCTATCTTTTGACAAAAGCCTGAAGTGCCTTTTGTGGGGAAATTTATGATTATGGAGTTTCCTTGGTTTGTCTGATTGAAGGAATGTTTTTCCTGAGAAGTGACTTCTGAACTGTGTATTGGGTTTGGTTTTATTGGATCATTTGCAGCATGCTTTCTAATTTGTGGTGGATGGAAGATTTAGTGAAGTTCAGTGATCTCATCTTACTTTTGAGCATTGATATCCCCTACTGATCTCTTTGTTCAAAGGAGAAGAGTCCTACTGCTATCTGGTTTGTGAATGGATGGGAGATGGAGGTAAAGACCAAAATTTAAATGGGAGAGTATTAAACTCATACTCATTTTACTACACCACTCTTTCCTTCCTTCCTTCCTTCCTTCCTTCCTTCCTTCCTTCCTTCCTTCCTTCCTTCCTTCCTTCCTTCCTTCCTTCCTTCCTTCCTTCCTTCCTTCCTTCCTTCCTTCCTTCCTTCCTTCTTTCCTTCCTTCCTTCCTTCCTTCTTCAAGATATTATGGCCAGCTCTCAGTTATCTGGGCTCATGAAAGACAGATAGGAATAGCAAACCCTATTTTAGGCACTGTTTTGAATCTCCTTCTTATCCTCTTCCTTAAAACTTAATTAGAGTTTTATAAAGTTATATCTTCCTTTCTCTCTTAGGAAGGAAGGATCTCATGAACAGTGAAAAGCCCAAAAGCTCAGTAGCAGGCGGGAGCAGAAGAACCCAGGACCCAGGATAATCCACAAGCTGAATAAGCAGTCCTCAAATATTCCTGAATTGACTGTCTCATTAGCCCAGCTAGAAAGTAAATTGATGAATATGGATGTTGAGTTTATTGACCCTGATTTGTGGTGAGTTGGGAGCTGAGTTCATGGCTTGACTAGTTATTGCAAGATTGCCTAGGGGAGACAGTCCACAGAATTAAAAAAAATTCTTTCAAAGCTGCAAAATCAACCTAATTAGATTTAACGGTCCTCCAATCCCTTATTTAGAGTGGAATGTGGGGCCTGGGCCCTGCTTTCACTTTAACATGGAGGGAAAAAATGAAAACAAAGTTTGGTCTTCCTAAGGCCAAGAGGCAAAGCAATAATGTTTGGACTCTAAACAATGAATCTCATTGGCCGCTGACAATCACAGGGCCTTTTCCCTATTTAAAATTGCACACATTTCAAAATCTGATTCTAATTTTCCTTTCCACTTTAAAATTTTTCAAAGCACTTTCTTCATAACAACTCTGTGAGGAAGGTAGTATGAGTATTTCTATCTGATTTTTTACAGATGAAGAAACTGAGTCCCAGAGATGTTAAGTAACTGTCTAAGTTCACACAGTAAGTAGCCTGTGATATAGTGGAAAGGGTCTTGGACTTGAAATCACAGAATGGGAAGTCATAGGGCCTTCTCCCAGTCATCAATCCCAGCTCTGCTACCCATATGTGACCTTGTAGCATGTAACCTTGAGCCAGTCACCTTTTCCCCTGCAGGTCCCTGTTTCTCCATATAGACAATGAAGGGTGTTGGTAGCAGGGAAGGTTGAATTAAATAATCTCTAAAATCTCTTCCAACTCTAACATTCCTTGATTCTATGACAGCTCCTCTGGATCCAAACACCATCCTCTCTCTACTACTTGGTACATCTCTTATGCATGGCATCGTAGTCTTTTCTGTATCTCAATACATTCATTTTTCAAAGATTTTCCAACTGTTCTTGAACCTATGCTCCTCTTAATATTCCCCTGACTTAGGTTGAGCAAGAAGGCTCATCCATATTCTCCTGATGGAGAAACATGCCTGACACATAGTGAAGGTTTTTAATAAATGATTATTGATTGATTGATGTTCAAAAGGCATAACTTACTCGAGGTCACATGATGAGTTAGAGATAAATTTAGAACCACATTTGGTATAGAAAGTAAGCTATATTGTATAGAAAGAAGGAGAAGAAGAAACAGAAGAAGAAGAAGAAGAAGAAGAAGAAGAAGAAGAAGAAGAAGAAGAAGAAGAAGAAGAAGAAGAAGAAGAAGAAGAAGAAGAAGAAGAAGAAGAAGAAGAAGAAGAAGAAGAAGAAGAAGAAGAAGAAGAAGAAGAAGAAGAAGAAGAAGAAGAAGAAGAAGAAGAAGAAGAAGAAGAAGAAGAAGAAACGGAAGAAGAAGAAGAAGAAGAAGAAGAAGAAGAAACGGAAGAAGAAGAAGAAGAAGAAACGGAAGAAGAAGAAACGGAAGAAGAAGAAACGGAAGAAGAAGAAGAAGAAGAAGAAGAAGAAGAAACGGAAGAAGAAGAAACGGAAGAAGAAGAAACGGAAGAAGAAGAAACGGAAGAAGAAGAAGAAGAAGAAGAAGAAGAAGAAGAAGAAGAAACAGAAGAAGAAACGGAAGAAGAAGAAACGGAAGAAGAAGAAGAAGAAGAAGAAGAAGAAGAAGAAGAAGAAGAAGAAGAAGAAGAAGAAGAAGAAGAAGAAGAAGAAGAAGAAGAAGAAGAAGAAGAAGAAGAAGAAGAAGAAGAAGAAGAAACGGAAGAAGAAGAAGAAGAAACGGAAGAAGAAGAAACGGAAGAAGAAGAAGAAGAAACGGAAGAAGAAGAAACGGAAGAAGAAGAAACGGAAGAAGAAGAAGAAGAAACGGAAGAAGAAGAAACGGAAGAAGAAGAAGAAGAAACGGAAGAAGAAGAAACGGAAGAAGAAGAAGAAGAAACGGAAGAAGAAGAAACGGAAGAAGAAGAAGAAGAAGAAGAAGAAGAAGAAGAAGAAGAAGAAGAAGAAGAAGAAGAAGAAGAAGAAGAAGAAGAAGAAGAAGAAGAAGAAGAAGAAGAAGAAGAAGAAGAAGAAGAAGAAGAAACGGAAGAAGAAGAAACGGAAGAAGAAGAAACGGAAGAAGAAGAAGAAGAAGAAGAAGAAGAAGAAGAAGAAGAAGAAGAAGAAGAAGAAGAAGAAGAAGAAGAAGAAGAAGAAGAAGAAGAAGAAGAAGAAGAAGAAGAAGAAGAAGAAACGGAAGAAGAAGAAGAAGAAACGGAAGAAGAAGAAGAAGAAACGGAAGAAGAAGAAGAAGAAGAAGAAGAAGAAGAAGAAGAAGAAGAAGAAGAAGAAGAAGAAGAAGAAGAAGAAGAAGAAGAAGAAGAAGAAGAAGAAGAAGAAACGGAAGAAGAAGAAACGGAAGAAGAAGAAACGGAAGAAGAAGAAGAAGAAGAAGAAGAAGAAGAAGAAGAAGAAGAAGAAGAAGAAGAAGAAGAAGAAACAGAAGAAGAAACGGAAGAAGAAGAAACGGAAGAAGAAGAAACGGAAGAAGAAGAAGAAGAAGAAACGGAAGAAGAAGAAACGGAAGAAGAAGAAACGGAAGAAGAAGAAGAAGAAGAAGAAGAAGAAGAAGAAGAAACAGAAGAAGAAGAAGAAGAAGAAGAAACAGAAGAAGAAGAAGAAGAAGAAGAAACAGAAGAAGAAGAAGAAGAAAAGGAAGAGGAGGAGGAGGAGGAGGAGGAGGAGAAATCCTAGCATCACCTGAAACAGAGCTGCCTTTTCTCCCCTAACTGCATGACAATAGTAAATACCTGTGCCTGTAGGATCTTTACACCTCTAAAAATCCATGATTCCATCATTTTACGTGATTCTCAGTTAGATGAAAGGAAAACAAGGCCATCCCTAGGCCAATCTGTGATACTTTGAAATTTGTCTTATGTAACCAATTTCCTTTTATTCCCACCCCCACCTCACACCACACATTCCTTCTCTCCCACCCCATAACACACACCCTCTCAGATAACCAGAATTCTTTGCTTCTATCCTCCAACCCCAAGAGCAAAAAAAGGAAACAGATCCAATAAATAGTCCTTTGCTCTTGATGGTTGATGGACTGGGCCCATTGCACTGAAGTGTTAGTGTCATCAACTGTGCATTTGCATCTTAAGTCATTTATCTCTAATTATGGAATGAAAAAAGTTTTTTTCTTTTCAGTTAAAGAATTTTAGGGGTCAGAAGAAAGAGATGCTCCTGAAATCAGGCTAGGCTTGCTCAAGTGATCCTGAAGATTATTTAGTCTTAATTTTGGGTTGTGGTGGTTGGACCATAAGAGATTGGTCCAAAGTTTTCCAGTTCTCAAGAGAGGGAAGCTGAATTCTATGTCTCCCAACTTGTTGCTGGAGATAACCTCTGATTCTTTCTCATCACTGTTTTCCAGGATTGGGAGCTTTCTCTGCCTTGGCAAGTTTCTCTCAATTATGGGCAAGTGTTCTCTCTCCTGGACTACCCCCTTTATTGCCCTGAGTACCTCAGGTTTCCTTTTCATATTCCCTAATTTTAGTTTAACCTTTCCTCTTCTTCTAAGATTTTCAGATACATATTTTATTTTTTCTGGCACCAGAAAACAGCTACCCATTACGGAATTGGCTTTATACAAACTTTACTCCCTCTAGCAATCCACTATGCAATTAACCCAATATAATTTTATTTAGTGTTTGATGACTTTGCATACCTTAACTTTCAATGTGAAAAGGCCTATAGGGCAGCACTCTACCCTTTACCTTATTTACCTTTACCTTCTACTTCTGCTAATGAAGATCGTTATAGAGAAGTTTGTCATGGGAAGGCTTTTTCTTCAATGATGGGGGCATTGCTGTATAGAGTTATTTCCATTAGACCACACTGCCTTCCTTTATCATTTTGTAATATAGCATGCTGACTGTTGAGATAAATGCACAGTGCATTGCTGGGGGAAGGGAGTTTTATGTAAACCAATTCATAAATGGGTTCCTGAACTAAACTGGGAATAACGCTACAGGTTTAGAATGAACTTAACTCTCTCAGTCTTTTCCCAAAGTACTTAAAGGTGATGATAAAAGATTTCACATATAAATAGAAGACCTACTGGTCATGTAGATGTCAAATCAATAGATAATTTTAGGAGCTAAAAAGTACATTTATCCAGCAAAGACAGATGAAAAACCAGGTTGGAGTTACCATTGAGTCAAATGGTTCTCTTATCCCTCATCTCTAAATTTATAGAAGTGGACATTAGCATGGAAAGGGTTAGGATAAGAGGAAAGACACTCTGCCTGTCCAAAGCCTCTCCAAGATAGTTACATTCATTAGTCTGTAACTATTCTAGAATGCCTATGGATTCATTTGAGTTCCCAGTAGATGCCCCTCTCCTAGTTTCTCTGTCACTGTTCTGGACTCGGCCTGGCTGTCACCCTGATCTCTCTCATCTTCCTGACATTCTCACTTCTGAAGTACTCCCCCCACCCTTAACATATGGAAGGAGTATTTTGTGATGTCTTTTTTGATCTTTTCTCTCTGTACCTTGCTTGGTGATCTTCCTCTCACATGCCTGTCATTTGCAAGACAATTTTCTTCTCATTAATTTCATCAGCAGCTCAATACAGTAGTAAAGGGGGGAAAGAAAAGCCCTTTATTCCCCTGCCCCTTTCTCTTGGCTAATAATTTTATGTGGGTATTCATATTCTTGATTTTGCAGCAGCAAGTGCTAATTAGGGAAGGTTAATCAATTCAAGAAAGCTGAAGTGCTTAGGTGTACCTATAAAATCCTTGTCTTACTGAGCAACCTTTTCCTTGAAATCTGTTTATTCAATGATTAGAAGTTGTAGAGTTCTTATTAATGTCCTGTGGTTAATCTGAAACAAAGAGTCTGTTCTCTACTTCAACAATCAGTTATCAAGCATCTATTAAGCACATAGATTGTATCAGGCACTGTGTTAAATGCAAGCGATACAAAGAAACACAAAAAAAATTATCCCAGATTTCAAGGACCAGTCAAATGGGGGAGAGAGCATGCAAACAACTATGTACAAACAACATACATGTAGGATAAATTGGAGATAATCAACAGAGAAAAGGCAGTAGGCAGGACTGGAAAGCCTTCTATCACAAGGTGAATTTTTAGGTGAGACTTAAAGGAAGCCAAGGATGCCAAGAGGAGAAGATGAAGAGAGACAGAGTTCCAGGCATAGAGGAAAGATAGTGAAAATACCTGGAGTTGGGAAATGGAGAATCATGTGGAAGGCTGGCAAGGAGCCTAACAGATTGCAGAGTATGTGGGAATAAGCTGTAAAAAGGCTGAAAAGGTAGGAGGGGGGCCAGTCTATGAAAGGCTTTGAATGTCAAATAGAGGATTTTATATTTCATCCTGGAGGTGATAGGGGGCCACTAGCTTTTATTTGAGGCAGCTAGCTAGTAAAGTAGAGCATTGGGCTTGGAGTCAAGAAGTCTCATCTTCATGAGTTCAAATCCAACCTTAAACACTTATTAGCAATGTGACCCTGGACAAGTCACTTAAGCCTGTTTGCCTCGGTTTCTCATCTGTAAAATGAGCAGGAGAAGGAAATAGCAAGTCACTCCAATATCTTTGTCAAGAAGACTCCAACATGGGATCACAGAGAGTCAGACATGAAAATGACTGAGCAACAACAAACAACAACAAAACAAAAATAGAGCTTAGGGGGAAGAAGGTGATATGGTCAAATCTATGCATTAAGAAGATCAATTTAACTGCTGAATGGAGGATGGTCTGGAGTAGGGAGAGATGGGATAGGGACACTAATCAGTAGGCTATTACTATAGGGCAGGTGATGAAGGCTTACACCAAGAAGGTGACAGAATCAGAATGAAAAGGGTACATATTTGAGAGATATAGCTCAGGTAAAATTGTCAGGACTTGGCAAAAGACTGGGTTTCAATAGTTAACAAACATTTATTAATCACCAACTATGTGCCAGGCACTGTGTTAAGGGACAGGGAAAAGGGAAAAAATAGTCCCTCTTTTCATGGAGTTTATAGTCTAATGGGAGGGGGGACAGCATGCAAATAACTAAGTACATACTACCTCTCTGTCTATCTGTCTGTCTGTCTGTCTGTCTCTCTCTCTCTCCACACACACACACACACACACACACACACACACACACACACACACATCTTAAACTGGAGACAATTCATAGAGGGAAGGCACCAACAGAGGAGCAAAGAGTTGAGGATAGCATATAAATTTCAAGTCTGGGTGGCTGGGAAGATGATGGTCCCTGAACAATAGTTAGGAAGTTTGGAAAAGGGAAGGGCTTTGGGGAGAAGATGAGGTCACTCTAAGACATGTTGAGTTTAAGATATCTATGGAATATCCAATTCAAGATGTCCAATAGGCAGCTGGAGATGTGTCAGACAGTGCTATTCAGTGTTCACTTCTTTGGCACTAGACATCAGTTGCCTTTCTGATTGCCCTCAATCACAGCCCAGCTATGCTAAGTTTTGTTTAGGTGAAGTTTTCTGAATCTTGTGTTGCTTTTCCATCATGTTTCACTGTCATTCCTCTTTCTGGACCCACACCTGCTTGTCAATGATAATTTTCCATTTTGTGATACACATAGTATGGACTCATGATCTATATGTTGAATTGAATTTGAATTGAAATAATTGGGTGCCTTTATTGTTTCCTTGCCATTCTCCTTTCAAATATTTCCATTTGGAAGTCTTTACTATAATAACTAGGATATGAGCACAGCAGCTGGAAGTTTCCCAAATAAAAAGCTTTAGACCATAATTTTTCCCTACAAAAGCTTCTTTTTGTCAAATTATATATAAGTATTTTCAGCAGGACCTCCTATGCAGCAACTATGCAACAAGAATCCATTTTTCCATCATCAACCTCAAGAAAAAAAATTTATATCCATTTGTATGGAGTATTTTGGTCTGTCACCTTTACTTCTGTTTTTGTCTCTGTGTGTGCCCAAGGACATGTTGAATTTTGATAGTTCTTGCACTGTTGCAGACGTGTCTATGTATGTGTACATTTATCAAATTACAGATTTCCCAGAATTTGGTCCTCATGGTATTTGCCTGGAGATAGAATGTAAACTCCTTATGAGTAACCATGGTTTAATTTTTTTTCTCCTTCTAATCCCAGCACCCAGCACAGTATGTGGTACATAGCAGGTGTTTAATAAATGCTTATTGATCAAAAGATTGAAAACTTGATCTACTTTACCAGAGCAAAGAGGAATGCTGACAGGTTAGTTCTCAGGTTAGCATGAACAAACACAAGGGAGGCTTTGTGTTTGAATTAACTCACAGATTGTATTTATTTAGAACTGGTCATAAGAGAAGATCAAAGGTTTTAGAGCTGGAAGGGTTCTTTGAGATTGCCTCGTCCAACATTCTCATTTCACAGATGAGAAAACTGATGCCCAGAATGGATAAGGGACTTGTCTTACGGCTAATAAATAAAAGGACCCAAACCCAGGTTTTCTTATTCCATGGCTCTTCCATCACTCTGTGGTGACTGGATATTTCAAAGACCTGGGGGAAGGTGATTATTCCTCTTCTACCAATTATATCACCACAGAACTCTATGGCTCACCCAAAAGCAAGATTTGTGTCCTGTATTCTACTTTCACCAAGAGTCTCCTTGACAAAAAGAGGAAGATTTTCTTTAAAATACAGCTAGAAATGGACTTTAGTGGTTTCCTGATTGATCTTTTCACAGTGTAATCAATTACATCAGGATTACTCAGAGTGAAATCATGTGTGTTTTCCCTTTCCAAAAGCAAGGTGTCTATCTAAGAGAGAAAGAGCTTGCCTTGAGTAGACAGGTATCCCTGCCACGTCTCAGGCACCACTGTGGCTTTTGTGTTCTTTTCATAAACTTTAACTTGCTACTTCTTATAACTTTTAACTAAAAAAAAAATTGTGCGGGGCAGCTGAGTAGCTCAGTGGATTGAGAGCCAGGCCTAGAGATGGGAGGTCCTAGGTTCGAATCTGGCCTCAGACACTTCCTAGCTGTGTGACCCCGGACAAGTCACTTAACCCCCACTGCCTAGCACTTCTGCCTTGGAACCAATACACAGTATTGATTCTAAGACAGAAGGTAAAGGTTTAGGGGAAAAATTGTGTATATTTATGGTGTTAAAAGATAAACTATATTAACATTATACAATACTATATATAAATATTTTATGCATTTCTGAGTTTTTAAATTTTTTTTCTCTGTTGTCTGCTGGCCTTTGCCTATCATTTGTGACTACTGCAAATTTGCCTTCAAATTCCCATTTAATTTCTTATGCCTCTCTGTGATATATAGAAGGTGAGTTGGGGAAAGTTGAGATGTGGACGAAGCCCAGGAGATCTGTCTTGGCTGAGTGCTAGTTAACATTTTTGTCAATGATTTGGGTGAAGCAATAGGAGACATGCTTATCATTTTGCAAGCAATATAAAACTGGATGGGAGAGCTACTGTGTGGTCCTTAGGGTCAGGATCCACAAAGGCTGATGAATTGGAAAGATGAGCTGAATCTAACAAATGAAGTAGAACAGGGACAAATGTAAAGTTCTATACCTGGGGCAAAAGGAACAAACTTCATAAGTGTAGCAGAGGCATGACTAGACCACAATGAAGAATATGAAGATACCTGAGGTGTTGAGTGGACTAAAAGCTCAATATGAGTGAACAATGTCATGTTGCATCCCAAAATACTAAACGCATCTTAGTCTGTATTAATAGAAAGCATTGTGCTTAGAGCAAGAGAGGTAATAGGTACCCTGTCTGGTCCAGGCCAGATCTGTTCAATGCTGGGTGCCATATTTTAGATAAAAGGTGCTAAATTGAGGCTGAATCAGAAGACAGCAACTAGGAAGGTGAGAGGATTGATATCAAAGCATAAGAAGATTGATAGAAGGAAGTAGGAAACATCCTAGAGAAGAAAAGACTCAAGTTTGGGAGGAGGTGGTATGATAGGTGCCTTTAAATACTTGGAGGGCTGCCTTTTGTAACCTTATTATTTTATTTTATTCAATCTTGTTCTGCTTGACTTCAGAGATTAGAAATAGGAGCAATGGGTAGGAGTGATAGAGAAGATTTTAGTTTAATACAAGGAATAATTTTGTTGTTACATTCAACTCTTTGTGAACATATTTGAGGTTTTCTTGGCAAAGATAACTGGAATGGTTTGTCATTTCCTTCTCCAGCTCATTTTACAGATGAGGAATAGAGGCAAATAGGATTAAGTGACTTGCCCAGGGTCACACAGCTAGCGTCTGAGGCCAAATTTGAATTCAGGGAGATGTCTTCCTGACTACAAGTCGAGGGATTTTATCTGTTATACCACTTAGACACCCTAGGAATAATTACAGGCAATTCAAAGGTATAATGAGCTACCTTGGGATGTAGTGTGTCTCTTATTACTGGAGGTCTTCAAACACAGGCTGAAGTCTGTTCAAGGATAGTTACAACTAGATGACTCTGAGATCCCAGGAGAACACCCTCTTTTTTCACAATACCCATGGGAGGTAGGGAATACATGCATTAATATTATTCCCAAGAGGCAGCTAAGTGGCTCAGTAGATAGCGAGTCAGGCCAGGCGATGAGAGGTCCCAGGTTCAAATCTGGCCTCAGATACTTCCCAGCTGTGTGATCCTGGGCAAGTCACTTAACTCCTGTTGCCTAGGTCTTACATCCCTACACCATCAAAATTCAAAAATTATTTTAAAAGGTGAAAAAAATTATCTAAAAAAATAAATGTTATGGGCTGAGTTCCAAAGTAGCAGCTGAAATGCACCTGGGGCTCTCCCTAGGAAAACAGGCCTCCTGGTTCAGCTGTCAGGTGGGACTGGGGACTGGGGAGTAGGGTAGAGAGAAGCAAAACCCCTAATTTCCAAAGAGTTTTATGCAGATTTCTTAATAGAATCTAGGACTACTTGAAAGATACCTAAAAGACCAACAGGAAACTACAACCAAGAAGTGGATCATATTTGCCACATGTAATGTGACTTCTCCTTAGTATATGTGCTCTTTCCATACCTAGCATAGGAAAGTTCCCCTCAGAACACGTTTAATCAAGACAACACTTACCCTAGCCCCATAATCCTATTTATGATCCTACTAAACCAAGTCTAAAATCTACTTGTTTCCCATGATCCATAGGAAGAAATCACCCTCTAATCCCATTCTATATGGCTATTCCAGAGTGGCCAGATAAAAATAGTACCTATTATGTGCCAGGAACTATGCTTAGGGACTTACAAATATTATCTCATTTGATTCTCATGATAACCCTGGAAAAAAAGGTGATATTATTATCATCCCCATTTTACTCATGAGGAAACTGAGGCAAGTAGAGGTTAAGTGACTTGAGCAAGGTCACACAGTAAATGTCGGAGGCCAGATTTGAATGTGTGTGTGTCTTCCTGACTCCAGACTGCTTGCTCTATCCACTGTGCCAACTAGCTGCCACAAACACCCCAGAAGAGTGCAAATGTTTATCAGCTCTGTGCTCTTGGACTCACGGGAGCTGACTGCTATAGGACACAGTTCATCGATTCCTTAAAGATCAGATAAAACTAGCAGGGACCATAGATATCATTCAATCCAAGAGTTCTTAACCTGTTTTATATCTTGAACCCCTTTGGAAATCTGGTGAAATGTATGGACTCATTCTTAGAATGTCAAAAATAAAATGTGAAGATCACAGAGGGAATCCCATTATACTGAAACATGGTTATCAAGTTGTGTTTTTTTGTTTTGTTTTGTTTGTGGATCCCTAATTATAAAGAATCTTTTATACAGTCAAACCCCATAATTTGGCAAATGAGGAAACCAAAGCCCAGAGAAGTGGCCTGCCCAGTCAATGACAAAGCTGGTGATAGAACCAGTCTTCTGATTCTCCACGTAGGGGGCCCCTGCTACCATACTATGCTACTTGTCATTTTTTTTTACTTTGCTGTCCTTTGAGCCTGTAACCCCAAAGAGATAGAATACAGGATGTGATGACTAGGTGGTACAGGAGATAAAATGCTGGATTGGAGTCAGGAAGTCCTGAGTTTAAATCCTCCCTCAAACACTGTGTGACCCTATACAAGTCATCTAATTGCTCTGTGCCTCAGTTTCCTCATCTGTCAAATAGGGATAATAACACCTTACACAGTGTTGTAAAGATCATATAAGTTAACTTATATAAAGCACTTTGTAATCCTTAATCACTATATACATACTGGCTGTTGTTAGGATTGCTAGGTGGTCCAATGGACAGAGACCAATGAGCCCTGGAGTCAGGAAGTCCTTAGTTCAAATCTGAACTGAGTCATTTACTAGCTGTGTGACCCTGAGCAAGTCACTTAAGCCTGTTTATTTCCATTTCCTTCTCTATAAAATGAGTTGGAGAAGGAAATGGTAAACCACTCCAGTATCTTTGCCAAGAAAATCCCAAATGGGGTCACAAAATGTTAGGCACGACTGAACAACAACAACAAAATTATTATTATTGGAGGAGAAAGGAGACAGAATGGCTCTGTAGCTTAGCTTGAGTCGTCTCTTCTGGGCAAGTATAGGACACATAATGAATAACTTTGGATATGGACATTAAGAAGAGTTATGTTCCAAGCTCTTTGTACCACCAAGAACTGTGGCTAATTCAGGGCTCCAATTGGGTTAGGAAAGTAAAAACCTTCATACCCTTCCCCAAGGCCTCACTACCCTAGCTCTGGTCCAGCTAATAGGCCTTCCTTCGACCACAAGACTCTCATTGTGCATGGGCAGCCCTGGTCTTCCTAGCACACAGATCACTTGCTAATTCTAGTCCTTTTCTCCACCTCATTTATTCTCCAGCCATGCAGCAGGGAACTCTGCTTGGAATCTACCTGGACCTAAAGAAAGCGACCTAAGGAGGAAGATAAGCTCCCAGCCATAGTGAAAGGAAAGAAAGGGAACCGAAACTTTAAAAGAATCATCCCACTCAGAAGGGGGACCCTGAGCAATTTAGGAAGGGAAAAAAGCTTCCTGTCCTGTTTGTTCAAGGGCTCAGGCTCCGAGTAATTCACCCCAGATCCTTGCAGGAAGGAAGGAGGAAAGGAGAAATATGGAAATCGACAGCATGGGCACTATCCAGAGAAAGAGAAACTTGAGCCACTGTGCAGAAAGACAATCAAGTTTGTCAACTTCCCACCCCCAGAGCTTAATTCTCTAACATCTGGCTTCAGACACATTTCCTCAACATCAGGGGATGAATTCAAGTGGGGTAGGTAAGAGGTAAGAAATCCGTGGGCTTGGTTCACACATAGCCTCTAGATTCTGTAGCACAATGATAAATAATGTACAAAGCTGAGAAAGTACAGCTCTGTTTATTCTGGGCCTCTTGCTTCGGAGATGTGAAGTAAAGAGAGCAAAACACTTATCCTGCTAAATTTGTGGAGCTGACAACTCCCGAGGTATGGCAGGAACCTGAGACATCTGGGCCAATCAGCCAAACATTCTCCCGCCTGCCAGTTATCAGCAGCTTCTCCTGCCTGGGCGGGTCCTGAGGGCCCTGGCACAGGGGGAGACATCATATACCCACAATCAGGGCCCGCGAGCACACACACACACACACACACACACACACACACTCACTTACTCACACACTCACTCACACACGGGCATATCTTTCCTGAGCCCAGTGTTTTCTTTCTCTCTTGGCCTTTAAAGTCTCTGTTTTAAACCTTTGTCTATATATATTTAAATATACATCAACAATTATTTTTTAGTATGGAAGAAGGCTAAAATCATGCCTGGAAACTTCCGCTCTCCTCTCCTGTCCTGTCCCCTCCCCCAGTGATTGCTGGAGAAATGGAGGATTGAAAGGAAAAAGAGTGGGGGTAGGAGAAAACAGTAGGCAAGGGAAGCTTTGCTTTGTCAGGGAGAAGAAAATAAAGAGAAATCAGTCTGGCTTCAAAGGGCGCATTTCCATAATTGCCCTGTAACTTTGGCAAAATAAATCTGAAGGGCCGAGAAAAGCGCAATCTCTCAGATGAGTGCACTACAAAGGCCCTAGAGGGCTCCAGTCCCACTTGTTAGTGGCCTAATGCAGTGAGAGAATTCAGTCCCCTCCACTCCAGCACAAAAGCCATGAAATCATCCAGCTTCCCATGTTGACTGGCGGGGACTAGAGAATAAGACCTTACCCAGGCTTTGTCTTCCTTCTCCACCCTGACATGTGAGACTCCACCCTCCCCTCAGCTCCCCCATGCCGCCCCCCATCCAGTCAGATCCCCAATCGGATAAACAAACAAATAAACAAATCAAGAAAAGTTCCAGTGGGTGGGAAACCAAACCACCCAAGAATTCTTCTTTCGGAAAATCTTGGGAGCCTGTTGTCAACATTACAGCCTCGGGGAATTCGGCCACTACCAACTCCTGGCTTTGTTCTTCTCATCCAGGCACCACCATCTTGGCCCTCTCCTTAGGATGGCATTCACACTAAGTCTGGCCCTGTTTCCAGATGCTCAATACAGAAGGACCTGACCAGTTTTCTGTTCTTGCTACCGAATTCACAGCCAGATGAGCTCCAGTTTGTCTTTCTTTCCTAGTAAGAACATCATTCTGTTCCATCTCACTCCATCCTACAAGCCCAAGAGATTTAAAAGCACAGTGTGCAATCCCACCAAAACCCTTTCAATAAAGCTCCTTTACCAACTTGGTATTTCATTTGTTTTTTTTTTTCTGGGACAGAATATTAGAGCTTGGATCAATACCCGATTTCCCAGGACTCTCCTTTCCTTCTTATCCTTCCTCCCCTGTTCCCTCCTTCCCACTCACTCTTGCCTTGCTCCCTCCCCTCTTCACCCTTCCCCAATAAGAGTAGCTTTTGTTCGGTTCCTTAGTTGGGACAATCGGAATAGTCTTATAAAGACCAGAGCCTTTCTCACAAAGTACTGCGGCAGCATCAAAGCTAGGCCTGCCATACAATAGAGATGACTTTTTTTTTTTAAACCAGACCAGGCCAATGCAGCTCCAGCCAGAGCATTCTGTCCACAAAAATGACAACCGCTAAGGGGAAAGCTATGAAATAGCGTGCTGCATTTTATGAAGTCCTTCTCCCCTCTTTTTTCACTTTTAGACCTGCATTTGAAAATCATCCATAATTCCTTTGATAGTTTCCCCTGGTTGACTGTTGATGGCTCCATTTTCCCATCTGGAAGTAAAGAGTTTGGGATAGAGAGGAGATAGTTTAACTGGGCTGCATTTATTTGGTCTCCAAGCCTCACTGAGGCTCCTTCTGTACTAGAAAAATGTCCTGTTTTGTCCACTGTTTGATTTCTTGTTTTCCCAAAGTACTCAGGTTAACTGAAGCATTCAGGGGATAATTTGGTTTTGTTTCTGCACTCATTAAAGTAACAAAAGGACCTTATGGATCATCTAATCCTGTCCTCTTATTTTACATTGGAAACAGTGATCCCAAGTTACTTGTATAAGGTCATATTTGAGTCTGAATATGGTCCATGTAGACACACATGCCCAACCATGCAGATTTTTTAAACGGATGTGTTTTTACAAGGCAGTATGATAGAGCAAAAGGATGCCAGATTCATTTTGTAAGGCCTATTCTTTAATCCTCACTCCAGCATTTACTAGTTATATGATCTTGGGCCAGTCACAGCCTCTCTGGGTGCTTCAGTTTTGCTCCTCTGAAAAGTGAAGATAATAAAATAAGCACCACTTACTTCATAGGGTCCATGTGAGGAAAGCACCTTGCAAAACCTCAAAGAAGGAAAAAGTATTAGGAAGTAAATAACTCATGTCTATGTGTAAATTTGCTTTATTTTTCCACTTTTTATTGGAATGTTTCGCATTGCATATTTATAGTCCTCTTTGGGTTAGGGAGTGAATTTCCAGGTGAATGCAAGTTCAAATTGAACTTCTTTTTTTTAAACACTTACCTTCCATCTTGTAGTCAATACTGTGTATTAGCTCCAAGGCAGAAGAGTGGTATGGGCTAGGCAATGGGGGTCAAGTGACTTGCCCAGGGTCACACACCTGGGAAGTGGCTGAGGCTAGATTTGAACCTAGGACCTCCCATCTCTAGCCTGGCTCTTAATCCACTGAGCCACCCAGCTACCTCCTCAAATTGAACTCCTTGATAGAACCTCCCACCACTTAAAATCCATGTTCTAGAAGGTATGGGCATGGAAACAGTACTCATTCAGAGTGTCTCCCTGATTTTTCCAGAATACTAACTGGTCTAAGATTAACAGTTCCTTAGGATCCTTCTGAGGTAGCTAGCTGTTCTGATGAAAGTGGACTGGATCATGATGGAGAATACTTAAGAAGGGGACATTCTGTCCTGTTATTCCCTTGGTAAGATGCCTGCTTAATGACTATTCCCTCTACCTTCCTCCCTTCTTATTGGGCCATGGGGTTAAGGGGCCATAATTATTATAACCTTTCTACTTCCCCCTGGAGCCTCCTCTGTACTAAGAACTGTCTGACCCCTCTGGGTTTTCTCTCTGGCATGGGCAGGGGAATGGATACTGCCTCTTTCCAAGTTCTCCTTGAAAATAAATTCAATTTTAACATGTTAATGTTCTTGTCCCAGAGGTGGCCAATCACTTAGGGAGATAATTTTATTCTCCTCTGGCTCCCTAGCCCTAGTGACATGCATCCCCTACTCCGTCTACTCCATGGAGATAATGAGGGAGGCAAGTGACATATACTCTTTCCCCTGACCTAATTGATTATCCCTATATACCTTGGTGTGCTTTGCATAACCAGCCCAGACAGCAGGGACCCCTTCCAGACAGAGTGATTGACATATTTTATTTCTAATTTAAGCTTAATCTGGACCAAGAATGATTCTCCTCTATTGTTTTTCTTTCAAATTTTAGGGATCAACACCCAGGAATACTTTGAACTGCTAAAGTCCCCCAAAACAGAGCTGGTAAAAATTTAAGCAAAAAAGGAGAGGCAAAGTGAAAAAGGCAAATGAACTAAAAAACCCAGTGAAATAGGTGTGATGAAATAAATCTACAACTAAATTGTGGTTTAAAAAAAAAAAAGGGTCTCCTCAGGACAGACTCTAGTCTTCTTAGTTTACATACCACCTAATCTGGAAAAATACCTAATTCCAAGCTTTCTAATGTTTACATCCATTAACTAACCCCAAACACTCCAACTCCCTACCAAATGGGGAAGGAACCTAACTTTTTAGAGGTCTGCATTCTTCTTTGAATAATTAACTCCAGGATAATATAAGATGGAAGGAAAATTAAATCCTAAGTCTTGAATCCAAGGTACTCTTGGCTTTTCAACTCTTTTTAAATAGCTCAGGTGGTTAAAAAACTTCTTTCCTCTGAGAATTCTAAACTAGGATCCCAAACCCAATTCTGCAGCTGCTGGGCCCTGGAAATTTTCTTTCCAGTTTTGGGATCCTGTTCTCTGCTCAGCTTCTCACTTCTGTTACTTCTGAAGATGGAAACCTGGTTTTTGCATATCTGTTATAGAAGAATGGGTTCATATTTCTATGAATCTAGGTGTGAGGTATGTGGTCTGAAAGAGGGTCCAGCAATTTAAATTTAAATTAGACCTACCTTTTTTGGCAGCCTCTGGAACCAAGCTAAACCTCCACCACATCCCCTTCCCTTTTCCTTAGTAGTTGTATTTCTTTCTCCTTCATCTACTCCTATCTCCTAAAAGGCTACTTTCCCACTTTAGCATTCTTTTAGCTATGACTGATTCCTCCAGCCTCCCCAGATTGGAACAGAGCAGTCTGAGGAATTAGAAGAAACTCCCCTACTGCTCTGAGTTTTCTCTACTCTTCCTCACTCTGGTTCCTCTCTCTAGTCCAGGATCCAAGACTGGGCAATGCTTGAAATATACCCTCTTCTCATCCATCATAATTCAAGCCCTATTTTATCTCCTAAAATTCTGACAGCCATCAGAAAATGAGAAGAGAACAGCAAGGCCAGATCTAGACGCAAGATCTTCCAAGGGTAGCTCTAGTAGAAGCATCAAGACACAACTCTAGGTCTAGAAAGAAATATCCAGAATCTTAGAGAAAACCCAAAACACATACAGTAGACAAAGGGAAAGAGACAACGAAAGGACCCCAGGCAGAAATAGACCCGATTTATTTTTTGTCTGGAATGACGAGATGGCTCTCTGGAAAATATAAGAAAAAGCCCAGGCTCTCTCTTTGAGCAAATGAAATCAGTTTGTTACCCTCAGTCTCTATAGCCCAAGTCGGGTAACAGTTACATGGCTCCCAACAAATGAGGGGTTTGCCGTATTCATCACTGGCAAAGGAAAATGATCTAATGTCGAAGAACCTGGGACGGTAGAGACGGACTCGCTCGCTGCTCTCTCCCCAGAGGTTTCTTTGCCCTTCGCCCTTGCTTCGTGTCTCTTCTTCTCCCACCCCCAGGGGCTTCTTTTTCTCTCGAAGTTTAGCATCTCCTAGCGTATGGCCCCGGGGTCCCGCTTCTTCTGTCTGTTGTGGGTTTCTCCCCCAATGTACACTCTCGTCCTTTGCTTGCTAGGTTAAGGTTCTGCCCCACCCGTCTCCAGTCCAGTGCCCTCCGCGACCAGCTACAGAGGGATAAAAATGAGGCGGTTCGATCTTTGGGTTCGGAAACAACTTCCAGATCAGCCTCAGTGACCCGATTAATTTACACACACACCCCTGCTTTGGGGGCGAATTCCTCAGGTCAGTGTAAACCCAGCTTCTGGCTGCCCAAAGTTTTCTGAACCAAAAATAAAGGTGCTAAGGAACGCGGTTCTCCGGTCCTCGTGCTCGTCCCCACGGGAGAAGCAAGGATGGTTGGACCTTCTGGGCTTCGGCCTTAACGCTCTCAGGACAGAAGAAGGGGCAGAAGAGTACGGAGGAAGCCAGAGGAGAGGGGCGAGGCACTCAGGCCGGCGGGAGTAGGACAAGCAGACACGGCTAAAGGGCATTTTTCTCCTGTAGGGGGAGCTCCTGCCCCAAAATTCCCTAGCTTCTTCCCCTAGGCCCCCACCCCATCCCAACTCCAGACCCCGTTTCCCAGTTCAATCACCCCGCAAGCCTCCTTGAAGTCACCACCACCTTTCAGTAGTTTCTGGGATTTAGCACCTTACATAGAGACATGGATTGTAAAGAAATACCCCCACTCCCTCTTTCCTTCCCCTTTATACAGACACAGCACACTCGCACACATCCCTTTTCCCTCTTATCTCCCCTCCAGCCCCACCTTGGGACTACCCAGATAGGTGCCCTAGAGGCACAACTACGTCCTGAACTAACCTCTCAGCCAAGTTTGCTAGATCTTCCAGGTTCCTGCCTCTATTTATAATTTTCCTGCGTTTCTATTTCTGTCTCTCCTTCCTTCTTTCTTAGTTGTTCTTCTCTCATCCCTTGTCCCATCTCTTCCACTTCCTGAAATTTCCAGGCTCAAATCTCATCTCTTCTCTCTCAATCGGTTTCAGGACTCGAAAACACCCAGAAAAACAGATTCATCCCGGGACGGGCCAGGCACGGGTATAGTCAAAGTGGCACCAGCTCATTTATTTAGCCAAAAATAGATAACTTTGTTGTACAATTTGGTTCACACATATGTACATTTTTTTACTGTATATACAAAAAACTTCGACACACTTAATTCTCACTGGACTCCCCAACCCCCCTCCCCCAATAACTTTACAAATTTAGCTAATCTTGAGCACAGAAGCGGTCTGGGTTGGGGAGGCAAAGAAGAGAGGGGTGGGATGGTTGGGTTTCTTCCCTCTTTTTTTTTTTTTAAGTTTTGGGTTTAGGTTTTCATATACAGACATGCTTACAAGTCATAACTATACAGAGCGATAATTTTTTTTTACAATCATTACAACAAAATTTTAAAAATGGAAGAGGAAACTAAGATGATGAGAGCGCTGATAAAACCAGGGCCGCATCCAGATGGTTCTGGGGCCTGGAAGAGAGAGAGAGACAGCACAAGGAGGCATGATTAAGTGGGCCTAGGACAGGGAACTCCGACCCACTCTCGAGAGGATTCAAATTTAAAATGCTGTGTTGCAATTTATTTATATGTGTAAGTCACATATACATCGACCAGGAACCACAATGGGAAAAAATGTTCCCTAGGTCACAGACAAGGCAAAATCCGGGACCCAGTGACCAAGTCCTAGGCCCAGTGGCCTTCCACCCTCTCTCGTGGTCCTCTGGTCGAGGAACTGGAAAGAAAGGGAGGTTGCTCAATTCGGTCACCAGCTCTCCCGAACTGGGCAAGAAAGAAATCCTGGTCTGGTGCCAGAAGAGGTTTTAGTTCCCCAGACCCTTAGACCAGATCTCAAAAATCTTGTAACTTCAGGCTGGCGTATAAGAGACCCAGGGTTCAGGGAAAGTAAAAGGGTTAGGGCTGGTTCTTTGGAAGCCAAATGCGCGTTCCCCAAAGGAAATGTTTTTAAGCAGCATACCCCTCCTAAAAAAAAAAAAAGCTTCCAACGGCCCCTTTTCTCTTTCCCCTGGGCGGGTGACTGTATCACAACACTCTTAACTGCCCTCCCCCTTTTCCCAGCAGGTTCTCTTACCGCCTGGGCACTGGCTGGAAAGCTGTCTTTAGTAACTTTTTCTCTACTTCCAAGGCACTAGAGCGATCTAGGAGGGAAGGAAAAAACGGCCTTTTAGAGCGGTGTACTGGGGACTGAGGACCCCGAGCTAAAGGAAGATGAGCATCGGGGCCTGGATCTGGCTCCCCCACTTAACCCAGGGATCTGCTCAAGGGTTTAAGATCCGCATTACAGTGCAATAGTCCCTGAGAAACCCACAGTTTCCTCCCTTACCCAATCCCCTGCCACTCTTCTCAAACGCTCAATAATCACCTGTTCCGCCTTCGGGCTCCGCAGGCCGGGCGAAGGCGGCGGCAGCAGGGGGACCTGGAGGCCCCGGTAGTCCCAGCAGATGTGGCGGACCGGAGCCGAGCAAAGAGAGAGGGTGCGGGCGGGGAGCTGGAGGTGGGCCTGGGAATGGCCTGTTGGTCCACGGGGGAAACTTGCCCAGAGGCCCAGTGACTAGTCTGTGGGCCGCAGCCGCGGCAGCTGCTGCGGCAGCGGGGGCTAACTGCAGGGCCGGTGGTGCTGCTGCTGCTGCTCCCGGGGGAGAGCCCCCGGCGCCAGACGGAGAGCGGCGCGGGTTGTCTGGGCTAGTGGCAGTCTCCGCTAGGGACCAGATTTTGGGTTTCTGTAATGTGGAAGGTGGAGTTGGGGCCGGAACACAAGGATCCAAGCCAGCTGGAGGAGAGGGAGTAGACGGGGGCACTGGACCCGCAGGCGGTGGAGCTGGGGCTAAGGGTAGGACCGGAGGCGTTCTCTCCTCGAAGCCCTCAGAGCCGTCCTCCGAGTCGCTATTCTTAGCGTCCGAAATGGTCCCCAGGCTAAGGTCCGTATCTCGCCTGGCCGCAGACACCAGCGACAACTCGGATCCAGAGACTGCCCCATCTAAATTTTCCAAGTCTATCTCTTCGTCCTCCTCCTCACCCAGGCCCTCGCCTCCTGCGTCCTCCTCCTCCCCACCTAAGTCTTCTTCTTCCAGTTCGAGGTCGCGTTTGCTGTCTTCTTCGTCCTCCTCCTCGTCCTCCTCTCTTTCACTGCCGTATGCGTTGCCCTCTTCATCCGTGCGACTTCGGGGTGCCCAGGTCATCTTGTTCTCTTTCTTGAGGCGCCTTCGAGCATTGGCGAACCAGGTGGAGACCTGGGTAAGAGTCATCTTAGTAATGATTGCCAACATAATCTTCTCTCCTTTGGTGGGGTACGGGTTCTTGCGGTGCTCATTGAGCCAGGCCTTCAGCGTACTGGTGCTCTCCCGAGTCGCGTTTTTGGGACGGGACGGATCGCCGAATTGGTACTGGCCATAGGGATAAAAGGCTGCGTGGGGGTGCGGGAAAGCTGCGGCTGCGGCAGGATGCTGCACTCCTGGACTCTCCTTTAACTCATACTGCGCACCCTGTGCAAATACGAAAGAGACACGCGCGAAGGGTGCACGGGTAAGACAGAGCACCTTCTGCGCTCCCGATCTGTTCACCTTTCCCATTCCCATGTGCCCTGATATTTCCATGCACTTCTGGTCCTCGGGCCCCATATCCATAGCACCCAGCAATCTGCTAAATCCCTTCCCCGTCCCCCGCACCCCGACCCCAAACTCTGGGTCCCCTCGGCTCCCCCGGCTGCGCTTACCAACTGCGGGAAGATGGGCAGTTCAGCTGTGTAGGGCAGAAAAGCGCCGTAGCCTTGGGCTGCAGCTGCCGCTGCAGCGGCGGCTGCGTAGGGCGCCCCGACTCCGTACATTGAGGAGAGCACATTGGACAGAGTCCCGGAGGCTGCCAGCTCTGTGGCCCCGCCGCCCGGGCCGCTCCGGGTGCCTCCACTGGCTCCTCCACCAGCCCCGCCAGTGCCGCCACCGCCACCAGCGCTGCCGCCGCCGCCTCCGGCCCCGGGACGCTCTGGCGGGTAAAGCGGGCGGATGTACTGGTATCCGAGCTGGGGGAAAGACATGGTGCAGCAGGGGCCCGGCGGGGGGTGGGGTGGGGGGCGGCGGGGAGGGCGGACAGAGCAGGGGCCCGGCCCCCGGGGCCGCCCTGCTCAGCGCCGCCCGCGGGCTCCCGCAGGCATCGGGGGCTTCGGGGCTTCGGGCGCGGGACTTCCGCACTGCGCTGCCCTGCGCTGCGCTCCGCTCCGCGCTCCCCTATTGATCTGCTCCGCGGCGGCGGCGGCGGCGGCAGCGGCGCAGAGCCAGGTCAGGTCCTAACAGATTGGCGGAGATTACCGGGGCTCCTGGCGCTGATTGACATTTCTACTTTGCCGCAAGCCCCTCCTCTCTGGCTCTCCTTTCCCCACTCAGTTCTCTACCGTCTCCTCTCCTCTCTCAATATCTCCGTTTTCTCTTTTCTCAGGCTCCTCTCTCCCCTCTCTTTTTTCTTCCCCCTCCTCTTCCTTCCTTCCTCTTTTCTCCTCTCTCTCTCTCTCTGTCTCCCTCTCCCTCTCCCTCCCTCCCTCTCTCTCTCTCTCTCTCACCCCTCCCTCTTTGCCCCCTTGCTCCTGCTCTTTGGCTGATACTCCCCACCTCTGCTCCGAGGAGTTTGTGGTCACTAAGGGTGTTGTGTGAATGCGTGGTGTGTGTGTGTCCCTCACTCTTCCCCCTCCCTCTCCCTTCCCCAAATCTCTGGCCTGACGTCGCGCTCGCTTATTCGACTTTCTCTCCTGTCTCCTTTCGGAAATCGCCAATCCCTGGTACGCGTTACAGTAGGGTGAGCCCTGCCCCGCGCGGATGTACCGCGGGGGGCAAGAATCCTACTCCCGCCCCTTCTCTAAAGAGCCGGGAGATGCGGTGGGAGGGGGAGGGGACGATACTGAGAAAACTCTTTTACCGGGGAGTTTAAAAAATAAGGGTTCGATGAGCTCTCCTTTTCTCCTGCATTCTTACCTACCCCGAGTTTGAAACTAGAGTTACTGTTTAAATGGGGAAATATTCCAGTTTGGTGGGTTTTGGTTGAGTGGGTGTTTGGGACTGGAATGATGAGAGGGGTGTCATAGAGGGTTATTTCACCCTGTCTCTTTTCCAACTAGGGCTTTCCCTCTCCACCTTCACCTCCACCCCCACCCCCCACCTCCCCACTTCAGGGCTGTATTTCGGGCCAGGAATGAATTCGAAAGGGGATAAGAGGGAGGGTAGTAATTTCGTCCTAATCTGGGCTTCAAAGAGCCGCAATTCGCCTAGTCACTTCAAAAGGAGAGGCCGAGCCAAATTAAACTGCTGATTTGAGGCGGGAGCACTATCCCGCCTCCACCTCCCCCGTCGGGGCGGGGCAAACCCGCTGGAGAGCTGCCCCTAAATTACCCTCATTAACGCCTTTGTAACCGAGTGTGAATCTCTAATTAGAAAATTAACGCTGGCCCCGCTCCCCACCTCCCTCCACCTCTACCCTAGGACCGCGGGATTTTAGATCCTAGGGTTGGAGGCTATTGGCGCTGGGGAAGAGAAGAGGCCTTCAGTGTTTGGTATTCTGGGAGGACCTTCTGAATACCTGGTCCGGAAGGCTGGTGCTGAGGCGTGGGTGTGAAGGGAGGACACTTTTGTGGGCCCAGGGAGAGCTTTAAGAATTACATCTATGAAAGTTCTAAAGTTAGTATTTTTCTTTTGGTCTATTCTCTCTCTTTCGATCCCGGCGCTCCCTGTTTCCCTCCTTAGCTTTTTTCTCTCGTTTCTCCATGATCCTCACTAACCCATTTCGACTTCCCCGTATTCAAAGAGGCTGAGATTTCGATAATATTTCTTGGAATCTTCGTATTTCTTCAGAAATGAAATCTGAAATCTCTGTGCAGCTCCCACCCACCACCGCCCCCTGGTCCTGGATTCCCGCAGATTAGAGCACAACCAAACCTCAGGATTAAAATTCCCGGAATCGGGCAAGGGAAATCCGAAGGAACGTCGCTAATCTCATTAAACTCCTCTCTATAGCGCCGCTAGCAATTCTGGGACTTGATACTTTTTAATTCCGGCTGGGAGAGAGAGCTTCTAATCTTATTCCCCCACCTTCACTCCCTATCCCCTTCTGTAAATGAGGAGGCGGAAACTGACCGCCACTTTCCTGATTGGGTTATTGATTTCTAATTCCACTAGAGCTCTAGTACCTTCATGGTGTCCATCTGTCTGATCCTGGCTCCCGTCTGCCCGCAATCCAACCCCTCGGGACAAAGACCCCAGCCCGAGGGTATGGAATATCGCAGAGTGCGGAGGGTGATACCCAACACACAGAAAATAAGACACTTTCTGTCCCTCTGACCATCTTTCTCTATATTTCAAACCGTAGCTGTTCTGGGCCCTGCATATTTTCGATAGTGTCTGACTGTTAAATAAAAATTCTCGGGATAATCAGAACAAAAGCAATGACCGTGCGGAGAAAAGAGGGTTAGTTGGACGCAGGGGAGGGAGAAGATCTTGGGATTTGAAGCCTCAGGCTTTGGTCCCTGGGGCAGGCTATTTCCGGCCCCTGCGCCACCTCGAAAGTAGAGTTGTCTCCTAGATGATCGAACATATTCTGCTACAGCACCCCGGAGCCCGATTTCGTTTCCGGCTAAACTTCCAGCAGTGGGACAGGAAGCATGGCCTGGAAGAAGAGGAAGTACTGGACGAAGAAATCCCCAGCACTGAGACCTGGCCCCAATATTACCTTCTTCAGACCAAATACAGTGATTTGGACCAAATCCTTACCCCAATTAACTAAGCCACATTAAAACAGTAGCCTCGATTGTGCTAAATTACCGTATTTCAACAAAACAAGGGCCTTGCTCTCTTGGTCACCTCCGAGTGAGATTCGGAGAATAAGAGGTTGGACCGTGTCTTAAGAAACCTGAATTATGCACCTTTACATTAAATTCTACATTATGGAGATGGGGGGAAGAATACAACTCTGATAGATTCTCGAGTATCGATCCTTCATTGATCTGTCCTCGCAGCAAATGAAAGGGAGGAAGGTGGGGATGGGGATGGAGGCAGGGAGAGTAGAAAGATTAGATACGGAACCGTCCACTCCTCCCCCCAATACATTTGTTCCCAGCCCACCACTCGATGCCTGCCCAAAACTGACTTCCGTTTCTCCCTCCTCACCACCTTTCCTTTCCCCTATCCCCAACCATGGCTGCGGACTCTTATCTACACCACTGCGAGTGGGATTAGGCTTTGTAAACTGGAATGGGGAGATATGAAGAGAAGCAACTTTTCTCTGAGGCCTGACAAGACACTCCCCCCCCCCCCCCCCCTCCATTTCCTCTTCTCTCCCTTAGGACAGTTACAGCACATATCGTGGAGGTAGAGTCACTCTGTGCCTAGTTCCTGGACAAACTAGGGGTTAAGTCCGTGGAGGGGAAGAACATCCCTAACGTGCAACTGCAGATAGCGTGGAGAGATACCTGTGGTATAAATCTGGTGTCCAAGGTGGGCATTCAAATGTTCGAGTTTATTACCTAGATTAATTTTGTTCATAGATTGACTCCAAGAAAATAGGGCAAATGCAGAAAGAAAAGAACATACATATTAAGGAGGGGAAATTAGAAAGTGAGTGTACACACACGTGAAAGAAAATGTATCAATGTATGTTAGGAGACAGGAAGAGAAAAAAAAAAACAGACCTACATTACAGGCATAGCTAACGTGGCCAGTGGGGTTTGCCTAGTCAGTCACTTTCCCTTCCCTCTTCCACTGACCTGTGGGCTCTCAGGCCCAGGGACCAAACTGCCTTCCTGGCCCTGGAACGGTCCAAGCCCTTGGATCCTTCAGCCCTACTCCCCCTCTCAGCCCCTCTGCCTTTTCATAGGCTCAACGCCTGTTCTCATAGCTGATTTCTACTCTCTACTTTAAAGAGTCCTCCTTGCTGTGCCTGCGTGTCTCGGGAGAGCAAAGCCCCAAAGCAGACTTGTGACTCGGGATCTGCATCGGGATGGAACAGACAGGCCTACCGTGGCCGCCAACTCTCCCAGCTGTCCAGCGGGCCCCGAGCGGCCTGGCTGGAGCTCCCCGTGCTCCCCAATGCGGACAGGAGCGCTACATTGCTTCCCCCGTGGTCGGGTTACAGGTTAATGAAATGCTCATTCTGCTCAGTCATTTGTTTTGTTTTCCTGCAAAGTTCTGATAAGTAGCTAACCAACGAAGCTTGTAATTACAATCTTACAGAAACCGGGCCGATCTGTATATAAATCTCGCCATCCAATTACAAGATGTAATAATTTTGCACTCAAGCTGGTAATGAGGTCTAATACTTGTGCATGCGATAATCCCCTCTGGATGCCGGCTTGATCAGATGTTGGCTTTGTAATTAGACGGGCAGAAAATCATTATTTCATGTTCAAATAGAAAATGAGGTTGGTGGGAAGTTAATTTCTCTCCGCTCTGTGAAGCGTAGACAAGAATTTAATGATTTAATTACAGTTGTAAGCTCTTTCCATGAGACTTAAATTGAGCTGAGAATATTTTTTCCTCCTTTCTTCTCTCCTTCCTCTCCTCTCCACTCCACTTTCCTCTCCTCTCCTCTCTTCTCTTTGGGTCAATGGGGACTATCTGAGCTCTCACTTAACTAGGACTCTAGAAGGATAACATGCCGGGTTTCTCAACCCTGAGTGGTTTTCTTAGCAGGGTTTTGAATTTTTCAACAGCGGAGGAGAGAAGTGAGTCAGAAATCTTGGGGCCACAAAGGGACTGGGACTTGGACCCCTCTGTAACTTCTGTGTCCTCAGTCGAAAGTCTCCCAAAATAATTAATCTAACTAATTAGGAGACAAGATTCTGGCTTGGAAGGATAATGTTGGGTTTTGGACGTGTTGGTTGGAAATCTAGTTAAATCTTCCCTCATCAATCCAACTTTGTCTCTCTCGGTCCAAGTTTGAGGATCATCTAACCAACGAGGGCTTTGGAGTCGGAGAGCACTCACTTCCTTCTTACAGCCCGCCCCTCAGACTTGTGCGGAATCCCGCACACACTCCTGCCCCCTCACACCAGCCAGGCGGCCCCGTCCTGTCACATTCCGTGACAGTCAGATAATATCGCGTCCCAGAGAAGATGCCTGGATTTAAAAAATGTCACTCAACATGACTGATATTTTTTTTCGTTAGCATTTCAGAATCCTCTTATTTTTCCACCTGACTTTAGGGAGCTCTCTCGCTCGCTCTCTCTCTCTCTCTCTCTCTCTCTCTCTCTCTCTCTCTCTCTCTCTCTCTCTCTCTCTCTCTCTCTCTCTCTCTCCTCCATTAAATTTATTTTCCCGTCAACTCATTACCTCTACTGCCCTGTCCCGCTTTGCGCCTTGTTTCTATCCTTTCCTCTCTCTACCTCTATATCTCTGATCTCACTCTGCCTCCCACCTTTCTTTATTTTCTCCCCATCTTGCCCCTTCCCCTTTGCTCTCTCTCCCTTCATCTCTGGGAGATGAATATGTTGGCTTATTGGACAGTAAGAGGCCAGTGCGTGGGTGACACGGGGTCGGCATTATTCAGCATTTTATTCATGCATATTTAGGAGATGATAATGAGGGGTTTTGCATTGTTGCATGAAAATGGTCAATTCCCGGCAGTTTTGATGGAAAGTAAGAGATAGCTTGGTGTCCAGCCGCAGCTGGGATGGCAGATGATTTGCCTTCACTTAGCAGTACTCTGCCTCCTAGCCAGCTCCGGGGGTGATAAGGTGAACTAGCCCCGCACTCTTTAAAGACGGTGTCCCCCCCCCCTCCCCTTTCTTTCTTTCTTTCTTTCTTTCTTTCTTTCTTTCTTTCTTTCTTTCTTTCTTTCTTTCTTTCTTTCTTTCTTTCTTTCTTTCTTTCTTTCTTTCTTTCTTTCTTTCTTTCTTTCTTTCTTTCTTTCTTTCTTTCATTCATTCATTCTTTCTTTTTTTTTCCCCCTGGCTCTTTGTGTCCTCTGGTCCCCGGTTTCCCAACAATAGCTCAGAATGGGCTTGTTTCTTTTTCTTTTTTCTCTCATTAATGTCTCGTTAAAGGAACACCCGCCAAGTTCTCAAATGGTTACATTTAGATACTCCCTACAACCCCTCTCCCTCCCCCTTCCTCTCCCAAAATGTTTAGAGCTCTATGATTGAGCGGTACCAGGAAATTAGCGCCTGACAACGCCGCCTAATAGCAATAAATTGTTTGCTATTTCAAGTGACAAGCCAGTGGATCAAACACAGCCGCATTGTGTACTGAACAACCCTCTCTCCTCGTTAATCTTGGGAGACGGGTTTTTATTTTTCAGAGCGGTGGCTTGTCTGGGTGACTGTTCAGCTGATTCGCCCAGCAGCACAGCCTCAGTGCCTCAGTGCCTCTCCGAGTTTAATTAGAGAATGTTGACAGCCTAACCAATCCTCAGTGGGGAGATAGGCCAAGTTTGGGTGTCCGAAGTTGAGAAGCAGGCTGTCTCTTCAGGAGTATCCCCTAAGCTCCTTAAACGGGGAAAGAGCCGTGCTTTCTAGGGAGGCAAAGGCAAAGAGAAAATAATAATAATAAAAATAAAATTAAAATTAAAAAATTAAAATTAAAAACAAGAAGAAAAAGAAAACGGTCTTGCTTGTTGCTCAGATTGGAAGCTGAACTTATGAGTACTTTTCCGATGAGGAGAGCTGCCTAGATTTTTAAAAACTATATGCACAATTAAATGCTGGCACCTGGAGACACTTAGTTTATTCAGAATTGTACAGGGAGGTTGCTTAATCCGTGGGTCCCCAGAGAACTGCCTGGAAGTTAAACATTTTAACCCAACCCCCTAATTCCTTTCCTTCTTCACTTCAGTGGAGTCGTGGGCACAGGGCTATACAGGAAAAAATGTCAAAAGATCTGGACTTAGTGGTAATTTTCCAGGCATCAGAGGTGCCATGCTTAGCATAAAGGACTTGTGTGTAAGAAAAATCACCTATTAAAACCTGCTGTCATCGGATTGATGGAGTAACATTAGTGACAGTTCAGGGGTGGGAGAGAAGGCTGTGTTGCCTGCCCTTCTAGCTGCTGTGAGAGCTACTGACAGAAGCAAAATGGGGAAGGAGTTGAGATTTTTCTCCACTTGATCCTGAAGCTTAATGCAAATTATCTAGGATGAAGTCAGGAAAAGTAGCTGTATAGATATAGATATAGATCAGAAATACATTATTATCAGTAATTAGTGCAGAAGAATTATTGATAGGAGATGTTTTGTGTGCATATAAACATAATTTTCTTTGACTGCACATTGAATTTTTATAGCCTTTAAAAAATTCACCAGGTTTTATTAGTCTGGAATGGGAGAAGGGTAGAGGGAGATTTTGGTGATGTGTGCCCACATGGATCTGTAAGACATGTTTCTAAAAATCTTAGCTCCTTACAAAGAGAACAGAAAGCTACCTTGCACTATCAGTTATGAAAATGGGACATCTGTGCTGATAGATTGATGTTTCCTCTACTTTCCAGTGTCAGAAAAAAAAATGGAAGATGAGTCGTCTAGGTAGAAATTGTAAATACTTCATCTTTTCCTCTCCTCATACTCTTATTTTTTTTTAAGTAGCTCCTTTCCCAGTATGGTAATCTTGAACTGTCAAGCTTTTTCAGAATCTATAAGAATAGCTGAATTGCTTTGTCCCCTGCTCCTTTGGGAGTCTAGATAGGAAATATATTTGAGGTCCTGTTGGAAGAAGATGACAAAGTTGATCCCACAGAAAGAGTCAATGAGTAGTTCTGTATAGCACATCTCTCCTCCACTTCCTTCTCAATCCAATGTTTTGATCACTGGGAAATAGTGAATGTCAAGTCTGATACAGATTATTTCATCATCAGACTAGAAATAAAAGATTAGACTAGATGATCTTTAAGCTTCCAATCAATTCTAAATCCCATGATCCTATGCTATTACTGTGTGATCTGACCAAATCTGTTAAACCACATTTCTTTAACTATTAGCACATAGATCCTTGGGGTTGGGAAATCCAGCTGACTCCTCTCTGTCATTATATGGGTATATAGCTCCTTTATTCCTATGGATGAAAAGCAGTTGCATTCAAATTAGGATTGATGCCGTATATAATAATAATAATAATAATTTCACAAGTGTTAGAAATGAAAGAGACTTTAAAGGTCATCTAGTCCAGTTCCTCTTTATTTTACAGATGAAGAGACTGAAGACTGTGACAATGGCAGAGTCAGTATTTGAATCCAGGTTCTATGACCCCAGTATTATACTTTTCCTCAAAGGGTCAGTCATAAATAGATCTAGATGCTATCTAGTTCAATTCCTTCCATTTACAGATGAGGAAACTGAGGTGGAAAGAGTTAAGTGACTTGTCCTAGATCACCTGGATACTTACTGTCTAAGGCAGTATTTGAACCCACATCCTCTGACTCCAGGTCAGTGCTATTTCATTTTTTAATTATTTCTTTATTCTTTGATTTAATTATTTTCTTTCCTTAGTATTTTTGCCTCTCCAAATGGAAAAGAAAAATAGCACCTTAAAACAATTATGTACAGTCAAGCAAAAGAAACTCCCACATTTGTCAGGTAATATGCAGTATACATACACATATATTTACAAATATATGTATGTGTATATACTTTGCAAAAAAGTTCTACATATATAAATATATTTGTATGTGTGAATATTTATATATCCTCCTGAATCCTGAACCTATCACCTTTCTTTCAGGAACAGGATAACATGCCTCATTACCGGTTCTCTGGAATTATAGTCATTCCTTTTATTTAAAAAAAATATTTCATTAGATATTTCCCAATTATATTCTATTTTTTTAAACATTCATTAAAAAAATTGAGTTCTAAATTCTTTCCCTTCCTCACACCCATAAGAAGGCAAGCTTGTTGGTCACTGTTAGCTCTAAAGTCTTTAAAGTTGTTTGTTTTTATAATGATGTTATTACTACATAAATTATCCTAATTCACTCTGCTTTAGTTTATGCCAGTCTTCCCAGTTTTTAAAACCATCTTTTCCACCATTTCTTATGGTACAATATTATCAATGGTCTCTCCTCTCAAGCATAAGGCTACTCTGTGCATAGTACCATAGTTTACATTCTTGTAGCACTTAAACTTTGCAAAATGCTCTATAAAAGATTTTAATGGGTCTTTGCAAAAATTCTATGAGATAGGTACTATAAATATTATTATTTCAAATTTACAAATGAGAAAATAAATTCAGAGAAGTTTTGAGACTCACCTATGGCCATGTATGTAGCAAATATTCCCTGGTCTTTCTGAGTTTGTGTCTAGCATATTTTTCTCTAAACCAAGTTGCCTCAGGTAAAGATAAAGATTTTTTTAAAAAACTCATTAGTTAGAATCTTCTCTTCACATTTTACTTGGCACCCTCATAATGTCAACTCTGGGAAGAAGGGCCACATACCATTTATCTCACAGATAAAATCTTCCCCAAATTTTCCAGTATTTAATCCTTGGAGCCAAAGTATTTATGAAGGAAGTGTTCCTTATTGTTGACCTTATGGTCATGACTTATAAGACTTTCTTTCTAGGTAGCCCAAAATACCAAATTCTTATTAAGAACTAGGAAGGATGTTTTGTTGGTGCTGAAATTTATTTGGATGAGCTACTGTTTGAATTAGACTATCTGATATTCTTTCGTTATACTGGGATTTTCTTTGTATCAGACTATGTTTTAACATGATGTCACTCCTGAACCCTGTCTTCTATTATTACTGTTGTTATTGTTATCAGAAATGAGAATCTTCTACCCCTCATGCCAGAGCTAACTAGAATTTTGAAATGCGTTGGAGTTCATTTTTCACACAATTGAGATTTTTTTTCAAACATAACATATGTAACACTAAAAAAAAAATGTTGCTGAGATGGCCCACAAGGGATGGCATCATTTGTCCATTTACTCTTTTGCCCAAAGGGGGACCCTATGCTCTGGACTCATGCACATGGTTCAACCAAGGTCAGCCCTGGGGAGCCTGTCCCCTAATGAGAAGGGTCTGGGCTTCCTTTTTTCTTAGTATTTGCTTTAAAACCCTAAACTGACACATAGGGGACAATTATGTAAAGATTAGACTTGGTAATCATATCTAGGTCTCCCTAATATAGGGAGTAAAAAAAAAAAAGATACTCTGTACATTATGAATCAGTTATGAGATAAGTGTTTTATTCCTATATACAAAAAAAGGTAAACAAAAGACTTATAGCATATATTTATTGATCTATTTTAAAGGGTATTCAGTAACTTAATTTGTAACTATTGTTGCAATATAATGGGAGGTTGTATGCCAAACTCATCAGAACATTAAGCAAGTTTCAGGATTACTGATTAGGTATTTAAATTTCACTTTGGCTCCTCACTGTATTCCTCAAAGTTGATATCTTCTGGCAAAGCACTTGAGGGGCTTGGTCTCCTCTTTTTATTGATCATCTTCTCAAATGAAGAAACTTCCATTGCTGATGGTCAGTTTCATTCAACTTATCCACAGGATTTCCTCCAAACTTGAACATACCCACATCAAAGTTGATGCTATATCAACTACTCAGAAAAGAAAAGACAGGCACAAAAAGGAAGCTAAGGACTCCAGTACAAATATTCAAAGAATATTATTATTCTTGGTTGAAAAAGGGCCAGTCCATTCTCCATCCCTCATTGGATATCTTGAAGTTATAAGATATGGCTGGAAAAACAAAGGAAGAGAAGAGAGTGCTCTAGAAATTGTCTCTTCTTTTTAAAGGTCCACTGAGACAATAATTCTCTGATTTAGCAGCCAGAGAAGGGATCATACCATCATTTAAACGTACCTAGGTATTTCAGCACACAGCCACCATATGCCTGGAAACAACAGTAGAGTTTTTCATCCCTGAAAAGTCAGTATGAGGAAGGGCTACTCTGAGTATCCTTCATTATGGGTGGTAGCTGTTCCTGAAGTCCTACTTGAAGAGGAGCCCAGATTCTCAAAATTTATGCCAGTAGTATCTAAACTTTTGTGGTTTCTCCTGGTCATCTAAACTCACAACCTTGATGTCATCCTGCTCTTATTACTTCCACTCGTCCCACTAATTTCATCTGTGGCAGTCTTCTTTCTGCCTTTACATCTCTTTTATACATTTCCTTCTCTCTCCCAACACAGTCACCACTCTAGTATAGGCTCTCATACCTGCTTATCTGCACTATTGTAATAGCCTTTTGCTTGATCTCTCTGCCTCATATCTCCCTGTTCCAACTCAGCCTTCACTCAGTTGCCAAAGTAGTTTTCTATAGCACAAATCTGCCCCTGTCTTTCCCCAACTCAATATGCTCCAGGGTTGCCCTTATTACCTGTAAGATCGAATATAAAATATGCCAGCATTTAAAACCCTTCACAATGTTGTTTCTCTCTACTTTTCCAGTCTTCTTATACTTTGCATCCCTCTATGAATTCCATGGGCTAGTTACACTGGCTTAGTTACTGGTCCTCACACTGAACACTAAGTGTATCTCCCCTCTCTGTGCCTTTTCATTCTGTTTACCATGCCTAGAATGCTTTCCTTCCTCAGTTTTACCTAGTGGCCTCTCTGATCTTTAAGTTTTAGTTCAGATCTCACCTTCTGAAAGAGACTTTTCCTGGCCTCCCCCTTTCCCTCTCTTCTTCCCCTTAGTACCTTCCCTCAGAGATTACACTGTGATTATCTAGTTTGTACAGTTATTTATGTGTTTTCTCCCCATTTCAGTATGGGCCCCTTGAAGTCAAGGCACTGTGTTTTTTTACATTTCTTTATATCTATCTCGATTAGCACAGTAGCACATAGTAACTGCTTAATAAATGTTTGTTGACAGTAAAACAGTACACAGTAATAGCAATATTGCAGAATGATCAACTGTGATAAAACTTAGCTATTATTGGCAATCCAGGACAATTCTGGAGGTCTTATGAAAAAGAATGCTATCTACCTCCAGAGAAAGAACTTTTGGAGTCAGAAAGTGGATGGTTTTTCACTTGTTTATTTGGGTTTATGTTTTGTGGTTTGGGATTTATATGATTATTCACTTACAAAAATGAACAATATGGAAATGTGTTTTGCATGATAATACATATAAAACCCAGATTGTGAGTGGGAAGGGAAAGATCAAGGGAGACAAGTTTGATCATATAACTTTGGAAAACTTATGTGGAAATTTGTTAATACATGTAATCAGCAAAATAAAATAAAAATTTAAAGTGATAAATATTGGAGGGAATATGACAAAACTGGGACACTAATATACTGCTGGTGGAGTTGTGAATTAATCCATCCATTCCAAAGGGCAATTTGGAACTATGCTGAAAGGGCTTTAAAAAGAATGCCTATCCTTTGATCCAGCCATACCACTGTTGGGTTTATACCCCAAAGAAATAATGAGGAAAACTACTTATACAAAAATATTTATAGCTGCTCTCTTTGTGATGGCAAAACCATTGGAAAATGAGGGGGTATCCTTTGATTGAGGAATGGCTGAACAAATTGTGGTATCTGTTGGTGATGGAATACTATTGTGCTGAAAGGAATGATGAACTGGAGGAATTCCATGTAAACTGGAAAGACCTCCAGGAATTGATGCAGTGTGAAAGGAGCAGAACCAGGACAACATTGTACACAGAGACTGATATACTGTGGCACAATCGAATGTAACAGACTTTTCTACCAACAGCAATGCAATGACCCAGGACAATCCAGAGGAACTTATGAGAAAGAACAATATCCAGAGAAAGAATGTAGGAAGAGAAATGCAAAAGAAAAACATATGGTCAATCATGTGGTTCAGTGGGGATATGATTGTGGTTTGGGCATTAAAGGACCATTCTATTGCAAATATGAATAATATGGAAATAGGTTTTGAACAATGATACATGTATAACCAAATGGAATTGCTTGTCAGCTCTAGGAAGGGAGGAGGGAAGAGGGGAGGGAAAGAACATGAATTATATAACTAACCATGGAAAAATATTCTAAATAAATAAATAAATTTTAAAAAATAAAATAAAAATAAAAAGTTTTAAATGATTGTTTATCAACTGACTGACAGGTTATATCAAGATAGACAGTCATCTAGGGCAATGGTAGACTGTATAACTGTCATCCAAGGACTAAGCTAACTAAATAGGAAGAAGATAATTACTGAAAGATTGATTACTAGGATTTTTGTTCCAGACCATAGCAGTTCACAAAGACTCTTTACAAGTCATAGACAACTCATAATTTACATTTGTAGAAAGAATGGAGAAAATCTTGCCTCCCTGAAGAATCAAAGTATAAATATGGAGTGCTGGAGAATCATAAAAAAAAAATCACAATACTAGAGTTTGGAAGAGGCCATAGAAAGCAGCTATTCTAATGCCTTAATTTTATAGGTGATGAAAGAGAGACCTAGGGAGGGGAAATGATTTATTTGAGGTTGTGCAGCTAATAAGTATTAGAAATAAGATTTTTTCCCAGGTCTTCTAACTCCAAGGTTTGTCCTGGCACTATAATGTGAGTCTAGTTAGAAGTGAAATGTTTCCCAGAATTTCCTTCCCATCACCAAATCTGACCACACTTTGAAATATTGGCCTTCCTCACTAGTTGTCTTGAAGATCAAATGACTACTAATGACTAGGTTCGCAGTAAAAATATTTTGAAAACTTAAATGAAATTATAAATGTGAAAGCTCTTAAGAGAAAAATTAAAATTATTTGGTGGAATGATACTGAACTTGGAGTCAGGAAACCCAAATAGGCAGGAGGCAGATTCCAGATCTAAGCCAGAGCCCTCGGCAACACCATATTTCCCATGGAAACTGTGAACTTCATTATGTATAAATCACACAATAGCACCCCTGTAACTCTTCCTCTTTTCCTTT
Source organism: Monodelphis domestica (assembly GCF_027887165.1). NCBI lineage: Eukaryota > Metazoa > Chordata > Mammalia > Didelphimorphia > Didelphidae > Monodelphis > Monodelphis domestica. The sequence continues at coordinate 451,379,859 of NC_077227.1, forward strand.
ATCTCTCTGAACAAATCAATCACTGTCTATTGGGAAAAAATGATCACTGTCTTCCATCTCCCATTTTTCATCTCCATTCTCCTCTCCACTATCCCATCCATGTTCCACTTCGATCTGACTTACTTATCCTCTTCATTCTACTCTCAAATTCCTTTTCTATAGTGGACAAACTCCCTTTCATCCTGGACTTCTTTCCCTCTCATCCTTCTAATTACTAGCTGAGACCAGGCTCCCCTATAACAGGCCTTTCCTTTCTTGTACTGGCCTTACTGTCTTCACACCCACTAGACACTGGTCTACTTGACTAAGAGAGTAGTTCTCAATCCATGTCACAGGGCTTCTACCTTACATGTATGTGCATTCACCTACATCATTTTATAGTTTACAAAGTCCTTTTTGGCATTATGACATTTTTAGCCTTACAATCATCTCTTGAATAAAACCAGCAAGTATTATTATTGCATACATGAGGAAACTGAGGATCAGAAATGTTGTGACTTGTTTAAGATCACATAACTAAGAAAAGGCAAAGCCAGAATTCAATTTAGTCATTCGAACTTACTTTCTTCCTTGATTTCAGTCCCTTCAGGCATGCACAAACACATCCACGCCCCCCCCCACACACACACCACATACATACATATACACACACACACCAGATCTAAACTGGTTCTGTGTCTAACACTTGACTTGGCTACATTGATCCTTGCAGCCCTGAGGTTGGCCTGTTTGCTTTTCATTTCTTATCTGCCTTTCTCTGGATCTGATTTACTTCCTGCCAATCATCTACATTCCAAACAATTCATTTCTTGCCCTAAACTGACCCCCCCCTCCAGAGCCCTTGCACTGACCCTTTTCCTTTGGCTCCCACAGAGAAAGGCAGCTTTTTGGAAATGGGTTACTTCTCACTTGGAGAAGGACTTGGAACACAGCTTGTTCTCCACTGTTCCTTCTAGCTTTTACTTTTACTGTCGTGACTCAGCAACTTTTCTTCCTTTGAAAGCCACTTAATTAAAAGTTTCCATCCTATTCCAATTATGGTAGCTGTGGTTATTAACTTTCAAGTATTTTCCCCTCTTTTCTTAAGGAGGCCAGAACCTAGCTCTCCGAATTCCTCTCAGCCCCAACTCTTCTAGGAGGCTTCAATGTTCATAGACCGGCTCCCTCAAACTCACTAGCCTTCCAGTTCCTCAGTTGCCTCAAATCCCATGACCTACTTCTTCCCTCCTCCCTTCCTAAACCCTCCCCACTCCCAGTTGTGGACCTTGCCTTCTACTTTACTGAGAAAATTGAGGCTCTTTGATGTGAACTCCCTCTTCTTCCATCCTCTTTATCTCAAAACTCCTTGACATTGCTGTCCACTCTCTCCTTTATGCCGCCCCCCACCCCCACCCCGTCAATCTTTGACAAACAAGAAGCCTTTCCCTTTGGCTAGGCCAATTCCTCTGCATATAGAATGGATTCCATCCCCTCTCATCATTATTCTCTCTTTCTCCTCTTCTTGGTGTATTCATTCTTTCCCTACTTCCATTAAACATGCCTAAGCCTCCATGTGTCCTTCTAACTTAACAAAACCTTCACTAGTCTCTATAATCCTCTTAAGCTATAGAATTATACTTCTTTTATACCATTTTTTCCTTTTCTCATTCAAATTCCTTGAATATGCTTTCTAGACTAATTGCTTCCACTTTCTTTCCCATTTACCTCTACTTTATCCCTTTGAAATCTGGCTTCTGCTCTCATTATTTAACTCTTTAAAGTTACCAATGATCTCTTGATTACCAAATCTGATAGTCTTTTTTCCAAACTTCATCCTTAACCTATCTATTGCATTTGACCTTGCTGACCACCCTATCTTCCTGGTTTACAGGTCAAGTTTTAAAATTCCAAGATGAAAAAGAGTATATGTGTGTACACATGTGTGTTCATACATGCAAGCTTCTAGGTCCCTTCCAACTCTGAGAGTCTATATTTCTGAGATTCTATTCTATCAAATCTTAGGAAATGGCAAGGATGTTCATTCATTATAGATATCTAAAAAGTAAAATATTAGGAAAGAGAAACACATGGAAAGACTAGCATATAGAACTAGAAAGGCCCGTAGAGATCATAGAGTTCAGTCTTCTTATTTTACAGTTAAGGAAACTGAGACTCAGAGGGGTTACAGTATTTATCAAATCAAAGGTTAAATGATTAATTAAGTAGGTTACAGAACTGAGATCTAAACACTGGTGTTTATATCCCAAAGGTAATGCTTTTTCCATTATCCTGCCCTGCCTCCTCTGAATACTCAAAATATCTAATTCCTGACTATGGAGTTTTTTCAAATGAATTCTAAGTCATGGCTCTTGCCTCCAAGGAGCTGATGTCAAGTTGCTTAGACATGGAAAACCTCACTAGCCCATCCTGAGAGGAAGGGAAGGAAACCAAAATCATCAGTGTCTTGACAAAAAAGAGTGAAATTCTCCCAAACATATTGCTTGAACAAACTCATCTAAGAGGAACCTTCAGGTCAGAAGGAGAGAAGACTAAAGGCTTCTTAGTGAAGGCCATTATGGTCTGGAGTGGATGCTAGACTCTTCTATCTCTGGGATTGATGCCCTAAAAAGAGTAATCCAAGGTGAGGAGGGTAGGGGTGAGGTGCAAAATAAAGCCTTCTCGCACTAGCTTCAGCTAAGAAGAAAATTTTATTTTCTGGGGAAGGAATAAGCTCTAGAATTCTGAAATATTCTTGAAACCTTTGGAAAATCCCACTTTAATCACTGATGACAGTTTGACATTTTTCCAGCTGTTTAGAAGCAGTAGACAAGTAGAGTTATTCACTAGGGCAGGGGCTGGCATGCTGGGATATGTGAGCACTCTAACTTAACTGCCTGTCATTGGCTCATTGTGGCTTTGAGCAACAAGAGAGAAAAGGAAAAAAAAAGACTCTAGAAGCCTTTGTACCAACTTGTGCCATCTGTGTTCTGGGGTCTTGAAAGTGGAAACTGAAATCTTCATTAGGGCAACTGGTGTAATTTTCAGCTCCAACTCCTTCCCAACAATGTTTGAGCTCCTCCTCTAATAATATTTACATAATCTTTTAATATTTAGAAACTGTTTTACTTACACTGTCTCATTTGATCCTCACAACTACCTGTGATGTATTCACAGTTATTATTATCCCCATTTTATACATGAGGAAACTGAAGTTGTAAGAAATTAAGTGACTTGCTTAGTTAGGGTCACACCACTTCTGCATATTGGAGATCGGATTTGAACCCCTGACATCTATGAATGAATTGTATCTTTCCACCATTAAATCCGTCATTTCCTGTAAAGGATTATTTAATTAGATCATTGAGAGGAGGGGAGCAGTCTGAGGAAGTTGTTTTCCTGGATCCCTTCTCAAAGTAGAGTTATTGCTTAGGTGAGAATTATAACTTAGGACCAATTATTGCCCAGACTATTATTGCTATTTATTATTTTTCTTAGGTCATTGTGTTCTGTTGGGAAATGAAGGTGGGGATAGAGTTTTTTTTCCCCCTTCCTTTTTGGCAAGATATTGGAAGAAAAACATGACATGTGTATCATGTTGAAGGAGCTCTCAAGGCATGTAAATGACTTATTTACAGGAGTTTGGTTGGACACCCTGCCTTTCTTTAATATTTTTCAGGATATCCTTTTCCTGCAAAAGGATCAGGGGTAGTGAAATGACTAGACATGCAGGTTTTATTATATCATGTGTTAGGAGGCTGACAAGACAAATGAGTTAAATAAAATCTTTGCTTCTCTTGTGGTAGCTGCTTTTGGAGGTAGCCAGTGTGCATGGAAATGTACCAATATTGTCCGGCTCCCCTTACAGAGAGAAGCTTCCTGCTTCTCGCTGCTGACTCCTGAATAGTTGGCTTAGAAATCTCAGCTGAGTGTGGCAGATTACCCAGGCTTTGTAAAAAAGAGATGTAGGATGATACAATTGCCTTCCCTGGATCTAAATGAGGAGAAGCTGCTCTAAATGGCATCCTCCCTGGACTAGTCATTTCAGTCATGTCTGACTCTTTAGTATCCCATTTGGGGTTTGCTTGGCAAAGATACTGGAGTAGCTTGCTATTTCCTTCTCCAGCTCATTTTATAGGTGAGAAACTGAGGCAAACAGGGTCCAATGACTTGACCAAGGTCACACAGCTAATAATTGTCTCAAGTCAAATTTGAACTCAGACAGATGACTCTTCCTGACACCAGGTCTAGCATTCTATCCATTGTACCAATGAGCTGCCCAGACCTGAGCTTTTTAAAAAAGCCTACTTTATTCTGATCATTAGGAAAGATTTCATTCTTATTTGAAATACACTTCCATAAACTTTAAATATTAAAGTTTATCCCTCTGCCCATCACCCCAGCCAGAGTCAACCCTAGCGAAGCTAGGGCGACAAGAGTCTGATCAAAATGGAATAGTTGCATTTGGGATGAGGTTGTAACAGCTTAGAAATCCCAGAGCACTTCCCTAAGGTCCTCCAGATGATTAATGATAACAGAGCAGTCTCTATTGTGTGGGCAGAGAGGAAGGAAGGAAGAACTCTCTAAAAGGAGAGGACATTCAAGTGCTGAGTACTTGAGCTCCTAGAGGACTGAAATTTAACCCTTAACAAATGAGGGAACTCAGGCCCAGAGACCTTAAATGACTGACTCAAGGTTGGGTAGATGCTAGGTTAGATTAACTCTGTGTGTGTGTGTGTGTGTGTGTGTGTGTGTGTGTGTGTGTGTGTGTGTGTGTGTGTGTGTGTGTGAATGAGAGAGAAAGAGAGTGGATGCCAGGTTTTACTAAGCCTTAGTAGAGTCACTTCTTATTCCATCTCACCTGGAAATGAAAAGGGTTGTTTCCAGTTCCCTAGGTTCGGGGGAATACCTCAATAAAATGATGGAAAGAACATTCAGCTGAGAAAAATAAAACTTTGTAGCTAAATGCCTATGAGGTCTTAAAATCATTTAAGCTCTTTGCATCTTCATTTCTTTATCTGTAAAGTTAAAATAACAAAGGCCATTTTGATTAAGAAATTAATAAAAATAATCATAATATAGAACATGTTTTAGGTAGTAATTTAAGATTTGTAGTATGCTTGTCTCACAACAACACAATGAAATAGTTAAGTTGAAATGTTAGATTTTAAAAACAGAATTCAATCAAATGATTATTAATGCCTTCTTAGTACTCTACATGAAGAAAAGAGGTACAAAGTAAAATTTTTAAAACTCTCAAAGAGTTTGACATTTTACAGAAATATAATGGTTATTATTAGTAAGAGTAAAAAGTAAAAATGTAAATGCAATAATTATTAAAAATATAATATGTATTATAATAATATGAAATAGTAAGAGTAAAATATATAAAATATAATAAATGGAAATAGAAATAAATAAATAAAATGATAGAAATACAAGAATAAAAGTTACTCATTCTACTATGTACTAATAGAAGAGACATTCATGAAGATGGAGGACTTTGGGGAGCAAGGGTGATGTCCAGTGAATGAAGTGCTCTATGATGGGATAAGCCTAGAACTGAGTTCAAGGTTTAGCTTTATAATAGATATATTTTGAGCATCAAAAGAAATAGTAGAAGGGGCAGCTGGGTGGCTCAGTGGATTGAGAGTCAGGCCTAGAGACAGGAGGTCTTAGGTTCAAATCTAGCCTCAGATACTTCCTAGCTGTATGACCCTGGGCAAGTCACTTAACCTCCATTGCCCAGTTCTTATGATTCTAAGATGGGAGGTAAGGGTTTAAGAGAGAGAGAGAAATAGTAGATATGAAAATGTCTTGAAAATTTAAAGCACTTTAGGAACTACTTTTAAATGCATTTTATGATTGCATTTTAAAGCACAATTTTAAAATGGCCCTGAGTATCTCTCTTGCCATTACTCCCTCCTGACCCCTGGATGTTGCCACCTGACCATTTATGTCCTAAGTACCAGAGGGCCTTTTCATTGGCCTGCAACTGAATTCTTCCATATATACTATTGCCTTCAGACTATGAGCTCCTTGAGGGCAAGATCTGTATCTTGATTTTCTGTTTGTATTTTATTGCTTAGCACACACTTTTGGGAAAGTATTAAGTGCTTTTATATTTTTCAAGGGTAAAATTTCAATTTTTCATTCAAAATAAGGATGTTTTGCTTTGATGTCTCACCTTCTTTAGTCCTCTTAACATAAAACTTTAGTACCAGGATTCAATATAAATGTCTTTGAAACTGTTAGGTGGAAAAGGATTCCAACAATTTCATTATTACAAAGAGTATGTCTTCACACTAAAGTGGTTTAATCATCTGAAAAGGATTGGAAGCATTACAAGCATCAATCTGGATAATTAAAACCTATGAATTATCTGGATTGGCCATGTAGATGCCACAAGATATTCTGGAACTCTGTATCACCTCTTCATGCAATTAGGCTGCCTAGAAACTGCCTTCCAAGATAAGATATCAAGGAAGTCTTGGTCCTACCTTAGGTCAGAAGCAAAGATAAGTACTTCATGATACTCTGCATCTTCAGGACCAACTAAGCAGAGGAAAGCATTGATTTACAAGAAGCACAAATGACAGACTGGCTGGTAGGTAGCTGATGGGATTCAGGATGAAACAGGTTTGTCCACTCTTGGCATGAGCTCCATTTGTTGTTCCTCAGCTTTTAGTCCTATCTGACTCTTCATGACTCTATTTTGAGGTTTTCTTAGAAAACATACTGGAGTGGTTTGCCATTTCCATCTCCAGCTTATTTTACACATGAAGAAACTGAGGCAAACAGGATTTAGTGACTTTTCTAAGGTACATAGCTAGTAAATGTTTGAGGCAAGATTTGGAAGAGGAGTCTTCCAGACTCCAAGCCACTGTGCCACTTTGCTGCTCTTTGAGCATCATTAGGAAGCCATAATAAAGAACTTCAACTAGAAACTAAGGAAGAGTGATTAAGACTTTGCCCCAGGGTTCTGAATCTAGAGGAATCTGTCTGTGCTTGCCATACTTCAACAGATGTAAATATCTCATTTTAGCATCTGATAAGCAAGAATAAGAAAAGTAGGAAGCCATCAGAAACTCCTCTTCTATCTACAGTCTTTCCTCATTTTCCCCACCCCTACATAATGGCTTTTCACTGGTGGTGTCCTGGGGTCCCCGACATCTCTTCCATTTGGCTCTATAACTAAGAAAGAACTTCATGCCACTTGCCCAGGCTATTCTTTGTAGAGTTTGTCTAGTTATAGCTCTGGCTTCTGTTGGGCAAATACCAAATGGGATCTCACCTGATGGACATAGTCTTCAGTTTCCTTTGGTTTATTTGGATATGACATATAATTGCCAACTTTCCAGGCCCAACTCATGGAAGCAAACTCAGAAAGCAAGGCAAGAAGGGGCCATGTCTGGCACATATCCATTAAAGAATACTGTCAGGGGAATAGCTCAGTGGATTGAGAGCCAAGTCTAGAGACAGGAGGTTCTAATCTGACCTCAGACAGCAAGTCACTTACCCCCCACTGTCTCCTTACCACTCTTCTGCCTTGGAACCAATACACAGTATTGATTCTAAGATGAAAGGAAAGGGTTTAAAATAATAATAATAAAAAAGAATACTCTCTTCAATATGAGGCAACTATTTTGTTATGCTAACACCTGATGCTGCTTCTGGAGCATTTTGTCCCAGACCTTATCTCCCTGGCTTTAGAGCATTGTTGTAACCAAATCAAGTTAATAAGCTTTTATTAAACACCTACTAGGTTCTAGGCATTGTGCTCAGATAGACACAAAGAAAGGCAAAAACATAGTCCAGACCCCAAGGAGCACTTAATCTAATGGTGGAGACAACATACAAATGATCAGGTACAAACAAGGTTTATATGGGGGGGGGGGGGGAAATGGAGATAAATCTCAGAGAGGAGGCATTAGAAGTGGAAGCAGGAAAGAAAGGCTTCTCGAAAAAGGGAGGATTTTAGCTGGGATATGAAGAACTGTAGGGAAGCCAAGAGGCAGAAGTGAGGATGATACCAGACATGAGGGACAGCCTGTAAAAATGTGTGAAGTAGGCAGATAAAATGTCTGTGAGAGGAACAGTAAAGATTTCAGTGGTTGGATAATAGAGTGTGTAGAGGAGAGTAAGGCATAAAAAGATAATAGAAAGGTAAGAGGGGGCCTGATTATGAAGGGCTTCAAAAGTCTAAGAAACGATTTTATTTTTTATCATAGAGGTAGTAGGGAGTTGCTGGAATTTATTTAATGGGATGGGGGGTGACATAAGCAGTCTTATGTTTTAGGCCAGTGATGGTGAACCTCTGGCAAGGTGCCAAAGATGGCATGCAACATGTTCTCTGTGGGCTCTCTGCTGCCCTCTCCCCTTCCTCCTCTCCCAGAGTTCATTACTAGAAAGGCAGAGGGACTCAGGTGGAGCTGCTCCCCTCTCCATCTCTATGACACCTGACAATATTTTTTTACATTTCCTGCCCCTCTGCCCAGCAGCCAATAGGAGCACACAAATGGTAAGGTGGGAGATTCACAGGCAGCAGAGCTGGAAGGGAGTTGAGTGCTTGGGGCCCCACCGGCTCTCTACACTCCCTGAGGACATTCCTCACTTCACCCACCCCTCTGCCCAGCAGCCCAGTGGGAATGCTTCCTCCCTCACCTGTGTGGGATAAGGGTAGGGGTGGGGGTGCACCCAACACTTGATGGGGAGGAGGAGCACAGCACCAGCACCTTCTGGGGGAAGGGGTAAGATGGGAGCAGGGTCTGGCACTCTATCTCTAAAAGGTTTGCTATCACTGCTTTGGGCAGATCTCTTTAACAGCTAAATTAACAGAGGATGAACTGGAATAAGGAGAGATTTGAGGCAGAGAGACCAACCAGAATATTATTGCCAGACTAGGAATGAGGTGATGTGGTCTGGTGGAAGGAAGGTGGCTGTGTCAGAAAAGAGAAAGAGGTAATACATGAGAGCTGTGCAGGTAGAAATGACAAGACTTAGCAATTGTCTGGATACTCATAGTGAGACAGTGAGGAGTTAAGGATGACCCCTAGGTTTTTGAGCCTGGGTGACTTGGAAGATGGAGAACAGATTTGCTATCTAACAGTCTACTCTAGTAAAGGCCTATTAGATTAGGACTTGGATTATGCCCTTTCCCTCCTTGTACTCTATTTAATTGTCCTCCAAATCACCAATGACTATGTCTTTCTCCACATTTATACAACCACAATTTAGTGGGGATAGTTGGTCAGTCTGGCAAATAATTCACTTTTGCTGGATAAACATCAAGTTAAAACAAGGAATGGGAGAAGTTTACCTGGCTACTCACTTCTAGGTGTTGCCCAACCCTGAAAATTTAGTTACCTACAAGGGAACTTTTTCATTGCTCTAAGTAGAGCCTACCCCTCTGGAAGGATCACTGCCTATCATCTTCAAGTCTTGGAAAAAGTCTGAATTGTACAGTCATAGAGGGCCCTGGCCAAGCCTTGGGAAAGGTGGCAGTTCCAGCAGTGATGTGGTTTTGAATGTGTCCAGCCAGCTTCCCTCACCATTGAAGGGTTGAGTAGGAACTGTCTCTAGAGCAAGGCAGAGGAAGAACATTTGTTTGTGAGTAGGGGGTGGGTGGGTCTGTCTCACACCTCTCTCATGACTGACGAGACCCCCAGACTGGGGTGTTCACATAGGCAGATGGCACTTGCCCGGTTGTGGTTCTTATTTCTCCCCTTCCCCCACCCCAGTGACAATGGCAGCTGCTGATAGATTCCCTCCACAGATGGAGACTCCCAGCATCCTGAGCTAGAGCTGGCCCCTTGAGCCCAGCGTGAAAACAGGACTCACCACACTCAGAGTGAGGGCTTGTAGGATTCCTCTGAGCCTCTGGCAAGGCTATGGGGTCACAGCCCATCCTGAGAGATCCTAAAGAGCTAGAGTTGTTCAGGCCCCATCCCTGTCAAATCTAGTAACTATAACTAGAAATTAGTAGACTATATTTGCAACATGTAGCAGTTGAGATGTCCTAGAAAAAATTTTAAAATATTCATTATTTTGTTAGCTTTTAAGTAGACAAGGAATTTGAACAACCAACCAAACAGCAAAGATTTATTATATACTACACATTACGCTAGACTCTAGAGTTATAAAGGCAAAAATAAAATAATCCCCACCCTCAAGGAATTTACCACAGGTTCTCATATAACTAAACAATATAGGTGCAATGTGAATATAAGTTAATGGAGGAGATGGGAAGTCCCTGGCAGCTGGGGAAGTAGGGAATCATTGTAAGCCTTATGTAGGAAGTGGTATTTTAGCTGAGTTTTGAAGTAAACTAGGGGTCCTGTGAGTCAGAGGTGAAACGGGAGCATTTGCCAAGCCTAGAGGAATTCAGAGTTCACGGGAAGGCAGGGAAATGGGGGACTGAATGCCGTGTGGAAAGTCAAGTGTATGAAGGGGGAGTAATGTATATTAAGCCTAGAAAGGAATTTTGGAACCAGATTTTGGAGTTCTTTAAAAAACAAATAGAAGAGGGGTAGCTAGGTGTCTCAATGGGAGGTCCTGGGTTCCAAGCTGGCTTCAGAAACTTCCTATGTGACCCTAGGCAAGTCACTTACCTCCAATTGTCTGGCTTTTACTGCTCTTATGCCTTGGAAGCATTGCTTAGTATTCATTCTATGATGGAAGGTAAGGGTTTAAAAACATCATCAACCAACAAATAGAAATTTGTATTTGATCCTGGAGACAAGAGGGAGACATTGGAGCTTTTTGAACAGGGGAATGACATAGATCAATATTCTAGGAATATCCCCATGGTCCCTGTTGGGAGGAGGGATTGGAGACAGTAGGGACTGGGCTCAGGGAGATCATTTAAGAGGTTATTGCAGGCATTCAGGCAAGAAATGATGAGGGCTGGAACTAGTGTAATGATTGTGTTAGTGAAAAGAAGGGGGCAGATGTTTTGGAAGTAGAACTGACAAGATTTGGCAAGGATTGGATGTCTAAGGTGAGAGTCAGAAGTCAAAGGTGATTCCAGTATTGTGACCCTGGGTAACTGGAAGGAGAGTGATCTCTGGACAGATTTAGGGAAGTTGGGGTGGGGTTAGTTTGGGTAAAAAAAAGCACTGTTTTGTAAAGTTGATGTCTCCAGATATCTAAATATAAACTCCTTGTTTGCTTGTGGCAAAGAAAAGGAAGATAAAAAGCCTGCAGTGCATTGAATAAAGCACTTGGCTGTGATGAAAAGCAGGGTGGATTTGGAGTCCCAGAATCTGGGTTCAAATCCTGCTTATATAGCTTATCATATGTGTAACTTTGGGACATTAACTTCTCTGGGTCTCTGTTCCTCATCTGTAAGATGAAGGGACAGGCTTAATTGACTTCAGCTTTAAATCTATTTTCCTATGGTCCCTTAAGTCTTAGTTTCCTCATCTATAATATGAGCACTTTGAACTTGATTATCTTGAAGTCCCCTTCATCTCTGAGTCATATAATGGCCTATGAAGCAGAAGAATTATCCCAAACGAAGATTAAGTTAGAATATGGAGAATATTATTCACTCTGGAACACTCCGTGTGAGGCACTATCTGACAGAGATGTCCTCTTATTTCTATGCCATCTCTTAAATTCTTGCTCCATACCCATGTGTGCCTATTTATGGATAGCATATGCTACTCCCCATTGTTGTGGTCCAGAAAAAGCTCTGGTTTTTCAAATGTAGACTTTCTCCATCCAATGAGCTGCTGATGTCCTGGCCATACCTTCTCCTCTTGCCTTCTTCCAATGCCCCTCTTCTAGAGCTCATCATGCCTGTAATCTCCTATGCTTGGGATCTTTCAAGAAAGAAACTACAATTTCTTATTTGATTGATGCTGTCCTGACTATGACCTAAGAAAGGGGTGATACTTGAATGGGCCACTACACCTCCCTAGAACAAAGGAGTGAATAAAAAGTATTAAGTGCTTACTGTGTATCAAGCACTGAGAGGTTCTGATATGTGAATTGAAGATGAACTCAATGAGAGCTTGGATAATCTTACTCTGGACAACATGATAGCCTACAGCATGGTCACCCTGTTCTTTGCCACTAATCTAATCTGTGGTCTAGAAGCCTATAATGCTACAGAACTAGAGCAACTCTGCTTAGTAACATGGGACAGTCTTTGTTTTCCTTCCCATCTCCCCCAAAGGGACATGCCTTTTTTTATGGACTGCTTGTATTTGTTTAGAAAGAAGAAGGCATGGTACTTAAACCCAGGCTGGACCACAGGCCTCCCTAGGGTCTGGACTGAAAGCAAAACAAAGTGAACAAACAAAAAATAAAACACACACAGTAGATAGAGCTCAAGCCTGGACTCAGGAAGACCTGAGTTTAAGTCCAGCGTCAGAGAATGAGGATAATAATAGCACCTCCATACTAGACTGTTGTGAGGATCAGATGAGATAATAATTATAAACCACTTAGCACAATGCCAGGCACATAGGAAGCACTATATAAACATTAGCTATTATTTTGAACATTGACAGTCACTTCTAAGTCTTCTGTGAATCATTTTTAAAAGCCAGCAGCAGACTCCTGTACTCCCCTAGGTTTGATCAGAGGGAAAACAAAGATCTATAATAGACTCTTCCTAAGCTAGATCCTTCCATTCTGTTCAGATACCCTCATCATTTTATCATTTTAGCCATTATGAAGAAGAGGGAGGAATGGATTGATGTGGGAGGGGTAGGGACTGGGGAGAAGGAAGGGAGGAGAGAAGAAAGCCAAGAAGTTTCAGTAATGTCATTTGTATCCCCACAGAATTGGGAGAGTGCCACTAAAACCTTCAATTCTATATCCTTCTCTTCAATTCCCTTTCTTTTATCTACAAAACTCAAACAGGTAGTTCTATGGTCAGAGGGCTTCTGTAATGTGTAAAGAAGGATAGGAGGATTGGGGGAGCAAAAGGGACTTTAGAGATTATCTACTTCCACCTCCTCACTTTATTGGTTGGAAAATTGTAGTCTAGAGAGATTAAATGACATGGGGGCAAAACTGTATCCATTTTTGGACTGAGGATCTCAGGTTCCTCTTAGGCTTCAGCCGAGTTGATTGTTTTCCCTTCTGCTCAGATCATACTGGGAACCAAGTAGAGACTGTCTCTGGTACTTTAGGAGTAACTAAAGGCTGACAATCTTTTGTTTGGAAAGGCAGAGTTGGAGCAACTAGAATCCTAGAGCCCCATATCAGGCCTGTGATTTTCCAGGGATGCATTAATCTATAAAAAGATGTATTTGGACTCTAAGCATCAATAGGAACTCCCTTCTTTTGTTTGGGACTTAACATAAGACATCTTCTATGACATTGACAAATGCCTTGGGCCTTACATATACTTTCCTTTTAACACCTCACTCAATGAGTTGGTGAACAAAGTTGTAATTGTTCATGTCATGAAATCTTACATAATTTTGATGTACGTGTGTGAGAGAAACCTGGTCTGAAGAACACCCTTTAATGCTTTGTTTCGCTCTACTAAGTCAAATTCTTTCTTAAAATCAACAATCAACAAAAAGGGATTTTATATGCTCTATATATTTTAGTCAATTATGCATAATTGAAGGGTTGTCATTTGGCAGAAGGATTAAGCTTGTTCTGCTTGGCCCCAGAGGGCAGAACAAGGCATAATGGGTGGAAGGTGAAAAGAGGCAGGTTTAACAAGAGGTCTAACATACAACAAAACTCCCTAACAGTCGGAAGTGTCCCAAAGCATGAAGGGCTACTTCTGGAGGTAGAGGGTTCCCTCTCCATTGAAGTTCAAACAAAATCTGTAGACTAGCCATTTTGTCTATGGGATTCTTGTTTTGTATATGGGTTGGGCTAGAGGGACCCTGAGGTCCTTGCCTCTGGGATTCAGAGATGGCTATAACACTTTTATATTCAAGGCAAACATACCTCTCTCCCAAGCTCTGTGACTGGTTATATTCAGGACTTGGTAATAAAGACTGCTGTCCTACTGACAGACCAAGGTTAGGGTGAGGAGAGAGAGGAGAGGGAATTGAGAAGGATCCAAATTAGGAATGTTGTGCTTTCATATATATGATATGTGTTATAAAAATATATTTATATATATACACTATATAATATATGCATATTATATACTTATTATTATATGTTACTTATTATATATTATATATCATATAATATATATTATATCTATTATATATTGTATACTATATAATATATGTATATAGCACTAACAATAATAATAGCTGACATTTGGATGACTAGAATATTAGATAGATAGGTCACTTAATAGTGACACCAGTCCAGTGCCTATAAGTTTTTTTAAAAGTCATCTTTATTGATTGTATTCACCCTTTCTCCTTCTCTCTCTCCTTTTGCCAGTTTGAATTCTAGGCAGTGTAGTACAGTGGAAGAAACTCTGATTCTGATGTCCAAAGAATTGGATTCAAATGTCGCTTCTGTCATGTACTATCTGTATGACTTTGGGCAAGTCACTTAATCTCTCTGGGTCTTAGTTTCCTTAGCCAGAAAACAAGGGGGGTGGGATTCCATGATCTCTAAGGTTTCTTTCAGCTAGCTCTAAGTCCTATGCCTCATGGATACCATTTAACAATAGAGCCAGAATAGTCCCTTCCTAACTATGGTCTTCTCACTCTGCCAGATGCTCTCATCTCTCTATCACTTCATTCCTTATAGGAGGGTAATTGCAGGGTGGTGTGTGTGTGTATGTGTGTGTGTGTGTGTGTGTGTGTGTGTGTGTGTGTGTGTGTGTGTGTGTGTAGAGGGGCAGTAAGGGAGAGGAGAGGAAGGCCAGGGTGCCTCAGTAGTCATTCACTTCCATTCAGAAGTGGGAGAGAGTTGCTAAAAACCTTCAGAATTCCATGTGGTCATCTCATTTACTTCTCTTTTCTTTCTCAAAATGCAAAGGAGGCATATTATTGGGCAATATCACTAAGCATGAACTTTGAGTTGTGTCAAGTATAAGGCAACAAATATAATGTAACCATTCACTCAAAAAGCATTTATTAAACATCTGCTTCATGCAAGATGCTGGAGATACAAAGTCAAAACAAAAAGCAATCGGTGTCCTCATGTTGTTTTATCATGATCAAAGGGATGCAATGTTTAAATAAATAAATACAATATCTTTGGGGGGGGGGGAGATGGACTCTAACAGCTAGGGGAATCAGGAAGGGCTTCCCATAGAAGGTTGCTTCTTAGATAAGAAGCTAAAAACACTAAGAGACGAAGAAGAGGAGGGAACACATTCCAGCCATTCAGGACAGCATGTACAAAGTGAGAAGCAGGAGATTACATAAAGAATTTAGGAAATAGCAAGAAGGCTAGTTTGAGTAGGAATGGGAAATACTAAATAATTTTGGAAGGCTAGTCTGGAGCCAGACTATGAAGACCTTTAAATGCCAACTTGAGAAGTTTGTATTTTATCTGGGAGGCAAGAGGGAACAATTGAAGCTTTTTGAGCAGGGGAATGACATGATGAGATGAGCTCTAGGAATATCATTTTGGCAGTTTTATGGGGGCTGTATTGGATAGGACAGGGGCTGGAAAGAGGGAAAACAATTAGTAGGCTATTGAAATAGTCTTTTTGAGAGGTGGGTGAGGACGAAAATTAGGGAGGTGGCTGTGTAAATTAAATGGAGACTACATATGAATAATGTTGTGGAGGCAGAATCTGTAAAACCTGGCAATTAATTGGAGATGGATAAACATTAATTAAATACTTGCTGTGTGTGGAGCACTGTATATGGTACTGGGCTGGAAATAAAAGATCTGATGGCATCCTTGCTTCCAAAGAGATTCAGGTTAGCCAAGTAGGATGGATTAAATACCAATTCTGATGATGCATATGATGTAATTGTTACATCATAAGTACATCAAAAAGTTTCAAGACAAAGTGCTGAGGGAGGGGTGTTGTAGGTGTGTGATCACTGGAATAGAGGGAGTCAGGAAAGATTTTATGGAGAAGGTTGTATTTTAATTGGGTCTTTAAGAAATAAGCAGGAATTCAATAGTTCAAGATGGCCTCCCAGGCATAGGGAGCACTTGAGCAAAGGCACCAACACATATGGTAGAGATGGGCTGTACTGAGCCAAGGCCACTCTCTCATTCATTCTTCATATGTACCCAAAGGCATTATACTTGCCAGTCAGTGGAGGCTTAGGTAATTGGTGGCATGGTCTGTGCCTTAGTCAAGTTTACCACAGTTGAACCAAAGGATGGGAGCTTTATTTATCTGGGAGAGGGAGGGTGGGGCGGGTGAGGCCCTTTGTGTTTTTGTTACTATTTCATTGATCTCTGTTTATGTTTCTGGAGAGCCTCCCATTCTTCTCCTCCAGGCTGCTGCTGCTTTGTCGTAAAGCTCCTGGCAAATCCCATGGGCCACATTCTCATTAAGGTCACAATGGTGAAAGAAATCTTTATGGCGGGTTGAGCAGGCTTTTGTAATGATTTGTGGATTATTTTTTCAGCTGATTTGCCAATGTCTACTGGGGTTATTTAAGCTAAAAGTTTTGTGAGCTTTTGTTGGCCTGAGGGTGAGTGCGTGCGTGCATATGTGTGTGTGTGTGTGTGTGTCTAGGGAGGAAGATACTGAGGAGGGATGGGAAAAGGCCACTATCTATGAGAAAAATTGATTCTTCCAGGTATTTTAATGGAATACTGTGAAACCAAAGGCAATTAAGAGCCCAGGAAAGATTGGAGAGTGGTGGATTCCTGGTGAATTGTTCTTCACTGGCTCTCTGTGCACTTTGTTTAATTTTCTTCCTGTCATTCTTGGACCCCTCTCCCCACTTCTCTTTGCCAATCTGTCTCTTCTTTTCTTGAAAACTCCGCTCAAAATGTACATCCTTTAGGAAGCCTTTGACAGATTTCCTACAGCCTCTAATCGCTCTTGTACTCAGCCAACCTTCTCTTGGTCGTTTAGTCAATAAGCATGTATTAAATTCCTACTATGTGCCAGGTATTGGGCTAAGCACCAGGGATGCAAAAAAAAATACTATACCCCCTTTCAAGAAGCTTGTAGTTCAGTGGGGAGACAATATAATAACCAAGTATTTATAAACAAGGATAATTTGGAAATAGTCACAGAGTCATCATTATACTGTATTTGAAGAAAAAGATCTGGAGTCTGAGAGCCTGGTATTGCCTCCTGGCATCTCCTTTCCCTGGGCTGCAGTTCCTTCTTCTGTACAGTGAGAGAGTTAGGTGAGGTGACCAATTAGGGATCCTTTCATATCCAAATTGAGGACCCCATGAGCTTAAAATTCCATGATCCTTTGCATTACTAGTTACCCAAAGGTCTTTTTAAGGAGTTCTTATATTAGTCAACCAACCAACAGTTTCTAATCACTCACCATCTCCAGAAAGATGCTAGGCAGTGGGCCAAGGAAGGACACAAAGCACGTGTCATTGCCAGTGTGACCTTGGGTAAGTGATTTAGCTTCCCTAGGTCTCAGATCTTAATCTGTAAAATGAGAGGGTTTGGTTTAGCTGACCTCTAGGATCCCCTCCAGCTCTAGGTCTATGATCCTGTTATGGAGGTGTAAGGCATAGTCTATGATTTCAAATTTGTTATAGCTTAGCAGGGGTAGCTGGGCCTACAAACAGGAAGACATGCCAAATCTGGCCTCACACTAGTTGTGTGGCAAGTCACAAAACCTTTTTTAGTTTCTTCGAATGAGTAATAAAGATAACAAAAGCACTTACCTCCTGGGGTTTTGTGAGGATCAAATGAGACAATATTTGTAAAAATCCATTAGCATAGTAACTAGCACATAGTAGGTACTATGTAAATATAAAACTATATAAATACTATATATTTGTATAAATACATTTTACATAAAGTAAAATTCCCTTTCCTTGGGCAAATCATTTAACTTGTCTATCTCAGTTTCCTTATCTGTAAAATGAGGATGACAATAGAACTTAACTCCTAGGGTTATTATGAGGATAAAATGAGATAATATTTGAAAAGCTCTTTATCTTAAAGTGCTATATAAATGTTGGCTATTATTATTGTTATTATGGGGACAATGCATATGAGTATGAGTTTATAGTAAATCTTCTCCCTCTTCTCCCTCTTCCCCCTCTTCCACCAAGACTGATTTATAGCATATATTCAATATTTCTTTATTTAATGGAATTGAGTTTCCATAACCCGATTGTTAGCTCTTCCAGAGCAAATTAGGTCTGTGTCTCCCCTTTTCTAA
The DNA here is from genome assembly GCF_027887165.1 of Monodelphis domestica. Lineage (NCBI taxonomy): Eukaryota > Metazoa > Chordata > Mammalia > Didelphimorphia > Didelphidae > Monodelphis > Monodelphis domestica. The sequence continues at coordinate 451,398,059 of NC_077227.1, forward strand.
CTCTTTGGCCTCCCCTCGCCCATGCTCCAAGGCAGGGCTGACACTCTGGTGTGGTTGAGTTGGAATTTCATATCCCAAAGTCCATGCCTCTGAACTCCACATTCCATTGCTGTGACTCTTTATGGGGAAAACCTAGATGTTCACAAGGTATCTGATGGCTTTAGAGATTGTACTTTCAGGAATGTACTAATACCATTACCTTGCCCCACCCCTTCCATGAAGCCAAAGGTTAGGAATAGATCAGGGGAACTTTCCAGGCAAAGCCACCCAGAAGAGGAGAAGTCACAGTTGGATGAAACCTTCATTGTTGATATACCATAGACTATCTCTTTACCTTTCTACTTTTCTACCTCAAGCAGCAGCAGGGAGAGCTGAGGAAAGGGGCAGAGGAGGAAAGAAAATACTGTCTGTGAGGACGAAGTCAAGACTTTTCCTTTTCCTCTTATTATGGAGTTCCAAGGGGAAAATATGTCCCAGTTCATCAGTGATATGACATCACAGCCATAGGAAAGCTTATCTGTCCTTAAACTTTACTGGGAGAGATAGTTTTCAGAACCAAAAAAGTGATAGTTCCATTGGACTCTGTCCTCTTCAGACCATCCCTGGAATACTATCTTCATTTATGACCATTTTCTTTTAGGGAGAATGTCAACAAGGTAGAGTATTATAGAGGAGAGTGATTAGAATGGAGAAGGGGCTGGAGGCCACACATAGGGATTTGCTGAAGGAAAGAGAGTTTAAGCTTGACCAAGAAAAGGCCTAAAGGAGTTATGCTAGAGGACTTCAAATATCTGAAGGACTATTATGAGAAAAAGAGATTTGAATTTTTGCATGTACAAAGCTGGAAGGCAGAATTAGGAGCAACAGATTAGTAGCTAAAGCAGATTTCAGCTCCCATTATAAGGGGAAAGTTCTTAACACTTAGAACTTCTCCTAAGTGGTATGGGCTAACTCCAGAAATTTCCCATCATCAAATGGAGATTGTTTGCCTACTGGTTAGTGGATGATGTAGGGAAGAATCTTATTCAGTTTTACATTAGATTGCATGCCCTTTAAGGGAGTTTGTGATTCCAGGTAAATTAGAAAGTCTGATAGTCTCAAGAGGTGGGAGGAATCTATATTCAAGGGCAAATTATAGTCCAGATGAATCAATATTAAATCATCTAGGAGTTCTAATTTTATATATTATATAACTTCAAAAGAAGTATCCCTATACTGTATTTGGTTGTTTTTCAGTTATGTCCAACTCTTTATGACTCAATTTGGGGTTTTCTTGGCAAAGAGACTAGAGTCATTTGCCATTTCCTTCCCTAGCTCATTTCGCAGATGTAGAAACTGAGGCCAACAGGGTTAAGTTGTTGCTGAAGGTCACCCAGCTAGTAAGTATCTGAGGCTGGATTTGAACTCAGGTCTTCTCAACTCTAGGCCCATCACCCTATCCACTGCACTATCTAGCTGCCATGATCCCCATATAGGAGATCTTAAGTAAAGTCAAAAAATGTTTGCACTAAAAATCGTTTATATGCATACACATTTGAACATGTGCAATACACAAACACATTCCTCATTTGTTATGCTTCCTATACTAGATCCCCACACTCAGTAGTTCTCAAACTTTTTGGTCTCAGGACCCTTTTACCCTTTAAGTTATTGAGAACCCTAAAAGACCCTAATTTTAGGGGAAATTATATCTATCAATATTTAACATGTAAGAAATTAAGAATGAAATTTAAAAAGATTTTTTTTCCATTGTAAAAATAAAAATAAACCCATTATATGTTAACAACTATTTTTATGAAAAAAAATTTTTCTCAAAAATCTCTGAAAAATGGAATCATTTCACATATCTTTTTAAACTTTTAGTGTCTGACTTAATAGAAAACAATAGGATTATCATATCTGTTTCTGCATTTAATCTTGTATAATGCATTGTTTTAGTTGACACATGTGCATGTGAAGGGATTCTGATCTCACACAGATATATAATTGGAAAAGGGAAGAGTATTTTAATGGGAAAATAATATCATAGCATTATTATGAAAATAATTTTGATATCACAGACTCCCTGAAAGGACTCCCCAGGGGACTTTGGATACCTTTTGAGAATCACTGCTTTAGAGATATCTGTGTATATAAGCTAATGGATATTTTCAAGGTCATGTTAACATGGCCCTCTCCCCATATGTGTTATGTATATGATAATCATCTAAGCCATCCATGGACTAAGCTTGGCCCCTTTTTACCCTTTCAGCTAAGTTATTAAGTTTGATATGGAGGAATGACTATAATATCTAGGGTCTCTGTTCTGTTCTGTCCATGAGCACTTTGTTTATAGCATATGGGTTGGTTACCCAGTCCTGGGAGATGTGCCTCCAGTTAATAGAATGGGGGAGGGGGGGAAAGGAAGAGAAGCAATCACATTTTATATCTCGTCTTAAATTGGTCCAGCCCAACTGTGGCCATGTATTCTTGAGGGAATCTCTGAATGAAAATGGATCCAAGTACATCTTTGTGTGTGTCCCTATTTCTATACTGAAGACCACAGTTTTTCCAACCACACAAAACTTTGTAGGTGGTGGGGAGAGGCTTATCACCCTAGATAATAGGACAAAAAGATGACCCCAGTGCTCAATCTCTCTGATGCCAAAGGATGTAGCTTTCCATTGACTTAAAACAGGACTTCAGAGATCTTCAAATGATCAGGAGTTCTTAGGCATTTTGTGTGTGTGTGTGTGTGTGTGTGTGTGTGTGTGTGTGTGTGTGTGTGTGTGATGCATTCCTTTGGCAGTCTAGTGAAACCCATAAGCCAGTGTTGGTGAAGGTTTTCAAGTTCTGATGTCCAGAGAGCATCCCCACTGCCCCATTACTAGAGAGAGTGGAGGGAGGAAGTGCTTACCTTGGGCAGCTGGACAGAGGAGCAGGGCATGTAAAAAATGTCCCTGGTAAGAGGGGAATAGAGAAGTTCCCCTGTGCCAGGGAGAGCACAGGTGCCAATACTTTGCCAACACTGCTATAGACCCTTTCTCAGAATTATATAATTGAATGCATAAATATACATTGGATTATTTAAAAACCCTCACCTTCTGTCTTAGAATCAATACCGTGTATTGGTTCCAAGGCAGAAGAGTGGTAACAGCTAGGCAATGGGGGTTAAGTGGCTTTTCCAGGGTCACATAGCCACAAGTCTGAGGCCAGATTTGAAACGAGGACCTCCTGTCTCTAGGCCTGGCTCTCTGTCCATTGAGCTACCTAGCTATCCCCAAATGCATAGGATTATAAGGGAAACTAATTAAATTGAAATAGTTCAACCAATCACTCAATCAGCATTTACTAAACACTTCTCAGGTGCCAGGCACTGGGCTAAATGCTGGGGATACAAACAAAAAATGGCAAAAAGACAGTTCCTGTCTTCAAGGAGCTCATGATCTAATAGGAGAGAGACAACAAGCAAACCAATATGTGTAAACTAGTTATGTAGAAGATAAATAGGAAATAATTAACAGAGGTAAGTCATGAAAGTTAAGAAGGGTTGAGAAAGCTTTCCTGTAGTTGATGGAAGGCAGGGAAGTCAATTGATGGAGATAAGGAGGGAGAACATTCCAGGCATTGTTTCTTTAGTAATGCAGTGCTTGGCACATAGTAAGTGCTTAATAAGTGTTTGTTGAATTGGATTGAATTGGTGGCCTAATAGACTCTGAAGTTCCCCTTTAACAGAGGTTTTAGAAAAGAGTCTTCTCTGCCTGGACTCATTTAGGTGTGATTCACCATAGAGATAGGGAGATGGATAAAATGACCTCATAGGGTCCTGTTAGTCTCCAGATCTCGAGTCACTGCAGAAGGAGATTAGGCTGGTGATGGAACAAAGGATGACAGGTGCATACCTCTAATGGCCAATTGCTATGTAGGCAGAGCTGGTGTGTGATCACACATTAGAGTGCATCCCTCACTGGCTCTGTTAATATATTCCTCTGCATATCCACATCCTCCCCGGGCTCCTGATTATTCCACCCTGGGCTCCTCTCCCTGGTGCTGAAAGCCAGCACATATCGCCTTCCGGTATTGATGTGAAACCAAGCAAATGCTTTCATCCTCCTGGTGTGGCCACCAGCCAGGCATTGTCTACAGCATAGGGTGGGGAGGGCACTTGACAATGTCTGCCCATTGGGGCAGAGGCTTCTAATGAACTTTCTGTGGGCACTCCTACCAAAGACCACTCCTCATCCCTTTCAGAGCCACCCCTCATTGCCATCCAGCATGGCTTTGCCTCTGTGCCCTCAGGTATTCTTCCTGTCTGAAATACCCTCTCTGGTGCACTGTGCATCTTTCAAGGCAGTATGTGGAGTTTAAAGGAACCTGGGCTTGGGGTTAGAAGATGCCTCAGACATTAGTTCTGACCTTAGGCAAGTTGTGTTTACTTCTTTGAGCTTCAGTTTCCTCACCTATAAAATATGGATACTTGTATTTACCTCATGGGTTTGTTAGGAGGAAAAAACTTCATGAACCTCAAAGTACTATAGAAATGGGAGCAGGAAACCTTGAAGTAATCGCATTAATTCATCATTTTGACTATTTGTTTTCATGAACTTATATGCAGTTTGCACAGAATTGTATATTAATTTACAGTTGCCGATTAAGAAATTTTGTGAAAGTTTTCTTATTAGCACAAATATTGAAGGCTTTATAAAAACAGGAGCCAGGGCTTGCACATCTCTTATATCCCCCATAGTGCCTAGCTTTGCACACAATAGGTTGTCAGAATGTGTTTCCTGGGTGATCAGTCCCCTTAGTATCTAGTGCAGAGCTTTCCATACACTGAGGATTCCTAATCAATTGCATTGATATTTCACAGATGAAAGTTTGGGGAAAGTTTTTCTCCTTTTATTCTTATAAATATATGGGATCTTGCCTCATAAATTCTAAATATGACAGATCCCATAGCCCACAGGACCATAGAATTTAGAGCTGGAAGGGACCTCAACAATCATATAGTCTACCCCACCATTTTAAAACTAAGAAAAATGAGGTCCATAGAAGTAAAGTGACTTTCCCAGGGCCACTCAGCTAGCATAATGTCAAATTTGGTATTGGATTTGAAGTTGTCAGACTTTAAGAACACTAGCTCTTACCACTGTTACGTTCCAACGCCTTTATATCTTTGCCAGCCATTTTCTAAATGTAGAAAATCTGTCCTCTCCACACACAAAATGACATTTTCTCTTCAAATTCTAGTTCAGCAGGCCTTCTTAGCACTGTACTTTCCCTTTTCTTATTCTTCAGGAAAGCCTTCTATCTATCTTCTAGGCAATGCCTAGACACTCACCTATTTCTAACCAGATCATTGTTTTTCTTCTTGGTGTGACATGTATATAGATTGTTATTTAGTCTGTGTTCCCCCCACCCCCTTTTGGCTGTATGGAGTCCACCTGCCTTTTCTGACTATGGGTTAGAATTTTCAAGGGACAGAGAATTTCTTCTCCATTCTCTTTTTGAACCCTTTTTGTCCAAAGGGCCAGGAAGAGTGAACACCCAGGAAACTCATTGAATTTTTACTGAATTGCATGTTCCTTGTGAGTCCCCATTTGGGATCATTCTGAGATACTCAAATAACATCAAGTAAGTATCCTACAATGTATTGAGATTCTCTAAAGTTAGAGTGTCTTTGGGTTGCTGAGATGGGGGTTTTATGAGTACCAAGTCATATCAGATACAGGTGACAGCAGAAGCAGCAGCTACTAGGGAAAGAGTAAAGCAACCCACCCCTCCCCTTGTTTGAACATGTCCACTGATCTTCTGGGTCTTTCTCCTGCCCAAGTCCATAATTGTCCAGGCCTCTTGATTCGCTTTCTAAGGTTAAGGAGAATGATCTGCTCTTACTGATATCTTTTTTTTTTTAACCCTTACCTTCCATCTTGGAGTCAATACTGTGTATTGGCTCCAAGGCAGAAGAGTGGTAAGGGCTAGGCAATGGGGGGTCAAGTGACTTGCCCAGGGTCACACAGCTGGGAAGTGTCTGAGGTCAGATTTGAACCTAGGACCTCCCATCTCTAGGCCTGGCTCTCAATCCACTGAGCTACCCAGCTGCCCCCTTACTGATATCTTGAAGGTCAGAATTGGAAGGAACTCTAGGGGCTATCTAGTTCAAATTAGACCTAACTACTGTAACATTCCCAGTAAATTATGATTGGGTCTTTTCTTAAAGATTCCTAACATGGAAAAACTCACTAATACTTAATAAGTCATACATTCTACTTTTAGACGGTTTGTCATGGGAATCATAATTGGTCATTGTATTAATTAGAGTCTTTGAGTCTTTCAAAGTCATTTATATTTACAATGTTGTGAAAAAAATTGTTTTGGTTCTGCTTACTTCACTTTACTTCAATTCATACAGGTCTTCCTAGGTTTCCCTGAAATCATTTCTTTCATCATTGCTGATGTATACAATACTTCCTTACAGCACAAACATATCTCATTCCATTTTTAAAGCATAATTTATTCTGCTTTACTCTAATTGATGGAGACCCTTTTAGTTTCTAGTTCTTTGCCACTAGAAAAAAATAACTACCTGAACGACAATGAGTTGGGTTCAGAATTGGCTAGGAGAAAGAGATAGAATTTGATATTTGAGAAAACTATTCAATGTTTTCACATATGCATATTTATATATATACTGTATATATACTATATTAATACAGTCTGTGTACATACAGTGTATGTGTGTGAATAAAGTCCTGCCCTCAAGAAAACATGGATTTAAGTGCAATCTTAGACACATATTGGCTATGTGATCCTAGGTAAACCACTCTCAGTGCCCTGGGCAAATAAATGTCTAAGATGATAGGTTATTGAACAGTTGCCCATCTGAATTGGAACTGGGAGTTTCCTTTTCAGAAGCTTCCACATATCAGTGAAATTATAGGTATGGATCAGAAAAAAAGAAATAAAAACCAAGCAATATATGTGTGTGTGTGTGTATTTATATGTATACAGATAGCATTCCTACACATTTGTAGCCTAGCTCTACTGGTTATATATCCTAATCTGGACAATATTCTTATTTTGGCTTACTTTGTTAGTATAATTGACATCAGAACATCTAGGAAGATGAGTCTGAGTGATCTAATAGAAAGTTAACCTATATCTGACACTAGTTGGGTGACTTTGGACAAGTCACTTCTCCTGGTTGGTTCCTTCATCTATAAATTGAGGGAGTTGGACTAGAAAATCAATAAGGTTGTATTCTAGCTCTGGGTCTTATGATCCCAAGGGAGAGCCCACATACCTCAGAGAAATCAAAAGAGCCATCCCATCTCCCTCCATCCCCTCCAAAGACAGCCCCCACATGCCAGGTGGGGAGGCCACCACTTTAAGAGTTCCATAAATGCTGATAATTGCTGCATTAAACTTCAGTTTATTATTTTTTCCCATCGCAGGTATGAGGACCAATATGAGACCCCCACTGCATTTACATACAAATTGAAGATTTTTATTAATCAGCCCAGTAACAGGAATCAAACGGCAACACTCCATCAGGTCCTTAAATACATTGGGTGACATTTTTACCATGCATTAGCATGATAGGGCAAGCAGAATATAATGTAGCAATGATTGCTTTTCCATTGAAAGCACAAACGGTTTCATTTTTCCTGTCATCTCAAATAAGTGTTAAAGAGGGTTTGGAGGCTATTGTGTACCTTCCTTATGCTCGGGACTTACAAACACTGATGGCCACATTAAATAACCATTAGCAGCTCGGCTTAGATCAGGGCAGCATCCCTCCTCTTCAGAATTTATTCTTTGATTTAAAGTGAAGGCAATCTGTGCCCGCTTTCATAAAGTCCTTCGGCCCCCTCCATTTTTCCTCAAACAAAATGCATTACAACAGTAATTTTATGACTGTTAAGATAACTGTCGTTAACAAGCACTTAATTAAAATGTACAATAAATAGCAGGCTGCAGTCTTATCTCCTCTCCTGAGCTGCCGCAGCCAGAGCCTCCAATGCTCAGCCCTGCTGTTCCTCAGCTTGTTTGCAGATTAATTGCTTTTCTGTCTGGCAGAAGCCGCCTCTTCTGCAGCCAGATCGTAAATGACCAGATAGGGACTTTATCAATCAAGCTAGCGCTCCTGTGATCGCTTCTATTCAGCACCTTCTGCAGTGCTCGTGGAGGGGAACAGAAGTTAGCGAGATAGGCCGGGACATCTTAGTTTCGTGTGGTTGCCGCTTTGACGATAGCGCTGTCACCATTTGACACGGTGACGCTTTACGTATACAATGCCCCGGGAGCCAGATGGGCTCGCTTGCTTTCTTCTGATTGTTCTTGAGTGGAGTGAGCTAACCCTGAGCAGCTCCCGGGGAATACTCAGGCCCGCACCACGAAGCTGCCAGGGCCCTGCTTGGGCTGCTTTGCTAATCTCCCTCCCACTGCTGCTATCTCTAGGCATCTGTCTACCTGTGGAGAGAGAGAAGCAGATTTTTACAGCTTCCCTGTATTAATTGATATTGCTTTTGTAGTGTACTTAATCCAGAGTCCCTCTCCGCCCGCCCCTCCCCCAATACACTCATTCTACCGCTCTCTCCTTACAGGTAAGAAAGAGCTCGAACTCCGTGGGGTTTGGGCTGCTCCCCAGATTGGGCACCCAGAGGGGCAACAGCAACAGGAAGGCACAAGGAAAGGCTTTTTCCTTTTCCTGAGAACTGACCAGCTCTGTCTGAGTGACTGGAGACAGGAGTGGGAAAGTGGGTGGAGGAGTGGGAGAGAACAAGTCATCTCAAGAGCCCACCTGCAAGGCTGCTAAGAGTGTGGTGTCCACGGTACCAGGCAGTACCATTAAAAAAACAAAACAAAACAAAAAAACCCCCTTACCTTCCGTCTTAGAATACCCTTTAGAAGGGTATTGATTCTAAGGCAGAAGAGCCTAGGCAAAGGGGGTTAAGTGACTTGCCCAGGGTCACACAGCTAGGCAATGTCTGAGGTCAAATTTGAACCCAGGACCTCCTCTCTCCGGTCCTGACTCTCAATTAAATGAACCACCCAGCGGCCCCCTAGTACCACTTTTTGTCTGAGAGAGATTGTTCTTTACCCAGGGACATAGGACCCCAAGGGAACTGTCATTTTGTCTCTTTTTTAGCTATCTCCAGAATATAGATGCAAGTTTTGGTCTTGGACAACTAACTGCCTTGGGATCATTCTTTCTATAAAGCAGACAGGATCTTTCAGACCTAGGACTGTCTCAGAAATCCCTAAAGAAATGGGATTCAGGCAAATCATCTTAAGATTCATTTAGACTCAGACATATCCTAGCTGTGTGACCCTTGGCCAGTCACTTAACCCTTATTACCTATACTGCTCTTCTGACTTAGAACCAATACACAGTATTAATTCTAAGATGGAAGGTAAGGGTTATTAAAAATAAAAGATTCATTTAGAGACAGTTGTTCTTAACCTGGGGTTAAGAACCAGGTTCATGAACCTGGGGTTCATGAAATTGTTTAAATTTTTTTTTGATAATTATATTTCAACAACATTGATTTCCTATATGTTTTATTTTAATTTTTAATTTTATGCATTTAAAAACAGTTTTCTGAGAGGGTATCCATAAGCTTCACTAGGCTGCCAAAGGGAGTCCTGACACAAAAAAGAAGATTCCTGATTAATATTAAAATAACAAACAACTTCCCTATTTCTCCAGTCTCTTTTGAGAGCCTGGCTAAGTATCTACCCTTTCCAAACACTGGAAAATTAGCTCAATTTAAGAGAATCAAGGGAATTAGTCCTATTTAGAAAGACAAAGCAGGCAATTGATCAACAGTCTCATTAGAGGGGGAAAAATAACAAAAAAAAATAGTGTTTGTTTTTTTTTAAGGACAATGTTTTGATTTAATTTCTCTTAAGCTATTGGGTGTTTCTAGACTGTTCAAAGGCCTCTTCTCTCTTTTAGTGAAAGATGAGGTCTATTTCCACAATACACAACAGGTACTTAATAAATATTTATTGAAAGAATGTTTCACACTGGATCCTGAATGAGAATTGATTACTCATTGCTTTGCTAACATTAAAACTTCTTTGAGGCTGCTAAAGGCTTAATCCAGATGTTTCCCTATTATCCATAACTAAGAATTCCTCCTGATGTGTGTGTATGTATATATATATATATATATATATACACACATACATATATCACCCACAGTGGGTAGAGTCTGGGAGAAAATGGCAGGAAAGAATAAAGGGAAAAAAAACCCAACCAAACCTTTCCCCCTGAAAAGAAATGTTTCAGGATCTGAAATTTCTCCCAACAGCTTCTATCACAGGGAAAAACTGCTCTTCTAAAATTTGGCATCTTCCAAGATATTTAGGTAGTAGTCTGTACCTGGCTGTTATTTAAGCAAACACAGATGATAAAGGTAAGCTGCCAGGAGAGGAATCATGAAGCCCATCAGCAAACAGAGGATCTTGGTTTGGAAGCAAGCTCTCTGAGTTCTATATGTATGTCAAATCCATTTGCATCCTAATCCTACTGTCACTGAAATGTCCAAGTGTAGCCAGAAGTATATGTGCACAGCCTTTTTGCCAGCATGAAAAGCCTGAGAAGGAGCAGTGTTATCATCCAGGAATGTACATATTCAGCCAGCATTTTATCCATTAAAGCAACAGATCACAGCCTGCTTACCCCCAAACTGCAAAAGCTTTGGCCCACTTAGAGGTTGAGGAATAATGCTACACAATTATATTCTCTTTCTATTGATTTTAGGATTATAAGAGCCTAGGATTTGGAGCTGAAATGTACCTTAGAGATTCCTTATTTATATAGACTATGAAGAAAGCCAATGTATGCCCTCAAAGTTACTAAAATACGCATAGCTTCTGACCCAGTACTAGGCCTATATACCTATACCCCAAAGAAATGACAAAGAAGAAAAGAATTTATGCTTTAAAAATATCTAAAGCGGCTCTATTCATGATTGATGAAAATAGTAAACGAAGAGTGTATCTTCCTGTTGCGAAATTACTAAAAAACAAATTGTGGTATAGAAATACAATTGTGCCATGAGAAATGATAAAAAAAAAATAGACAATCTCAGAGAAAACTGAGAAGAACTACATGAGTGAAGTAAGCTGAATCAGAATTATTTGTATAGTGATAATAAACTTATGGAGAAAAACAATTTTGATCGACTTTAGAATTTTGAGCAATACAATGATAAACATGAATCCAAAAGAATGATGAAATATGACACCTACCACCTGCCAGAAGGTTGATGGACTTAAAATGCAGAAAATTATACCTTTTTTTTTTTATTATTTCCAAGCTTTATTCATTAAAGACATAGATCATTTTCTTTTCCTCCCCCCCCACCCCCATAGCCGATGTGTAAATCCACTGGGCATTACATGTTTTCTTGATTTGAACCCATTGCTATGTTGATAATATTTGCATTAGAGTGTTCATTTAGAGTCTCTCCTCTGTCATGTCCCCTCAACCGCTGTATTCAGGCAGTTGCTTTTCCTCGGTGTTTCCACTCCCATAGTTTATTCTTTGCTTATGAATAGTGTTTTTTTCTCCTAGATCCCTGCAGATTGTTCAGGGACATTACACCGCCACTAATGGAGAAGTCCATTACGTTCGATTATACCACAGTGTATTAGTCTCTGTGTACAATGTTCTCCTGGTTCTGCTCCTCTCGCTCTGCATCACTTCCTGGAGGTTGTTCCAGTTCCCATGGAACTCCTCCACTTTATTATTCCTTTTAGCATAATAGTATTCCATCACCAACATATACCACAATTTGCTCAGCCATTCCCCAATTGATTGGCATCCCCTTGAAAAACTATACCTTTTTGGCCATGGTCAATGTGAAATTTTATTTTGCTTTACTATGTAGCTATGTACTGAAGGCTTTATTTTTTCAGTTTTTTTTTTAATTACTCATGGGAAAAGGGGAGGTTACACTAATAAAACTACAGGATATTTTTTTGCTATATTTTATTTCAATATAATTTACTATGCAGAGATTTTTTTTCTGAATTAGAACTCAGGCACTGAATCACATTTGGAGGAATTGGAAAAATATACTGCATCATCTTGTTTCTAAGAAAGAAAAATTATTTCAGTGCACTACATTAATGGGGTAGGACTGCTATTGATATTACTGTTATTGGGAATGAATGGAGAGTATTGATTTAAAAAAAAAGTAATGATTGGTGCCCACGATGTAAAAGTGAACACCATTTGTATTCTCAAATCATTGTTTTGCTAAGACACATATGTTGTGTAATAAAAGAAAACAAAACAAAACAAAGAAAAGAGTGACAGGGTAACATAATGGATAAAGAGCTCTCCTTGTACAGAGCCAGGAACACCTGACTTCAGGTCCTCCCTTTGACAGATGCATACTGGCTGTGTGATCCTAAATGTATTACTAAATATTTAAGTGCTCTAGGCAACTATCTAAGACTTTTAAGTCACAAATAATAGCCTGACCTGCATTGACAGAGCTCCTTCATTTAGAAGTTCCACATACCAGTTAAATCATAGGTCCAGTCCTCATCCCTGACTTTATTTATTTATTTTTAAAAACCCTTACTTCTATCTTAGAATTAATATTAGGTATTGGTTCCAAGGCAGAAAAGTAGCAAGGGCTAGACAACTGGGGTTAAGTGACTTGCCCAGGGTCACACATTTAGGAAGTATCTGAGGTCAGATTTGAATGCAGTAACTCTTATCTCCTTCACCCAGCATGTGAAGACTGCTTCAGCTGAACAGACCGAAGAAACTGATAAGAAGGTTCAACTGCTGAGATGGCGACGCAGCAAAGCACTGTGGAGTGCTTAGGGTGTGTTGGAACACAAAAGACAACACAGCCATCCAATGCAGCTGAGGAAGTCTCCAGGTGTAATGACTTTTCGTGCCTATGGACCTAGGCTTCCAATGCCGAGAGAGTGGGACTGTCTCAGTGCATCGACTTTTCCACTTAAATCTCCTTCCTGCACAAGTGTTTTTGTGCACACTCATCTATCATAGATGAAAATGCACAAAGACAATTGTTATCCTCGGTTACTGAGAGACTACTATTAACTCTTATCTTCATGCCTGGCTCTCTATCCACTGAACCACCTAGCTGCCACCTTATTCTTGTCTTTATGAAGAGAAGAGAGTGAAAGAGAGAGAGATGGGCAGATGTCCTCATCTATAAACAGAATTTTAACAAGTTAGTATAATGCACACACTATTGGATTTGGAGTCAGAAGTCATGGATTCCAGTCCCAGCACGAATACTTATTACCTATGTCACCTATGGTGAATTACAATCCCTCTGGACCTTATTTTCCTTACTAATCAAATGAGGTAGATGACCTAGCTGATGTCCAAAGGTCCATCCAATTCTCAATCAAATATATTGAGCCAAAGTTGGGCATCCTGTGTTGTTTAAGTAGAAACTGGGAAACAAATACTCCAGACTCAATCCTTCTAAGTTCAGAAGCTAAGGAAGGACCTAAGGTACATAGTGACAGAAGAATGATCATAGTGTAATGGGGGCCTAGTGCATGTTTTTTCTTTTTTTTTTTAAATGTGATTTGTTGAAGGTCACAAACTATTTTTGTTATTTTATTTGTTCGTTGGTTACATTAAAATTCCCAGGAGTCATTCTTCTTCCCTCTTCTCCCCAGACTAAAAAAAAGGCATCATTTGACCAAAAAAATGTCTGTATAATATATGTCTTTTGCATTTTATTCATCAACTCTTTCTCTGGAGGTAGAAATCCACAAGTTATTCTTTAAACATTAATTCTGTAGCTGTATATAATGTTCTTTTGGATCTACTCACTTTGCTTTTTTGTAATTTCATGTAGGTCTTTTCATATTTTTTAAATAGCTTTTTATAGCTTTTTTAATAGTTTGTTATAGCACAGTAATATGTCATCATAATCACATGCCACAACTTGTTCAGCCATTTTCCAATTGATAGACATAGCCCCAATTTTTAGTTCTTTGCCATCACAAAGAGAGCTGCTATAAAGGTTCATTTCCTTTTCCCCTGACCACTTTGGGAAACAGAACCAACAGTGGTATTGCTGGGTTGACGGGTATACATGGCTTTATGTCTTTCTGGATGTAATTCCAGACTGTTCTCTAAACTGGTTGAATCAGTTCACAAATTTACCAACAGGATTTTATTGTCCCCATTTTCTGTAACCCCACCAGCATTTGTCATTTTGCCCTTTTAACATTTTAGCCAATCTGATTGGTGTGAGATTATATCTCAAAATTGTTTTGATTTGCATCTCTAATAAGTTTTGATGTAGAGCATTTTTTCATATGACTATATATTGCTTCATCCAAAAACTGTCCATATCTTTTTCCATTTATGAAATGGGAAATGTTTTATAATCTTAAAAATCTGACAAAGTTCTTTGTATATTTGAGTTTCTATCAAAGAAACTATAAATTTTTATCCTCCTCCTCCTCAATTTTCTGCTTTCTTTTGAGCCCGGGCCTCATTAGTTTTACTTGTACAAGCCTTTTACATTTAATGTAATCAAAACTATCCATTCCATATTTCACAATGCTCTCTGTCTCTGGTCCATTGATAAATTCCTCTCTTATCCATAAATCTGATGGGTAATATGTTTCTTGTTCTAATTTTCTTATATCTCTTTTTATGTCTAGATTATGTATCTATTTTGATCTTATCTTAATGAATTATGTGAGATATTGGTCTATTCCTAGGTTCTGTCAAACCACTTTGCAGTTTTTCCAACAATTTTTACCAAATAATGCATTCTTCTCACTGGCTCATGTTTAGAATGCCTTAGATGGCTTCTCCTTGTGGAGGATGTTAGGGACCCTCATGTGGAGAACTTGGAAAACTCTCTTCTGTGGAGGATTATAATAGTGAGCCTTGGAGAAACAGATTGTGGAACATGAGTAGACCTTCCATAACTAGTTCCAGACAGCTATGTACTGAAGAGAGGCATTTCAGTTGGTTGTAGCATTCAGAAGGTTGTAGAAGGCATTCAGAAAGTCCTGTGGGGTTGAGCTACAGTCTTGTCTTGTTCAGTTCTTGAGGACTGAAGTTATTCCTTTGCTTTTGGTACCAGTGCAAGGGTATGGAGTTTTAAACCCTGGGAGTTTCAAAGACTGATATGAGCCACGAGAATCTAGGAGTTAGAATCCAGGCTGGATTGGCAGCTAGTTGCAGCAATGATGCTCTGAGGATGAAGAAGCAGGGAAAAAGGAGCAACCTTCAAAACCCTGACCCAATGGAAGGATTCCTTGGGTCAATGCAGCCTTTGGACATGAATTTGGTGGAACCAAAGCTGTTTAGGAATTTAGCTAAATTGTAAGCTTAATCTCTCTCCAGAGACAGAGATGAAATTGGGGCGGGGTGGTGGTATTTTGCTCCTATGGTATTTGAAGAAATGTTTGTACATTTGTTACTCTAGTATCCATATATCTTCCTTTGTAAAAGCCAATTGATGATATGTGGTTAAATGGAACTGCTGGTTTTGGTCATTCAGCTCCTAAGCTATGGCAGTAAAATAGAATGTCAACTCCAAACCCTTCTGGGCACTCTGAAATTCTGAGGGAGAGGTAACCTATCTGACTGTGAGGGAGTGGAACCAGAAAATACTAGCTACAACAGAAGCATGGATTTAAAGCTAGAACTGACCTTAGAGATTATCTTGTCTAACCCCCTCATTTGTTAGACAAGGAAATCCATGCCTAGAGAAGTTGTAACTGGACCAAAGTCACACAGTAGTAAGTGATAGCACTGGGGTTTAAAACCTAGACCTCTGATTCTAAGACCAATGCTCTCTCCCCTGTGGGAGGCTCCTTCTCTTGGCAGATTCATGCTTGATTTCTTAACATTACATTTTTTGGAGTTTACATCTCACCAGGCTGAATTTTGAAATGTTGAAATGAATTGCTCATTCTGATATCACCCAGCTATTTTCAGAAAAACAAAAAAGGGAGTCCAGAAGACATTCCTAGAAACACAGATGCATCCTTTGGTCATCAAATCAAGCCAGGTGAACACCTGAGAGAGCCCAGAAATGTTCATAAGGATACGGTCACTAGGTAAGACTTCCATGAAGAATCCAAACTTTCCTAAGCTTCTAGAAACCTAATTTTGACTTTGCTTTTCTTTTTTTGGTGGTGGCTGTATCTCAGTTTTTCATGCTATTGTTCTTCCTGATTGGTTTGGTACCAGATGCAAAAACATCTGAAAGCAAGGAAGAAGTCTGTGATCCTGCTGCTAGTCTGCCAACATCAGGAAGTCCTGGAAACCCTGAGCAGGCAGATGGAGACTGGGAGAGATTTATGGTCTCCCTGCTCAGGCCAGGAAAGGGAGGTAGAGATAAGCATCGAGACAGATTTTCTGTTTGATGTTGCTGGTCTCTAGAGATTTCATTTATTTCTGTGGATGCAGCCTAAAGTTTCTCAGGTGGTTCATGGATTGAGATAAGTTATTGGTTAAAAGGAAGTTAAGCAGAGGCTGGATCTGGAGACAGGGCCACTGCATATTAGCTTGGTTTCAGTTAAATCAGCCTTGCTATGAACTTGCAGTGAAGGCTACGATGATGATTAAATGCTATGTTCTCCTTAGGTCTTCTCGGCCATATTCTGGCCCATTTTAAAGGCCATGCTTTGGCATTCCCATATGTAACTAAGTTTCATACACAATTTGACATCTGGAAAGTTCTCTGGTCTAATTAGAAGGATGTGTTTGTTCACAAGCAAAAGAATATATCATTTCCCTTTAAATTCAAGACAGAGAAAATTATCATATTCTCCAATTTCCTAAAAAGAGACCACCCCACCCCTTATTTTTTCCTTACTTTTAGACCTCAAAGGTAAAAACATCTTTCTTTCTTTGCAAATAGTCTCTATTTTTGGTCTGACCTATTTCAGATGAAACTTTCTTTACTATGTGCTTGGCCCCACTCTGAATTCTTCCCTTCTCCTCCCTTAAAGCCCTCTGCTTCAATGGTGGGTGATTTTTCTTGTCCACTTCCTTTCAGAGATGTTTCCCCTGGCTCAAATTTTACAAGGAGAATTTCTGCATTTTTAGTCCAGCTGTTGCTGATGTTTATGCTTTTTAATTTATTTGCCAACTTCCAAAGATTTTATGGAATGAAGATCCATAACCCCTAACCTTCATTTGAAATAGTTCCAGGATGACAATCATACTCTGGAGCTAGAAGGCACCTTACAGGCCACTTTATCTAACCGCATTTTAAATAGGAGGAAATTAAAGCCAAAGGAAGTTAAGGGACTTGCTTATAAGGACACCCAAGAAACAAGTGGCAAAACTGGGATTTGAAACCAAGTCTTCTGATGTCAAATCTAATCACTTTTCTTCATGTGTAAAATAAATAAGTTGGGCAAAATGGCTTCTAAATTTCCTTCCATCTCTAAATCTATGATCCTTTGATCTCTCCCTCAGCTTTTCTCCCTTTTTGTATCATTTCACATACAAAGTAGATCCATTTAACAGAACTGTGACATAAAACTCTACACACACTGCCCTGTAGTCTGCCTTTTCTCAGGTTTTTGGAATAGGCAGTTGGGCTTCAGCTGACAAAATCTGAGCTGCTGCATTTAAAAATCCATACAATAAAGAGTCATGTTTCATGGCACACTGCAGAATTATAGTTGATGATGTACTCAAGGTCCTCTTCCTCTATTCACTTTTAAGCTCTTAGAGAACAAGGACTAGATATTTCTTTGACATTTTTTCCCAAAGTTTCTAGCCCACTCTGGGTTCAATAAATAATAATGAACAGACTCATGGTAAGCCTCAAAATTTTGGATTTCCTTCCCCCAGGCCTTCCTATCTATAACCAACAACAACAACAAAAATTACCCCTCACGGACATTAGAGCAATAAGCAGCTAGAAATCTGAGCTCCTTAATTTTGTCCTTCCCTATGCTCTTTGGTTTAATACTTCCCATATTTAGCACACTGCTTGGCACATTGCAAGTTGTTAACAAAATGGTTGTTTCCTTCCTTCCTATACCATGCTGGCATGTGCCTCTAGGGTCAGGGTCCTAGCAAGACTCCAGTTACTGCTAGAGCATCAAAACATTTGGGAAAGGAAGGCTTTGCAATTTCAGAGTTCTCACTCAAGATTTTGGAATGTGTGTATGTGTGCCCATGTATTTGTATAGGTACATACACATGCAACTATAACATGTTTTCTATGTCGTATGTATAAATACACATACATATAATCAGTACATGCTGTGTTAAGTGCACAGAATTTAATGTAGACATCATTTGCATTTTTCAGTTATTAGACTTAGACTTATATGCTGAGACATCATCATGTCATCCCTGAAAATAAAACAAAGCAATGAAATAAATATGTAAATGCTATGTATATGTGACTGTGTGCATAAATATACATATATGCATATACCCATCTATGTAGAAATAAAGACATTTAATCTTTTGTATACATATACTTACATATATGTAATCTATATATGTCTATAAATAATTTCCCTTTATTTCCATGTTTTGTCTCATTTTCGGGAGGTGACATGATGATCATGGTTGTGGTGGTGATGACAATTCTTATTTATACCTCAGTTTAAAGTTTATAAAACATAATATGATTGAGTATATTTGATAATTTATTGATTATCCAATGGGCTTCTGCCATAGCTGCCACTTATGGAAAGGAGAATACCAATAGCATCATAGGCCTCTATAGCTGGAAGGGATGTCAGAAGCCCTCTAGACCAAATCCTTTATTTTTACCTTGGAGGAATCTGAGACCTAGAGAGATGAAGTGATTTGCCTAAGGTCATATGGAGCATCAGTAGAAGGGCATGAACCAAGGACCCTTGACTCTAGAAAGTCCATTAGAATGGGTCAGAGAAATGGATAGTAGCTGAGGCCCAGGGTACTCTTTCCATTGATGTTTTAATTGCCAGGAAATCTCATTGACCCCAGTTTCCAAGATGACCCCAGAAGACACTTCCCTTGGAAATACATCACCAGCCTTCCAATCAAGGCAGATGAACCCCTGGAAGAGCCACAGAGATGTTCAACCAAGGGTGGGACCCAAGAACCCCATAGCCCCACTATATTGACATGGGGTCATAGTTAGACAATAGGGAGTTATTAAGTATCTACTATGTGCCAAGTGTGGAAAGGAGAAATTGGAAAAGCTTGCAACATGGCAGGAATAGTTGGCACTGATGACATGTCATTCAAAAGAGCATTCTGTTTGGAATGTGACTGGGAGAAGCAGTTGGAGGAAAGGGAGGAGACCAACTGAAGTCTGTTATATCTTTGCTTGGAAGACAGAAAGAAGTCTGCTGTCTTTGGCTTGGAAGACAGAAGAAAGAAGGACAAAGTCCAGCTCTCTCTGATTTGCTCTATTGAGATTCAGTGACTGAACTTCCAGACCTATCAGCTTATTTCCCCAAATTGAACTATATTCTACCATCCTTCAACCTAAGACTCATCCTAGTATTAGGGAAATCCAAACCTTCTTTCCCTCCATTTCTTATATTTCCTTTCTTCCCCAATAAATCCCTTACTTAATTTAGAGAAGAGAAAGAGTATTTTATTTGAGACATCATAAACTCACCCTGAGTTGATTTAGAGGAATCAGAAGGAGAATCAACAGGAAGGGGAGGGAAGAAGGGAGGAAGGGATGAAGGAAGAAGATTAACAGCCCTGACCATTAGTTATTTACCATTCAAATAATTCCTTTATTACAATTTGGCACCCAAACTGACTGAATTCACAATCCTGAAGATGTTTAAGCAAGTGGTCTAATAAATTCCCTTATTACACAAGTATTTTATTAAGGGCTATAGATAAGAAGAAAATCATTGTTCCTACCCCCAAGGAGCTCATATTCTAGTATGGGATAAACCATATAAATAATTAGGTATATTTAAGTTATATTCAATGTAGACAGAAGGTAATCTTAGAGGGAGGGCACTAGCAACCAGAGGGACCAGGAAATGCTTTCAATAGGAGGTGGGATTTGAGACGACTCTTGAGGGAAGCTAGGGAAGCTAGAAGGTAGAAGTGGGGAGGAAGAACATTCTAGATATGGGAGACATCTGATGCAAAAGTGTGAAGATGAGAGATAAAGTATCTGTCACGTGTCGAGGAAGAGCAAGTAGGTCACCAATATAGCTGGTTGGTAGAATGTGTATAAGAAGACTGAAAATTTTGGGAAGGGGCTAGGTTGTAAAGGACTTTGAATGCTAAATAGAACTTTTACTGTTTGATCCTGGAGGCAATAGTGAGCCATCAGAGGTTATTGAATAGGGCTGGGGAGGTGACATTGTCAGACCTGTGCTTTATGAACATTACTTTGCCAGCTGAGGAGAAGCTATATTGGAGTGGGACTATTGCCATAGTTCAGGCAAGAGGTAGTAAAGTCTTGAATTGAGATAGTGACTGTGTGACTAGGGAAAAGGGCATATATAAGAGACATGTTGTAAAGGTAGAAATGACAAATTTGGACAACTGATTGGATATGTGTGGTGAGTATGAGTAGAGGAGTTGAGGGAGACCCAAAGGCTATGAACCCAAGGGAAGATGGTGGTGCCTTCAGCAGTAATAAGATCATGGGCTAATATAGAGGCAGGGTAGTTCAGTGGAAAGTATGGGAGAATTGAAGTCAACGGACCTGAATGGAATTTCAGTTTTGAAACTTACTAGCTGTGTGATTTTGGACAAGTTACAATTCTCTGAGCTTCATTTTTTTCTCATCTATAGAAATTAGGGGTTGGATTTGATAGTCTTGAAGGTTCTTTCTAGCATGAAATTTATGTTCCCATGTTTCTTCTATATTGCCAGTAACAGATGAGAAAGAAGCGCTGACAATGTCCTGACCAAATAGGGCAAGCCACATTTGCTGCAGGTATAAATACTTACTACTATTGAGCACAATGGAGATATGTGCTGGGGACACAAATAATAAGATTAACTTTGTTTGTTTAAATTTTTCATTTTTTATTTTTAGAATTCTGTTTTTCCTACTGTCCCATATTCAGGGGTTAGAGTTCTCTTTTACACTTGAAGAGCTGTTTTCCAGATCAATATGTCCCAAGGGGGCCTCTTTCCTCACTCTAGGAGTTATATAACCAATGTTTTTCCTCCAGGGGATAATAGGACAATTTTCTTCCAGGTGCCTCCCACCCCAGCCTTGTATCAAGGTCACTTCCTTCCCCAGTGGCTCCTGACTGAATGTGTTCCACAGCTTCCCATGGCTGGGGGGCTATATCCCCCCATCATATCTCTGTATGACCCCTCTCCTCCCTAGCTATAGAAGGCCTCTTGAGAGCATATGCTGGGTGAGAGATGTGTTTAAAGCAGAGGAACAGCAGAGGAACTGCTTTAAACAAATGACTCTGGCTTTTCTCAAATTGCCAGCACCCTGACTCCTTGGATCTTATTCCTGACACACTGAGACCTTCCAATCTAGGTTATTAATGACCCTCCAATTAGGGGGAAATCCTTTTGCTCTGAAGCACAGACTAGCCCACCTGCAGAATTCATTTCCACAAGTTATCTAAATTCACAGGCCCCATAGGCTTTATTCTTCCCTGAATTCACACTCCCTGTTTCCGATTCCCTTTAATGTTGTATGACTGCCCTTTGCAGGGAATGAGGGGAGGGGTAATTCCTACAACCTCATTATTCACTTCTAGGAAAAGTCTTTTGTAGCTCTGAGTTCAAGGGATGGGAAGCGAAGAGGACCAGCATTTATTTAGTACCTAGTATGTGCCAGGTACTGTGTAAAACAGTTTACAAATACTTTCTCACTTGATCCTCATACAACCCTGGGAAGTAGATGCTATTGTTATCCCCATTTTATAGTTGAGGTAACCAAGGAAAACAGAAGCTAAGTGTTTTGCCCAGGGTCACATAGCTGATAAGTATTTGAGGCTAAATTTGAACCCAGGTCTTCCTGATTCCAGACCCTGCCTTCTATCAGGGCACTGATGGTGGGAGATAAGACTAAATCCATCCTCTTCACTGTTCTTTGTCTTCAGAGGATGTTTACAAAGCTTTTGTTATGTCTTTTTGCCATAATCACCACAACCACCACCACTGTTTCTACTATCATTACTGCTACTGTATTCTGAATACAGTGGACACACAGTCAAAGAGGTAACAGTGTTCATGATTTATATAATAAAGGTGTGTTTCTTTACAGGGATAGTCTTATATTTCTCTCTTAGGAGTTATGGAAAGGATGGGCTAGAGAAGAGAGGAAGCCCAATAAGAAGATAATATGCAGGTAATTAGAATATGAAATAGAGACTATAAATAACCCAATATCAGAAAAAATGAATGAATTTTAAAAGAAAAAAAAGCACAGAACAAATAGGATTTATAAGTGAATTCTATCAAACATTAAGAAAATATTTAACACATTTTATATAAATTATTTTCAAAAATTGGGAAAGATGAAATCCTACTAAGTGCTTTTTGTAAGCTAAACATGATCTTTATATGTAAATTTAAAATTTAATATCCACTTACCAAGATACATACCAGAATTATAAGAATACAACTAAAACAATCAACCTAAAGGAAGACTTAAATAATTAGAAAGGAGCTAATTGCTCATGGTTGGGTTGTGCTAATATAATAAAAATGATAATCAAACCTAAGTTAATTTGCAGATTCAGTGCTATAACAATCAAACTACAAAAGGATTTCTTTATAGAACTAGATAAAAATTATAACAAAATTCATCTGGAAGAATAAAAGATAAAGAATCTAATAAAAAAAATGAGAAGGAAAGGGGCCTGGTAGTATCCAACATTAAACTATACTCTGAAACAATAATCCTCAGAACAGTGGGGCACTGGGGAAAAAAATGAAAAAGTTGATCAGTGGAACAGATTATACAAGATCCAGAAGCAATTAAATACAGAAGTATAGTATTCAACAAAGATAAAGACACACATTTCTAGACTAAGGATTAGGGGCTCAACACAAACTACTGGAAAAAATGAAAAACAGTCTGAAAAAATTTTAACTTGGAGCCTCATATCAATCAAATACTTTAATGACCTCCAAATAAATACTTGACCTACATAGGAAAGGTCAAAGCAAAAACAAATTAGAAGAGAGTAGAAAGAGAAATCTTATACAGCTATGAATAAAGGAAAGAGCTCTCAACCAAATGAGGAACAGAGAGAATCATAGTAATTAAAATGGGTGGTGATTACATGAAATTGAAACATTTTTGCACAAACAAAAGCAATACAGGGGCAGCTAGGTGGCTCAGTAAATAGTGTACCAGGCCTGGAGATTCAGAACACTTCCTAGCTCTATATACCTGGGTAAATCACTTAAACCCAATTGCCTACTCCTTACCCTCTCTTCTGCCTTGGAACTGACAGAAGACAGAGTGTAAGGACTGGAAAAAAAAAGCAACGCAGTTAGGAAAAAAAGGTAAATACTAAACTAGAAAACATTTTTGCAACAAATTTCTCTGACAAAGGCCTTATATTCAAGATATAGAACACTGATGGGTACAATTATATGATACAATGATATTGATACAAGTGTATAGGAACAAGCAAGAGTCATTTCCCAATAGAGTCAAAGGATATGAATAGACAATTCTCAATGGAAAAAAAATTCAAGCTATCAATAGGCATAAAAATACTCAAAATCATTAACAGTAAGTGAAATGCAAATTATAACAATGTGGAGAGTCTACCTATCACTCATTAGATTAACTAAAATGAAAAAAAAAAAGAAAATGACAATTGTTGGAGTTGTAGAACAGGCCAATTGTTGATGGATCTGTGAAGTAGTCCAGCCATTTTTGGAACTATTTATCAAAAGATATTAAATTGGGGATACCTTTTGACTTGGTTATATAACTCAAAGAGATAAAAACCCAAAGGAAAAGGATATAAATTTCCAAAAATATTTCAGCTGATTTTTTTTTTACAACAGAGAATTAGTAATCCATTGGGTGCCCATAAATTGGAGAATGGCTGAAAAACTGAGGTATGTGCGTATAATGGAATATCATATTGTGGCATAAGAAATTTTAAAAGGGACAGAAACCTGGTAAGATTTGTTTGAATTTAAACAATAACTATAACATTATAAATAAAATAAAACTTAAAGGGAACAAGAATTATGATCAATGGAATGACCTCTAGAAGATGCATAATGAAACATGCCTCTTACCTTAGTATAGGGAATGATGGACTGTAGCTACATTTTCCAGCATGACCAAAATACATATATTTGTTTTGCTTTCCTACACTTTCCCCTCTCTTTATAAAGGGGGACTTTGGGGGGGGGGGGGCTAAGGGGGTGAGAGCTGAAGAAAAGGGTGAAGTGGTACTGAGAGTGATCCAATAGATAGGAAGAATCCAATATATAGGAGGAATCCAATATAAAGCTGTCTCTCTCTGAAGAGTGAATCAAACTTTCTTTGCCTATCAATCAGCAACTTTTAAATTAATCAATCAAGAATTTAAAGTACCCCTACTTGACACTAAGTAAGAGAGTTCACAAGTCATTTACTATAGTAAGCTCACACATCCAAAGGCTACTGACACAACCCCTTAGGCAGTGCTAGGCAAATTGAAAGACCAATTGTTTCCTGTAAAGTGGGGAAGGAAGTGACGAAAAAGGACTATAAAAAGTCCTAAACTTCCTGTCCGAGAGATACTTCTTCGTACTTTGCCTTTTAGATTTCACCTTTTGGGCTTCTCCTTTGGACTACTTCTTTGGAGGACTTTGCCTTTTGGACTTCTCTTTTGGACTTCTTCTTTGGGGGACTTTGTAAATCCTGTATCAGCTTGCTAGGTGAGTAGCTGGCCTTCCTTTCCTGGCTTCTGGAGAGATTGGTTCCGGAGAGGCCTTCCTTTATTGGAGGAGGCTGTGTTGGTGGAAACTTTGCTGAAGACACACTGGCTCCTCTGGCTGAAAACTACCAAGCCCTGCTGGGGCTGAGCTGGACACCAGAGCAACACTTAGGGTGGTAGGTTAGACATTTCTCTGCCCTCTTATATTTTTCCACTTTCACTCTTTCCACCTCTTTGTAAATAAAGCTACTAAAAGTCATTTTGACTTAAGATATAATATTTTTAAATCAGTGATCACAATATTACTTTAGAACTTTAATATTTAGCATAAAAACTTAAATTTTATATTCTTTACTCTGTATGTATTTATGTATGTATATGTATCGGTCTATCTATCTACCAACATGTTTATCTATCCATCCATCCATCTCCTTCTCTCCCTTCCTCTTTCTATTTCTTTCTCTCCCTCCCTCTTTCTCCATCTCCCAGTCTCTCTCTCTCTCTCTCTCTCTCTCTCTCTCTCTCTCTATATATATATATATATATATGTATATCACAACAATATCAACATTGTCCTGCTTGTATGTTTCCTTCTGACCTTCTCTTTTCTATGTACTTAAAAAATTGTTCTATTAATTCTATTTTTTTTCTTTTTGGGAGAGGGTTCACTATCATTAGCCCTCACTCTTTCCTCCAGCTTTCACCTTCTCACTCCCCAATATTGATATGATAGATATGTATGTGTTTGTATTTATTTGTATATAGTACATATATATGTACTGTGGTATGTAATAGATTTATGGTTTCTTTTACAACTTTTTCTTCTTATTTCCTTTGTATATGGAAATATTCATGTTTGCTAATGATTTTCTGGTTCATAGCAAAAACATTTTTTAAAAAAGGAGAAGAGGCTTGTTTAAGACAGAACTTTTTATACCTGGGATAATTGGTGAAGGTGGAGAGAGTTTCAGATTGAGATACGTTTTAGTAAAGAAAGCATCATGAGGTTTCTATGATGTTGAAAGATGTGGGGTGGGGATTTTGGGGCTGGGTTTGCTCTGGATGACAGAAATTTTGCCCTTAAACGCTATAAGGTTTCTAGGTAGTTGAAGAGAAAAGAATGCTCTAGGAAGAGGACCCACAAACCTGGGGGTAGGTGGGTAGCTATTGATATTCTGAGATAGGGCTATAAGATCAATGACCTTTAAATTTCCCATCCCAAATCAAAATTCTAAACATCCCATTCTAGTTTCAGGTTATAGCTTTTCCTGCTAGAGTCTTCAAAGGGAGAAGAAGGTATCCTTTCCTGGAGAGAGTGTGAAACTATCATGAGACAGATACTATAGGAATTGAGTTTACCTCATTCTTCTTATGAATAAATGATCTCTCCCACTTATCTAGAATCCCCTATTTATTTTAGGTTCAGCCTCAGTTTATCTCCATAAAAGCCTTGAGAAGTGGTTCAGAGGAACAAGAGGAAGTATGCCTTGTAGGAAGTTCAAGGATTTGGTCTGACATCATGAGTAGTCTAGGGTGAGCATCAGTTGGGGTTCTACTCTCCTGTGGCTGAAATGATTTATAGTCTGGCTGTGAGATAAATGTTATTTTAAGTGGACAAATCAGAGAGAAGGGAGGTAACTTTCTGTTGGAGGTGTAACATGAGCATGGCTTCTGTGAGAGGAAGAATGACAAGCACGAAGGAGGCACATTGTGTAATAGGATCATCTGCTGGCACATTCTCCTCTCTCTATCATAAATCAAGAGCAGGGACCAAACCTTTCTCCACCTTTCTCCTCCTCTGCTCATCTCCCTTTTCTGAGCTCTTTCTCCACCTCCTTCTATTAAGAGGTATGGTGGGGCTGGGGGGGTAGGTGGTATGAGGAAGATGTTTCATTGCTTTGAACAGCTAAAATTTGTCATCCTCCCTCTATACTCACCTGTGGTTGCTTTGTGTCACTGTTTTTTAACATCTTGGGAAATGGTTTTTATCTTATACTATTCCCTATTCAAATGAGGTCTTGGAAGATTTCTAATAAGAGGATGTAAGGGAAGCGTGATCAAGAGCCAGAAATCAAACATGTAGGTAGAAATGGTGAGTATTGACCTACTGTGGAGAGAAATCATAATACATGCTGTCTCCTTCTATCTTTTTCCTCTCTCCTTTTTCCTCTTTTTTCTTTTTTTTCTAGCTCCTTCCTTCTAGCTTCCTTTCCTACTCCTCATTTACCAACTTGGCCAAATCTATGTGCTTCTCAGTCTCCTCCACTCCTGATTTACTGAAGCTTTGTTTCCCATCATTCTAAATAGATTAGTGATTTTTAAAAAGCACTTACAAAAATATTGAAAGTCCCCTTAACATCCCTACCCCCTCGCCAGTCCACAAATTCCTTATGGTAATATTTGGCCTTGCCCAATATAGTACAGTCCAGCATTTAAACAAATAGAACAAATAACCAAAGTGTTTTCTGAAACTCAAAAAGAGAATGAAATTCTGTTTAGTAGAGATTATGCCATTTATATGATTATAGTCTAATTTCCTTTATTACCTTCTACTATATATTTCCATCTAAAAAAAGGCAATCCATCAAACTATAGTTGAAAGAACTTGTTGCATATGGTGCCAGAGGACTTGAGATGAAAACTTATCTTTGTCGAGGAGATCTTAAGCCTTCCCTTATCCAGACCTTTGTTTACTCATTTATAAAATGAATGCATTAGATGAAATGATCTTTAAGGTCTTTCCGAGTTAGTGGCCTTAGCCAAACTATATGTGGTAACAGTTAAGAATGTTAGTTTAGTCAGAACATTTCCATTTTTTTCACCAACTGTTGGTGAGTCAGAAGACATAGGTTCAAATCCTATCTCTGCTCTTTATTATAGGTTTGACCTTGGGCAAATCATTTGACTTTTCTGGGCCTCAGTTTCTTCATTTGTAAAATGAAGGAGTTGGACAAGATGGCTTCTAGGTTCTCTTCCAAATCAGCTAAACCCTGAAAGAGACTAGAGATTCTGAGATGTTGAAGTGAGGAGAAAGTGTATCCCAGGTGTAGGAGATGATGAGAACAAAAACATGGAAATAGGGGGTGAAGTAAATTTACTTATATTTTAAAAACAGTTTATTATTTCTCTTTTTCAAGTAACAAACTTAACAAAAAATCTGTCCCTTCTGCTTTAGTTGTTGGTCAGTCATTTTTTAAAGTTATGTTTAACTCTTTGTGATCTCAGAGTTTTCTTGGTAAAAATAGCTGAAGTGGCTTGCCATTTCCTTCTCCATCTCATTTTATAGATTAGGAAATTAAAGCAAATAGGGTTGTGACTTTCCCAGGGTCACTCAGCTAGTAAATGTTTGAGGCCAAATTTGAAGTCAGGAAGATGAGTCTTTCTGACTCCAGGCCTGGCACTGTACCTACTGTTTCACTTAATTGCCCCATCTGTTCTACTACCCACCCCCTTGAACAAGTAAAAAAATTCCCCAGACAAATCTTTCAATACATCATTACATAATCCAGCAAAATAAATCCCCATTTTATCCCTGCCTGAAAATGTTTATCTTTGTGTGTTTTTTAAAGTGTTATCACGTCTTTGTTAGGAAGCAAGCAATATGATTCATCTGCATTCTTTTGGACTTGTGGTTTATCACTGCATTGACCAGAGTTCTAAATCTTTCAAAGTTGTTTTTTCTCTATAATAGTTATCTTTGTATAAATTGTTCTCCTATGTCTATTCATTTCTCTCTGCATCAGTTCATAGAAGTCTTCCCAATTTCCTCTGAAATTGTCCATTTCATTATTTTTCATGACACGATAAAATCAATTCTCAACAATATTTATATACCACAATTTGGCCATTCTCCAATTGGAGGATACCCTCTTAGTATTTAATTTTTAGCTACCCTGAAAAGAGCTACTACAAATATTTTTGTACATATAGGAATATTCCTTCTTTTTTTCATTTCTTTGAAGTATAGGACTAGAAGTGGTACAGATGAGTCAAAAGGTTTGCATAGCTTGGTAACTTTCTGGGCATGGTTCCAAATTGATTTCCAGATGGTGAAGTGAAGTTTTTGAGGATGAAGTAGATCGTTACTAAGAGTAAATGTTCTGGGAATGCTACAGAGCTTAGTCATATTGAAGGGAGCAGGAAAGAGATGGGAAAGTTTTACAGGATCAACAGTCAGTCCATCAGCACACAGGCCTTTTGATTTTCAGATATTCACTTGTCATCACATGACCTCTTATCCCTTGTGGACCATTTTAGAACTGAGTTACTCCTGCAATGAAAACTCTTCAAGAGCAGAGACAGGCATCGATAAAATCCTTCTTGGTTATGGTCCATTCACTCAGAGCCAAATGGTTTGCTCATTAATACCTTTTCTCCCTCCATTTGCCTTATGATCAATTACCAGATATTAAGCAGAAAATCACTCTGGGTTAGTGCTATAAAACTTGATCTGGCTCAGTCCAGGGAGCATTAGCAGGGTCTGGTTGCGGGGGGGATCTAGAGGTTGTCATGTAGAGTTTGTCTTTCTTCCACTGTATTTCTGAGCACCCCAAACTTCACCGTTCACATTACTCCTCCAATAGCTATGGCCTCTTTGCACATGGATGGATGGAGGCTTGACTGAATGTAAACCAGAGGTAAGAGACAATCAAACATTTCATTATCCCTTCTCCCCTTCCCTTTGTGCCTCTGTCTGCTTCCTGGATAGCTGGATTCAGAGAGCTCTAATCCAATAGAGGGAGAGTCAAGTAATAGATGACCAAACCTTTAGTGGCAACTTCTTTTAACCAATTGCCAGTATTTCCAAAGAGTGAGATGTACATGCAGCAGTCTATAGCAAGGTAAGTTCTGTATTTGAAGTCAGAAGATTTGGTCTTGCATGCCAGTTCTCTGTAATGATCTCTATAACCCTGGGTGGTCATCTAATCTTCATGGGCCGATTTCCTCACATATAAAGTAAATTCCAGGTTAAGCATCCCTATATTAAAAGACAGAGTAAAGAATAGAGAAGAACTGAATGTGAGCTCAGCTCTGAGGGGGCTTCCTAGACCTGTGGTTCTTAAATTTAAGATCCCTACCAAAAAACCTATTTAACACAAAGCTAAAAAAATCATATGCCTTCCCTCTTACCTTCATGAAAGAGGCAGTTTTGAACTCCTTTCTTCAAGTTTTTAATCTGTTTCCTACTGAGCAGGGTAGACTTCCCTAGTAGAATGAGAGAATGAGAACAATTTGTTCCAACAGCCATGAAGATGGCTGAAAAAGGCTATGGAGCACTTCGAGCTTGGTCAGACATTGAAGACAGCAAGGTCATCCACTGCATGCTGGGGCCCTCTCTAGTCATCCTGACTTTTGACTTGCTTCTGGACTGTGATGACTTGGGAAGAGAGAGTGAGGCTGAAAACTTTGTGCAACTCTGCCTCACTTGAATCCACTTCAGGAGCAAGTGAAGACATTGCTCCATCTCTGGGCAAGTCACTTAATGCCCATTGCCTAGTCTTTGCTGCTCTTCTGCCTCCTAACCAATACATAGTATCTATTCCAAGAGAGAATGTAAGAGTTTAAAAAAAAACAAAACCATCGCTCCATGATGTCATTGGTCCTCTTCAAAAATGAAGGACAAACAACAATACCTGGGCAGGATGATATTTTCTTCATGGTGCCTGCTTGAGTTGAGGAGTAGAGAGAATTCTCAACTGATTGTTTTTAGCTCTGTTGTGTCCTTCCCCATCAGAAACAAATTCAGGAATCCCCATCGTAGTAATGGTAAAAGCTTGTTTTCTCATCTGTAAAATGGGGAGGTTGGGCTCAAGCACTAAGGTCATGTCCAGATCTAATATTCTAGATTCTAGAATTCCTTCCAGTTCTGATATTGTATGTTCCAATATTCTGTTTCTAGGTTTCTTCCAACTCTGGTATTCAAGATATGGTGAACTGAATGATGAAGTGGGAATGGGGAAGACAGGTTTGAATTCTACTTTGGACACCTGCTAAAAGCACTATGATGGGCAAATTGTTTAGCCTTTCTGTGCCTCAGCTTCCTCATTCATAAAATGCATATGTTGTACTTTACAGAATTATTGTAAGGCTAAAAAGAGATCATGCAAGTTAAATGCTTTGAAAACTTTAAAGTTAATATTTATAAGTCCCTTATAGCTCTGACATTCTATGCTCATAGAATTAGAGTTGGAAGAGAGCTTTAAGGATCACCTGACCCAACTACCTCATTTTACGGATAAGGAAAGTGAGACCTAGAGAGATGAAATAAATCCACCAAAACTTCACAGTTAGTGTCAGGATGTGTATTTGAACCTATGTCCTCTGACTCTAAATTCAGCTCTTTTCACAGTGCAAGCTTATTGGTAAAGATGTGTTTCCTTGAAAAGACAGGTATACAAACACACTCTTCATAGAGCTATGAATTGGTCCAATAATTTTGTTCTATGGTTCTCCATCCCCCTCCCTTTGCAGTTCTGACATTCTCAATCTGTCCCTACCAAGTTCTAGGCTCAATTCTGTCCTGGATATCATGTCTCCAACTCTGGTTTTCCATCATTCATCATCATTACCCTTTATTTTGGCCATTGGTCCACATTGTTTCCTGTCCTCAGGGGCTGGGTTTAATTAAGAAGTGAATTTGGTGTCCCAATAGTGTACCAGTATGTAATGTGCATAATGCTTATCTGTGTGAGCTAGTTTGTATAGTACGATAATCCCTGGGAGCCTGAGATACTTACACTATCTGGCATAGCAAGGTATCCTGTGTTACTGCGCAGCAAGATGCACACTGTAAAAGGAAGAAAATGTCCTTTGGCATGAATGAAAAGAACAAATCCAAATCTGGGTTAATTTTAAATTGATTGAATTCTAGTGCACAGATAACTTTTCTTTCATGGTCTTCTCCACTTTTAAAGGTTATATTTATATATTTGAATGGATCTATGATTTTATCAATTGGTAGTTCCTTCCATGAATGCAGATCTAAGTTCATCTACACCCGTCCATCATCATGTTTGACCCTTGTCATGTCTTCCCAAGAGTTTGTCACAGAGAGGTCTATACAATAAGCTGGGAGCCTTCCTTGATTTCTTCTCATATAGATATAACTTTATTATTCTTACATGTACTTATTTGTTTGACTTATGGTTATCAGATTTATTTGCTATTATTGTTATATATTGTTATAATTATAAGATGTATTTGTTACTAGATAATTGATTTTTAGATTGCTAGTTGTTATTGTAATTCAAAATTGTGTTTTATACAGAAAGGCTAATATATATCAATGACTGAATCTGTTATGTTTCATATATTTAATTTTATACAAATCTTTTGTGGTACTAAAAGCTAAATATACATAATTATCAGTTTAAAAACTTAGTAAAATGCTTATTAAGTAAATAGATGATGTAATGAATAGAATGCTGGGCTTGAAGTAAAAAAAAAAATCTGAATTCAAATCCTGCCTCAAACACTTCTTAGCTATATGACCTTAGGCAAGTCTCTTAATCTCTTTTAGAAGTTTTAACCTCATTTTCACCAGCTGTAAAATGGGCACAATAGCACCTGTCTTCTAGGGTTATCGTGAGGGTTAAATAAGATGAAGTTCTTTGGCAAGCCTTGAAGGGCTATATAAATTCTAGGTAACTATTATTAGTAATAACCAACATTTCTTTAGCATTTTGAAGTTTGTGAAGCAATTTACAAATGTCATCTCATTTGATCAAACTTATAAGGTACATGCTATTATCCCTCTTTTGCAAATGAGGAAATGGAATCTTGGAGAAATAAGATGGCTTACTCAGCATTAGCATTTGAGGCATTATTTGAACCCAGTTCTTCCTAACTGCAAGACAAGTTCTCTAATCATTTATGCTTTATTTTGTCCTTTCTCTGCCTACTCCTTGCATTTGGCTCATACTAGTTACTTAAAAAAACTTTTTAGTTTTATTTTAGTTACTTATGATTATGATTATTTTAAATTAAAAACCTTTACCTTTTGTCTTAGAATTGATACTAAAGTATTGGTTCCAAGGCAGAAGAGGTAAGGGCAGTGACCCCTGTCTGAGGTCATATTTGAACCCAGGACCTCCTATCTCTAGGCTTGATGCTCTATCCACTGGGCTACCTAGCTGCCCTTTAAAGTATGACTAATTAAATCAGCCTCTGACGATGGTAAGTGACACATGAACTTTTTGTACTCTGAATTTTAGAAACACAAATCAAGCCAGAATGGATATCTGGGAGATGGTCTCCTCGTGTGTCCCACAAAGGATAGCGCAAGTAGAACTGGGAGAGACAAAGCATTTTGTTTTTCAAATATCTGCAGTGTTGTGTAATATATTTGGATCAATTACATATAATTTGTGCATACAAGTTATACCATTAGCAGAGGGATGCCTGCCACCTTTATTAGCAGTATCTGGAGATCCTTGCCATAACCCGGAGTTATGGGAGCTGTAAACAAAGATCCTGAAGAGCCATCGATCAGCCTTGCTTATTGTCAAGCTTTTTAGAGGGTATAATTTATTAAACATTAAAAAATATCCAAGTCGAGAAGGAAGCTCAGGAGGGATCCTGGAGGATTGAAGGTTCCCTGGGTGGGGGAACTTGGAGGGAGCTTGTGGCAGCTGGATTCCCATCTGTCTTAGAGCAGGGGGCATCTGGTGGGCAGCTGTGCTGGACCTCTTACAGGACTCAGGATTCCTTTTCTGCTTCTCACTCTATTCTCTCTTCTTGGCTAGTGCAGAGAGGAGCTCTGAAGGTCCACTGGTTTACGGGGAGGAGGAAATGGGGCCGAAGAGATGGAAACTTTGACAGTAGGAGGGGGCGGCTAGTTGAGTTGTGCCTGTATAAGGCAGTGAGTGCCATTTCAACATGGCTATTGTCTTCCTTTTGCTGCCAAGAAACACCAGCTGTGGATGGTGAAATGCCTGAGAAGTATTTCCTCAGGGAAATTATCTAACAACCCCATATTCTTTGAGTCTAGAGACATGTTTCTGGTGCAGGCTAGGTCCCTATCTTTCCTCCTGTCAAAGAGACCTGTCTCCTTTTAGGGACTCCAGCTCTGCATGGTAAAAATAATTTTTTAAAATGGTAAAAACAGGTGGCATAGTGGATGAAGTCCTGGCCTTAGAGTGAGGAAGACTGGAATTCAAATCTGGCTTCATGGGGCACCTGGGTAGCTCAGTGGATTGAGAGCCAGGCCTAGAGATGGTAGATGCTGGATTTAAATCTGACCCTAGACCCTTCCTAGCTGTATGACCCTAGGCAAGTCACTTCACCCCTATTGCTTAGTCTTTACTGCTCTTCTGCCTTAGAATCAATGCACAGTATTGATTCTAAGATGGAAGATAAGGGTTTTTAAAAAATCTGGCCTCAGATACTTTCTAGTGGTGTGACCCTGGGCAAGTTTCTCGACTTCTCTGTTTGCTAGTTTCCTCATCTACAAAATTAGGATAATAATAGCAACTACCTCTCAGGATTGTCATGAGGTTTAAATGAGATAATAATTATAAAGCACAGTGCTTGACACATAGTAGGTTCTTTATAAATATTAGCTATTATTATTACACATGGAAGGGCAACTGGATGGCACAGTGGATAGGCTTGAGGCCAGGAGGATCTGGGTTCAAATCTAGTCTCTGTCACATCCTAGCCATGTGACCCAGGGCAAGTCCCTTATCCTTGTTTACCTAGCCCTTGCCCTTCTGTCTTAGAGTTGTTAATAAAGCAGAAATTAAGGGTTAAAAAAAAAAAGCACATAGAGTTCAGACTTGACACCTCATCCATTTAGACTTGGCCAAATCAGGACCAATTTTAGCACTGGTTTTCTGCCTCTCAGGTTTTGTGTGGGCTGCCTCTCCTATTGGGAATGTTATCTCTTCTCATCCCTTCTGCCCCTTGGAATCCCTAGCTCCCTTCAAGACTCAGCCTAAGGTTTGTACCCCAGAAAATAATAGGGAAAATATATGTGTACAAAAATATTCATAGCTGCACTCTTTGTGGTGGAAAATGAGGGAGTGTCCATTGATTGGGGAATGGCTGAACAAATTGTGGTATATGCTGGTGGAATACTATTGTGCTCAAAGGAATAATAAACTGGAGGAATTCCATGGGGACTGGAACAATCTCCAAGAATTGATGCAGAGTGAAAGGAGCAGAACCAGGAGAACATTGTACACAGAGACTGATACATTGTGGCACAATCGAATGTAATGTACTTCTCTACTAACAGCGATGCAACAAGCCAGGACACTCCTGAAGGACTTAATAAAAGAATGCTATCCACATTGAGAGAAAGAACTATGGGAGTAGAAATGCAAAAGCAAAACATATGACATTACTTAGTACATGTATATATGGCTATGTAATTTGGGGTTTAAGCCTTAAAAAATCACTCTATAGCAAAAATGAATAATATGGGAAATAGGTATCAACTGACAACATTTTTACAACCCAGTGGAATTGCTTGTAGGCTCTGGGAGTGGGGAGGGAAAGAAAATGAATCATGTAAACATGGTAATATATTTTAAAATAAATAAATAAAATTTAAAAAAGAAAAAAAGACTCAGCTTAAGTATGTCTTCTCCTGAATGAGGATTTATCTACACCCCTCACCCCCACCACTAGCACTTCCAGACTCCCTGAAATTACTTTTTACTTCCTTTGTGTATAGTTTCAACTTACACTTTAAAAAAAATATTTATCACATTTTACTTATTTTTACTTATTTTGTTTTCCCAAGTAGAATGTCAGCCCCTTGAGGGTAGGGATGATTTTTGGTTTTTGTCTTTCTTTCCCCAGCTGCTAATATATTGCCTGACACATAGTAAATGCTTAATCAACATTTCATGTTAAACTGATTTAAGGTCCTGTTTCTTACCCAGCAACATGTTCTTGAAAAGCAAGAGACAGCAATAGACACAGTCCCTGCTTTCTGGAACTTACCTTCTCTTTGTGGCAAGGTACATGTAAAATATGGAGTGATTTCAAATCTACTTATTTCAGTATTTTATTAAAATGTTTTATCAAAATAATTTCTATATTAGCTTAATTTCCAAATATATCCATCACTCTCCCCTTCCTTGAGAGCTGTCCTGTGGACCAAAGATTAAAAAAAAAAAGGGGGAAGTAAGATGAAGGAGAAAGCAGTTCAGCAAACTCAACCAACACATGACTTGAGACTGTCAGTAGATGTGATATTCCATACCCCACCTTTGTAAAGAAGGGAGAGAGGTGTAAAAAATGAATAATGAAAAAAATTGCATTCCCTTTAAATCAGGATCAGAGCTGTAGAACCAGATACAGTTTACTTCAAATAGAAGTTTACTTTTTATTTTAAAATGATCATAATTACAAGATTATTCCACTGAGTGCAATGACATTTGAAAAATAAAAAGACCTGTTCATCTCATTTATATCTTCATACCCATTCTGTAAAACAAACAAGTAAGATGTAGTTATCATGTTGCATTTTACAGATGAAGAAACTGAGACCCAGAGACCCAGCTATCCTGACAAAGACTGATAGGATCAAAACTTTAGAGCTGGAAGGGAACTTCAAGGTCATCTAGTTCAGTTCTCATTTTACATATGGGGAAACTGAGGCTCATAGAATTTAAAGACCTAACCTTAAGTAAATACAGGTACAGCCAGGAGATACAGGAATTGACATCCAAATCCTCTATCTCCAAAACGAGCTCTCTTTTTAGTCATTCAGGGTCACTCAGTGAGTTAGTTGGTGGTGTACAGGATTTGTTCTCATTTTTCCTGACTTCACCTAAGGTTCAGGTGATGCTTGCTCTATCGAGGTAGAAAGATAGAGATGCCAGAAGGTAACTGACACCCTGAACAATTCATGTTAAGTATTCTGCATTGTTTAATGGTAGTATAGATCTGTCAGCTCTTGCCCTTCCCCAGTAGGCTGGCATGCTAACCCTTTGTTTCCAACTGGAGTGAGAATTTGGCTCAGGAAATGGAAGGCAGAAAGGCTGGAGGTAACAGTGGGGTCCTCCTTGCTATGCTATGCCACCGTCTTGCTCTCCCTTTGGTTAAATCCTGTCTGGAGGCAACCTCTCATGCTTTGGCTGCTGCCTTAGCTGAAGGAGGACTTGGAGGTTACGTAGTCAGCCACTAATTGACATTAACACTCCAAGCAGGAAATGCTGACATGGTCCAAAATTAACACCCTGTCAGTATGCTGCTGACCTGTGTTAAACCTGTGCTTTGTCAAACTCGTTGGAATTAGATTTTAATACAGGAGAGACCTGGGGGACATATGAAATCGCTTGAGGAACCCCCCTCCCCCCAAGCCTGTATTTTTTGAAGTACGAAGACTCCTTTGAGAAGCTACCTTCTCCCCTCCTGAGCTTAATTATCAAAGGGAGATTGGGTGTTGGGTAGAGTGAAAGCAAGAATCATTTGGGAAATGACTGGTTCCTAGAAACTAGAAGTAACCTTGGTCACTCACCTTGACTAGGTTGGGCCAGGGATGATGAATAAAGATTTTTCAGAGCACTTTATGCATTTTATAAACAAGTATATAATAAGTATATATGCAGATACGTACATATAAGCATATCTCTAGTACTCCATCAGAATGTTTCTACAATATTAATGACATTTCTGCCAATAATGAAGTATTTTAAAAATATGCTTAGATTCACCTAAATGATCAATTTTTTCTCATCCTGTGTCATTGGAGCTTTGTGACAATTCAATGAGGTAGAGTGGGCTGGGCTTGTTATCATATTTAACAGATGAGACTTAGAGAAATTATATCACCTTGGCCCAAGGTAACTCAGCAAATCTTGGAGGCAAGACTGGAATCCAGGGCCTTGGATCCTACTCTATTGTTCTTACCACCATTCCTCCATTGAGGAGACCAAATGATCCAACCTCCTGGGCCAACCTGGCTGACAGGCTCTTAGAAGTTGACTTCTGTGTTGCTTGGATCCAAATTATAGAGCTCTTGGAATCCTGTCCTCTCTTCTAACAGGGCAAGAGGTAAGTGGCATCACCTGAGGAAATGGCTAATGCAAGGAACTCTGAAAGGCAAGATTAGGCAAGGTTTCTTAGTGATAAAAAGAGCCTGATTTGTTCCCTGCATGGGAAAGGACTAGAGATAAATGGTAATGGTCATCTACAGCTTGTGGCAGAGCTATATTTTGTGTGCATGTGTGGTAAATTACTGATATCTTTTGTTTTCACACAATAGTTAGCTTTGCATGTACTATGTCCCCTTCCACCCAATGAGTCTTCCCTTATAACAAAGAAAAAGATTAGTTATTAATTTTAAAAATTAATTTAATGTGGTTGATCAAAACCAACCAGAGTCAGATAGCATACACATCACTCTGCACCCCCATTCTCTTCCCTCTTCAACAAAAGATGGGAGGTATTTTCCTCATCCCCTTTGCAGGGCAAATATTGTTCACCATATTTAGACTCTATTTGGCTCTACGTTATTGTTCTTTTAAATTATATTATTTTGGTCACTCTGGATATTTTTTCCCAGGCCCCGAATGCCTTACTCTATCAGTTCATGCATTCTTCTGTGTTTCTGAACTCATTATATTATGCAACATTCATATGTAAAGGAAGTGGAGGGGAGGCTAATGAGCTCAATCCTTATGAGCACACTCAGTGTGCTAGGCTGCTACAATCCCTGTGAATTTGGGGGCACATGTAGACATTCTGTAACTGGTTCTGTCCTGCTATCCATGTGGTCATGAAGTGTCTCTTTCACTGCCTGTGTAGCCAGAACTGGGCTTATTCAAAAGGCATTAGTCAGGGTCACTCTCTTGGTTTGGTTTTTTCTGTTCAGGTAGAAGAGACTGGAGAGGTCTGTGTATCACATTGTGATCTTTGAAAGGTCAGCAGAACAAACCACCAGAGTCTGGGAGCTGGAGCCCATGTCAGGATTTATTAGAAGCCAGACAGTGAGGACTGAGGTCCCAAGCAACTTGCTTGATGCAGTCTAGCAGTAACAGAGATGCTCTCTTCCATCCATTGGCCGTGTTATATTCAGAAGTGAACCCAGCAAGGCAAATGTAGAAGCTGTGTAAAATTTGAGCCTACTCTCCCCAAGGAAAGAGGTAGTATAGGTGAAGAGTGTGTCCCGGGTTTTGGGGGGTGGGGGTGGAAATGTTCACACTTCTATTCTTGCTATACCTTTGTAGTAAACATCCTTTTGTAGAAGCAAGTTGATGTCAACTGGTGAATGGAACTGGAGATCGAATTCCTGGCAGCTAACAATGGGAGAACACATCAGAAGAAGGAGTCCAGCAATAGCATTAGAAAAAGACCATCTCATCTTTTTAGAGATACCCCTAGAGTCCTCAGGAGGAGATATGGTCAGCCTGATCCAAGAAGAGTGAGTTCAGGACATGGAATCAAATGACATATGTAAAGAACATTGCAAACCTTAAAGTCTTATTATAGAAATGTTTTAGCAAAATAATTATAATTTAATACAGAATCACATTGTCATTGTTATATCCCAGTTTGTGTCCAATCACTGGGCACTCACTTTATTTCTCAATTTTGCTAACAGAGAAAGTGGTCCTCTGAATATTTTTGGCATATATGGGACCTTCTTTTCTTGCTCCCACTGGTCCTGACAGAATCAACACTAACCATTCTTTCTGCATCACTCTAATAGGTAGCTGTTGCCCTTTCCTTTTTGCTTTTGGAGTGCCATTGTAAGCTTGATCTTCAGTGGCTAGCGTCTTGGTCACTAATAGGGTGACACAGTATGAGAGGAAGATAGATAAGGAAAAAGAGAATTGGGAGGAGCACTAAGTCCATGACTCCCAGAAATTAAAAAAATGCTCATATGAGTTGATAACAAGTAGCTAATAATAGCTTTTAAAGACTATAATAACTGATAACTCATTAAAATGAGAAGTTGCAGACAAGACATTGACAGGGCAAGTTTTCTCATCAGCATAAAAACTAGAGTTCCCTTTATCAATGATACAATACCTAATCTCCATTTCCAATTAATAATAAGGGAAAAAATCTAGCCTGAAAGTATTTTTGCTTCTATTTCTCTTTTAGAAATAAAACTACCAAAAAGAAAGACAGAAAGAAAGAAATCCACCATCAGGTAGCTAGGTGGTATAGTGGATAGAGCACCAGGCCTGGAAGCAGAAAGAACTGTGTTCAAATGTGACTCCAACCACTTTGTAGTTGTGTGACCATGGACAAGTCACTTAACCTTGTTTGCCTACCTTTTGCATTATTGTCTTAGACTTGTTACTAAGACTGAAAGTAAGAGTTTAAAAAAGAAAAGAAATAAATCCACTATGAGTTCAAATCTGGTTTCAAATATATGCTGGCTATAGGACTTTGGGCAAGTCACTTCATCATCCTGTTTGCCTTAGTTCCACATTTGTGAAATGAATTGGAGAAAGAAATGGCAAACCACACCTATGTGTAGGGAAATATGTTTTGCATGATTTCACATAATTGATTTCATATTGCTTGTCTTTCTCAGTGTGTTGGGAAGAGATGAGAGAAGGGGGAGAGAATTTGGAAGTCAAAATTTTAAAAGAAGAGAATATTTAAAATCAATAATAAACTTTTAAAAAATCCATAAGTTTCCCTTAAGTAATGCTTACTTAGAGATAATACTGCTTGCTGGGTCCCTTTCACAGATGTGTTGGACTTGGGAATGGGGTGGGATTTAAGGGTCATGAAGAAAGAGGACCTTTTAGTTCAGAAGATTTACATTGGCTACCCTTCCCTACCCTGTTCTTCTGGGATCCTAGATTCCAGAATCGCATTGGGAAGCAACAATAGGAGTGTGTTTGTTGTAAGAAATAAAGAAAAAATGGGACCAAAATCTGTGTGAGTGAGAGAGACCTTCCCAAGGACAGTCCCAACTGTCCATGGTGTGGTTACCCTGTCAAGCAGATGAGCTCCCAAGCCAAACAAGCTGCCTCCGGAAAAGGGCTGGTTTCCCAGCAGCAATTTCTTAGTATGCAATCCCCCTGTCAGGGACAGCATGGAGAGGTGTTAATAGTCTGAGTAGATTCTAGTGAAGAGAGCAGGCCAACAGGGTCAGCTACCGTTTCCTGAGCTAAATGTTCATTTTCTTATGGTGGTCAGGGCTGGGGGGTGGTTTACGACATATAGCAAGGAGGGTGTGTGTGTGATTAGAAGAGAACTAACATTGGCAGAGAAGGGATGGTGATGTTGGCCCCCAAGCACAACATCTTCATGACACTCAGGAACACGGTTTCCCAGAAGAAGCCTGGAGAATTACAGTGACTGGGATCTCAGCAGGCAGCCCTGTCCTCTTGGGGGTTAGGCAACTAGAAGGAGTGGAGTTTATGGTTTACAGTAAGGAGAAATTGGCTCTCCATCATCATGCTTCTCAGGGAAGTTTGAAACTATGTCTCTAGCTTGGAAGAAGGAGAATGGGCTAAGGAATTAGATTTGGGAATGGTAGTAAGAGAGTTAAGAGGAAGGGTGATCAGAAAGGGAGCGTGAGGGATATGGAACAGAACTTAAACATGTCCCAAGGCTGACAATTCCACTTTGGTTTAAATTTCCTATATTCTTTGCCCTGGTATATTTGGCTTTACAAGTGTGTATCATGGTATAATAGAAACAGAGGACAGTTAAGTGACACAGTGGATTGAGTGCCAGACCCAAAGTTAGGAAGGGTCATTTTCCTGAGTACAAATCTGATCTCAAATATTTACTAGCTGTGGGACCTTGGGCAAGTCACTTCTTTCTGTTTGCCTCAGTTTCATATCTATAATATGAGTTGGAGAAAGAAATGGCAAAACACACTGGTATCTTTGCCAAGAAAATCCCAGAGTCATGAAGAGTCAGATATGATTGAAATGACTGAATAACATAAGGGAAATAGTGATGGATTTGGAGTCCAAAGACCAAGGTCTTCTCTCTCTCTCCCTCTTGGTTCTTCCCTCCCTTTTGCCCCTGTGTTGGTGGGTACACTCAGGTGGAACATGCCCAGCTCCATTTTCAGCTCCTATCTATTCCCCTGGCCTTTGTCACTTCACCCAATGCGACAATTACAGCACTGTGGAGATGAGACTTTCTAATCCTATTATTCATTCATCAACCTGGGGATGATAGCTGGGGCTGGATCGAACAGGGCAAAAGGAGCAGTGAGAAGCCTTCTTCACTGCTGTGAAACTAGGCTTAGCTCAGGCACAATAGGTGTGTAATTTAAGGTTTTGTTGAGCTGAAATCCAATCACATACTTGACTGGTAGATCACAGAGAGACACAGGCAAAAAGAATGAGATAATTCTACCTCACACAAACACTCAGATTCGGCTTTGACTTAATGACAAATGTGTGACCAACCTTACACTGTTTCATTCTTTCTTTTTAAAATGTATTTATTACCCTTCCTACACACACTCTCTCTCTTTCTCTCTCTCTCTCTCTCTGCCTACTGAGAGGGATGAGAAAAGTCCTTATGCTTCTGGGCTCTTGGAAAACCACCAAAGTTAAATGAGTGAAGAAATTCTTTTTGACTGCTGTGTCAATTGAGAGACCTCCAAAAGAGAATGAGTGGGAAGGTGGAGGGTAGCAAATGTGGGGGACATTGTGTGTGTGTGTGCATGAGGAATCTCAGCAACATTGGGCTAACTCCAAACTCCTGATGGCATTCAGTTAGTCATTCTGGTAGTAAGAAGAGCAAATATGGAGCCATTGGTATATGCTAAGGTAATTAGGCAAGGGCATCTTGGGATTACAGATTGAAGATAATTTGATCATATATCTAGAGCTGGAAGGGACCTTGGAATCACTAGGTCTAACTCTCATTTTACAGAAGAGGAAATGAGCCCAAAGAGTGACTCACTCAGGGTCACAAAACTTAGCCATTTGCATAGGATAAGAACACATCTTCTCTGGGAGAGATTCTATATTCTCCCCCACAAGCCATTTCCTTCCCCATCTTCCTTTAAATGTTTACTGAGCATCTGTTACGTATGTGGGTCTGTTGCCTTTCCCTAAAAAGAGGAGTACTTAACGTTTTTTTGTGTTTGATAAAAACCTCTGGACTCCTTTTCAGGATAATATTTTTAAATGTATAAAATAAAATACATAGAATAAAATACAAAAGAAACTAATCATCCCAAAGGACATTTTTCAAAAAAATCCTAGACTTGCATAAATTCTGAACTTCCTAAAATTTCTAATCTCTTTTGATTGGATTCTTATTTCAGTCAAGGCAAACACTGGATCCAAGAATTACATTTCTACTTCAATGAATATTTTTATTCCAACTTTATGTTTTTTGGCGGCTAGGTGCTAGAGTGTCTTAGAGCACTAAATCTGGAGTTAAAAAGACCTCAGTGCAAAACTGATCACACTTGCTGTGTGAAGGGAGGAAAGGAATAAACATTTTTATAGGACTTTGTGCCAAGACTCCACTGAGATAGTTTT
Source organism: Monodelphis domestica (assembly GCF_027887165.1). Taxonomy (NCBI): domain Eukaryota; kingdom Metazoa; phylum Chordata; class Mammalia; order Didelphimorphia; family Didelphidae; genus Monodelphis; species Monodelphis domestica. The sequence continues at coordinate 451,441,324 of NC_077227.1, forward strand.
ACAACTATTATCTGAATTATCTGATTATCTCAACAACTTTGAGGGGCAGGTGATACAGAGTTTGAGTTACATAGCTAGAAAATGTCCAAGGCTGAATTAGAACTCTGGGCTTCCTGATTCCAGGTCCCATGCTCTATCCATTTTTCCCCTGGCTGTGTGTAATGCTGGTCAAGTCATTTAACTGCTGTTTGCCTCAGTTTTTCCTATTGTAAAATGGGAATAAAAATAGCATCTACTTCCCAGAATTCTTGTGAAGATAAATGTTAGAGTAACTTGTAAACACTTTTTAGACCTTACATTGTATAATCATGTAAATGCTAGATATGCTGCTGCTCTGTTAGTGACTATGGTGATGAAGTTGGTAATGAGTCCTCCCCTTCCCTAAGCTATTGCTTTTGGAGCACTAGGTCTGTGTGGAAAACTGTTATGGTGATGAACTGGTTGGTACTACTGGAAGCTTGATCACTCTCCATTCACTCCTAACATGTTCTCCAGACTTCAGCTACAGATATGAGGAAGAAAGAAAATTTGACTAGTAAAGAGCTTCAGGGCACTGTAATCTCACAGAGAGATTTCTTTGAACAGAGTCCCTCAATTGGGCTTCCTGATTCCCTAGGATGATCTTTTCCAAATCTAATTGAGCCCATACAGAAGTCTATATAGCTCTCTTCATTTCCTGTAGTTCAGCAAACATTGATTAAACACCTGATATTTGTAGGACACCTTGCTAGGAGATACAAAAGCCAAAACAAAATACTTCCTGTCCTCACAGGTCATACATATTAGTCAGGGAAGGTGTTGGGGCCGAAATGGAACATGGCTATGGATAAATGAATGCAAATTAATTTTAAAAGGTAGAGAGTAGTGACAGCTGGTGGGGAGGATGAAGGCTTCCAGGACGGAGTAGAACCTGAGTTGAATCTAGAGGAAAAATAAAGATTTTGAGAAGTGGACTTGAGAAGTGCATTCCAGGCAAGGTGGGAGTGGAAATGGGAAATGGAGAGAAGCTAGTATGAACTCACACACATATACCTAGACTGTCTCCATTTTCTAAAAATATTTATGTGATGTAATCATCATAATGAAGAGGCCCAAAGAGCCTAGAAACCAACACAGATAGGAAATACTTGCTCTCCTTGGCAAGCAGATAGATATGGCAGCCAAGAGTAACACTGACCTAGAGTAAAAACTCATTTGTCTAAACTTATATAAAGAGACAGACCATGAATAGCATCGTGGATAAGATTATAGGGTTCTTATAGTTTCTTTGGGAACTGAAAGGCAACTCCATCTAGCCCAAAGCCATTTTACAGATGAGGAAAATCAGGTCCAAAGATATTCAGTGATTTGCCCATATTCAGACTGGTATCAAGGAACAGAACTGGTTTCAAATTCCATTTCCATATTTTTCTGTGAGACCCTGGACAAGTCATTTATATGCCTAAGGCAATTCTCTAGGGTTTACCTATTAAGCCACAGATAGATTGACATCTGGATTGGTGAATGGAGTTACCACATGGGAAGCTCTGTTGCTAAAATAAAAAAAAATAAAATCTTTACTTATTTATATTTAATCTTACAAAGGAGAACAATAGAACAGTATAAACAGCATTATTTCATAAAACAGTGAGAAGCAGTGAAGAAAAGCCAAGTTTATAGAAAACTTGACAAGAGACTAAGCAAACCAGATCATCCTGAGAGCATTTAAGGATAAAACTATAAAGGAGATGACAAATAGATAAAAAGTGGAAAAAATCTGCAAAGATTTTTATAACAATTTTCTTCATCAGAAAGTCACCCCAGGGAAGGGAAGAGGAAAGAGAAAATAGATCATGTAACTATGGGGAAATGTTCTAAATAAATAAATAAATTTAAAAAAAAAGAAAGTTATCTCATTTTGGATTCTAACTCTATTTGCTATATGAGAAGACAGAAAGAGCACTAAAGAAAATGAAGAGGCTGAGATTACCTGAACTAGACTAAATATAGAAAGGAAGTTTGTGCTTATATATATAACAGGTATTTTTTCCTGTTATGGGGGGTTAGAGACACAGAACCCCTGTGATCTGGAAAATGTGTGTAAAATTTGTGGGCCCTACTTTCATACTCATACCAGAGAAGAAGTCTGAATTTTTTCTTTTATGGGATGTTTACAGTAAATTTTGTAAAATTTGGGCTAAGAATTGGTTATAGATTATATGTAGGTCAGTATCTGTAAAAATAATGTATGAAAAAGAAATTTAATAAAATATGAAATAAATATGAACATTTGACAAGATGAAGCAAATTTGAGAATAATACCGAACATACTGCATGTATTAATAAAAAATATTTTAAAATAAGTTTATAGTATATAATACTATACATCTATTTTATGCATTTCTGTTTCTAAATTTTTTTCTGTGTTGCCTGCAGCTTCAGCAAAACTCCCCCCAAATTCCCGTTTAATTTTTTATACTGACCTGTGATATAGCAAAACTTTGATGAGGAAAGTTGTGATGTGAAAGGGAGATATAGCTATATCTGTATATACATATCTGTGTATATTTATATGTGTGTATGTACATGTGTATTTGTATATAATATATATTTTCTATTATATAATCTAAATATACATAAACGATAAATTGGAGATGATTAACAGAGAGAAGGCAGTATCATTAAGGTAGGATTGTGAAAGGCTTCTTGTAGAAACTGGGATTTTAGCTGGAAATTTAGCCAGGAGGCAGAGGTGAGAAGAAAGAGAAAGAATTCCAAGCCTAGGGAAGTCAGTGAAAATGTCTAGATTAGGGAGATGAACTATTTTGTATGATGAAGAATAGGGAGATCAAAGTCATCAGATCACTGGGTATGTGGGAGTAAGCAAGATGAAGGAAGACTAGAAAGAGGGAGTCAGGTGATGAAGTACTTTGAATAACAGAGAATTTTATGCTTGATCCTGGAAGTGATTAGGAAGCCACTGTAGTTTTTTGAATAGGGCTAAGGGTGGCGGTGGTAAATATAAGACGATTTTTGTCTAGGGTACACTGAGGGATTGCCTGGGGGTATCAGGAAAGGCCTCTAATAGGAAGCATCTTTAAGGAAACCAGATATTCTAAGAAATGGATGTGAGGAGGAAATGCATTCTAGTAATGGATGATTGCCTGTTCAAAGGCACAGAGATGGGCAATGTCTATGTCATGCTGTGTATAAAGAATAAAAAAGGCTAATTCATCAGGAAAGCAGGCTGTTTTATGAGGTGAATATATAATAATTCCAGAAAGATGAGCTGGAACCAAATAGTAGAAGATTTTTGAAATGCCAAAAAGAAGTTTGTATCTATTCTAGAGGAAGTAGTGAGACACTTTTCTTAAGGAGAGGAGTGAGGTGATTAGACTGTGCTTTAGGAATGTCACTTTGGCAGCTATGTAAGGATGATTTGAAGATGGAGGAGACTGGGAAACCAATTAAGAGGTGATGGCAATGGTTCAGGTAAGAGAAATGAGGGCATGACGTAGTATTGGTGAAGAGTGAAAGGAAGGGAATGGTTGTAAAAGATATTTTGGCAGTAGAATTGATAAGATGTGGGAAATGATTGTATATATCAAGGGAATGAGCGTGATGAATCAAGGATGACTCCATGGTTGTGAACTTGGGTGACCAAGACAATGGTGGTACCTTCAAGGGAGTTAGTGAAATTTTGGGTTTGAAGGAGAACGATAATGAATTCTTATTTGGGACGTGTTGAATTTGAGGTAGCTATGGGATATGCAGTGGGACACATCTAATAAGTAGCTGGTGATGTGACACTGGATGTCAGAAGGTAGACAAGAGTTGGATATATAGATTTGAGAATTCTCTGCATTGAGATAATAGTTTAATCCACAGAGCCAGTTAGGTTACCAAGAGAAAGAAGGTAGAGAGAGAAGTGGAGAGGGCCCATGCCAAAGAACACATGCAGGCAGAGAATGAGCTGTGGATGGTACAGCAAAGAGGACTGAGAAGGAAAACCAAAAGAGAACAACATCATGAAAACTCAAAGAGAAAAGAATATTCAGGAAAAATGTGTCACTGTCAAATGTTTCAGAGAAGTAAAAAAGGATGAGGATTGAGAAAAGACCATTGGATTTTTCAGTCAATAGATCATTGGTAATCATGGAGAGAGAAATTTCAATTAAGTGATAAGGTCAGAAGCCACATTGCAAAAGGTTGAGAAGTGAATGAAAGCAGAGGAAATGGAAGTGATGAGTATAGATAGTTTTTTCTAGTTCAACTGTGAAAAGGAGAAATACAGGACAATAGCTTAGGGGAATGGTTGAGTCAAGTATGGGAAATGTGGGAGATCTGGATGTATTTGAAGTTATCAGAGAAGGAGCTAGTGCATAACAGGACACCAAATTTAAAGAAAGAGAGAGAATGTTTATGGGGCTTCTCTATCAGAGTAAATAGGCGGGAATGAGATCAAGAGGATAAATAAAGGGACCAACCTTGGTGAGGAGGTTTATATTGTCTCAGGGAGATGCACCAAGGGATTTTGAGAAGAATGATAGAGTAGTGAAGACTCACAGAGACTGTTTCTGTGTTCTTATTAAAGTATAAGGTGCAGTTCTCTGTTAAGATGGAGGGAGAAGGACTTAAGGGGAGAAGGTTGTACAAATTGAGCTCTTAATAAAATTATTGGTTGATTGGTTATTGCAAAACATCTTCTGTGGCTAGACTAGAGTGGTGGTTTGAGTGATAAAGAATAGGGATCAGTGAGTTTAAGAGATGTCAGAGAGGTAGAACAGGTGGAATTTGGAAACTGATTGGCATAAGAAGAACAATGTAGTGTATTGATACTGACAGATCTGGATTTGAAACCCTGGTCATCTGCTTTATGTTGTTTTGTTTTGTTTTTTTACCTTCAACAGCTCACTGTACTTCATTTGAGCTTTAATTTTTATCATCTGTAAAATGGTGGAATCAGACTAGATCATCTCTCATGTCCTTTCTAGCTCTAGATGTTGGGTGAGGAAAAAGGAAAGAATCAAAGATGTTCCCAAGATCCATGGCACATAGTATAAGGACTGTGAAACATGGAAGACTAGAATGAGTTGTGGTACCATAGACAAAGTTTATGAAGTCAGAAGGAGAAAGATGTTAAGACAATGGAAGAGGAAAAAGACAATGAGTTCAGTTTTGGACAAACTGAGTTAGAGGTGGTGATGCATCATCGAGGCTGAGAGATCCAATAAGCAGTTAGGAATAGGAGTTTGGAAAGAAGAGAGTTCAGGGCTTGAGAGTCCATTTCCAGGGAATTGAAGCTGAGTTTTATGGAAAGAGTGATTTTCACAGTCTATTTCTTTTTCCTTCCTGCTTTTCCTTCTATGATTCCTTGCATTGCCCTTGCTCAGAAAAACTGCTGGCTGGGCCCAGCATGTGTTATGTCTACTGTCCTGTACCTCTCTTCTACTCTGGTGAGCAATCTGTCCTCTGCTCAAAGAAGGATCCCATTTTTTTCCTCTTTACTCTCTCTCTCTGTTCCCTTGATCATGGCTTGTTCTTTGCTGAATACAATATCTATGTTTCTTATCGGTAGAAAACTTCCAACTGTGAACTAAAATCTGGCAAACACTCTACCTGTGGCTTTAGGCTGCTGGCTGGCAGAGATCAGGAGCAATGCTCACAGGTAAATTTATATCTTTTTTATTAAAAACATTGATTTATAGGTTGGGTAGTTTGTCTTAGAAAAGGAACTTTTCCCTATAATTCTTTATCAGGGGGCAGATCCTGGAATCTTTTGATTTCTCTCTAGAAACTGGGAATGTGTACCTTTGGCAGACAGATGTGGGATGAATCACCTCCACAAATAGCAAGTGAACTCCATCAACACCCCTCACTGGGACTGGTGTTTTGACCCGAGAGCTCTCTCCCTTGTCATTCACTCCATAATAATAATAAAAGCTAGCATTTATATGGTACTTATAGTTCGCAATGTGCTTTACATATGTTATCTCATTTGATTTTCATCACAGCCCTGTGAGGATTGTGCTGTTATCTGCATCCTAGAGATGAAGAAACTGGGATGAGGAGAGTTAGATGACTTTCCTCAGGTCATACATGTGTCTGAGGCTGGATTTGAACTCAGGTATTCTGACTCCAATTCCAGCACTCTCCATTGCATGAACTAGTAGCTTATTGTGACTGTTGGTTGGGCTAACAGAAAGTGCTTCCAATTTTACAGTGCATGCCTCACTCATCTTTGTGAGAAACAGAGCAAGCTATGAAGATAATTTAGCCCAGCATGATAGTTTGCTTCTCATTTTTGAGATAGTTAAAACATTCTGAGATAGATTCTCTTTATGCCTCAGTGGAAACCAAACTTCTTTGAAGAGGGATAGGGGGATGGAGAAGGAAGTCAAGAGGGTAATGGGGTAGAGGCAGCTGGGTGGCTCAATGGATAGAGAACCAAGCCTGGAGACAAGAGATCCTGCGTTCAAATGTGGCCTCAGATGTTTTGTGGCTATGGGACCCTAGCCAAGTCACTTAACACCAGTTGCCTAGCCCTTATCACCCTTCTGCCTTGGAACTGATACTTATCTAAGACAGAGATAAGGATGTTTTTTTTTTTTAAGAAGGTAATGGGCATTCCTGGGTGATCGGTGGTCATTTGTCATTCTGCTTTTGATTTTCAGTGGCAGTGGGAGCAATAGAAGACAAGAAAGAGAGGAGAGCAGAGAAAATCATTCCCAGAAGTTCCTTCCAGCTCCAAGTTTTCAGAGCTACTGGTGCATAGCAATAGTTGTGAAAGGTCTTTCCATTATGCCAGGTATGGAAAGAGTACTGTGTTCAAAATAAGAAAATCTGGGTTCAAATCCTAACTCTATCACTGTGTGAACTTGGACTGGTCAGCCATTCTGAAGATCACAGAACCATAGATTCAGATCAACAAGCGATATTGGATGTAATCTAGTCAAACCTTCTTATTTTTGGAGGGTAAGTGACATGCCAAAAGTCAGACAAGTCATAAAGATCAGAGATGCAATTTGAACCCCAAACCTCTGACTGTTGTCAGGGATCTTGCCACTCTATCACATTCGATTGCCTTATCTTAAATGGAGAGGACTGGAATGCATTACTTTGAAGGTCTCTTATAGCTCAACTTTGGCAATCCTCTGACCAATGCTCCTAATATTAGAAATTCTCATGGGAAGGTCATTTACCACATCCCCCTACTGCCTGTCTTCTCAATTTTTCTTCCTTCTGGTTCAGGGATTGAGCAAAGTCCTCTTTTTTTTTCCTCTCTGCTTAAATCTTACCTTTGACACTAAGTTTTGGTTCCAAGGCAGAAGAGTGGTAAGGGCTAGGCATTAGGGGTTGAGCGATTTGCCCAAGGTCACACAGCTAGGAAATACCTGAGGCTGAGTTTGAACCCAGGATGGCCCATCTCCACACCTGGCTCTCTATCCACTGAGCCACCTCATTGCTCCTGAGCAAATTCATTTTTGCAACCAACCTTCCCAGATCCAGTTTTCCACTAGAGCTGAAGTAATGACTGCTTTTCCTCTCCTGTCTCAAAAGGTAACTGAATTCTCTGGTGGAAACACAGAAAGATGCCTTGTCTTGGTCATCAAGCACATTGATTAAATAATGTCAGTTACAGACTCCCAGCCGCCATCTTGAAGATTTTTTAAAGCTTGATTCATAGATTTCTCAAGCTTAGAGATAACTGAAATCTGGTTTATGATGACAATTGAAATAGGGGTATGGTACTATTCACACTTAAAAATATGAATGCATGTATACAGAAATATAGGCAGGCATAGATACATTTGTATGTTGGTAAATACATATATGCATAAAAGAACATACCTATAGGAAGAGAGGCATGATACTCTCAAGTAGCCATTATTTGTATTATATATATATGAAAAAATATATATATATATAACACATATATACACACTCATATATATAAATGTAATTTGTGATTATACCAATTAGCCATGGTTTGTATAACATATGTGTGTGTGTATATATATATATATGTATATGTATATGTGTATTATAATACATGGAGGGCAGCTAGGTGGTACAACAAATAGAGTGCGAATCTTGGAGTCAGGAAGACTCATCTCTGTGAGTTCAAATCCAGCCTCAGACATTTATGACCTGTGTGACCCTGGGCAGGTCACTTAATCCCATTTGCCTCAGTTTCCTCATCTGTAAAATAAACTGGAGAAGTAATAGTGAACTCCTACAGTATTTTTGAAAATCCCAAATGGAGTCACAAAGAGTCAACATATTTGAAATGACTGAATAATGAAATTATAATTCATATATATGTATAATTATGTATTATACATAATTATAATTCACATATATGTATAATTATGTATTATACACACTATGTAATTACACACAGACATACCTACACATGATGGCTGGTTGATATCATT